>NC_080092.1:46940096-47285930 GCF_950005125.1 Chionomys nivalis | reverse complement strand
ACAAAAGAAGGAAGGAGGGGGAAGGGAGGAGGGTACTAACAAGTGTCTAGGGAAGCCTTCTTCCCCGAGGTACAGTCTTTTGGGGCCAACTCCTGGGCATGCAGAGTAGCCAGGAGAATTTCTTTCACAATAATATTCATTTGTCTCGATGCTCTCGGTATTAAACTTGAGTGGCTGTTGGAAAACACATTCAAATTCCAATAAACCTCAAGTTCTGTGTCCAGCAGTGAGGGCAGCAGCCACAAAGCCTAGAAAGTAGGAACATTTGGTGCATGGCCCGGGAGGTGCTTGGGAGTCACAGCCCTGGGACCAGCTGTCACTTTGCAGCAAGGTTTCCTTAGACCTCCCACTTCTTAGCCGGCCCCTGGACTGTGGCTCACCCACGGCCTGGAAGACACAGACATAAATCTGCAGTGGCCCTCCTGTCCTATGGAGCTCCCTTCCAGAAACCTTGGGGATTATTTATTTAGACCCCTGGAATCCGCTGTAAGGTTTCATCCCCAGATGCAGGAGGTGCATGTTCTATTTCTGTTTGACATCCGTTGTCACACACGAGCCCTGGACGAGGCGTAAGTCATTCAGCATTATATACAGAGGGTGAAGTTATGTGGCCATATATCAACACCGGGCCCTGGAAGTCCTTGGAAATCAGGAGAGTATAATTTTAGAATGAACGTAATGAAAATCTTAGAGTTGATCCATTTTTCTCCTCTACCTCTGGGATGTGCTAAAAATAATTGAGAGATTGTTTTCCAAGTGGGGGGGGGGACACAGTCAGGAGGAGGCCCCCTCGCCCAGAAAGGACACTGACAAGGGAAAGAACACCTCCGGGTCACCAGCCCTGACCTCTCTGCACTTTCAAGAATCTTATTTGTAGCTGCTTCTCAGACGATTTCCCAGGAATCTCACGCCTGTAGCTCCTCCAGCTCTGCCTGAAGGGACCTCACTAAGTGCCTTCCAAATCCCTTCTTTTTCTCTAGCTCAGGTCTGGATTGTTAGACCCGCCCAGTTCCCCGTGTGCTGTCTCTAGGAAACGGTCCTCGTCCGTTCCTCCTGTTCTGTGTCTTTGATCACAAGTTGCTGGTTCATGTCAAATCTGATTCCACAGGGTTCTCAGATTCTTTCTGTTCCTAATCTAGGCTGTCATTTCTCATCTGGACTGCAGTAATCCCAGTTTATGTGCTGGGGATGCAGCACCAGGCCTTCAGTGGCTGTCTGAAGCCTCTGACGCTATCAAAGCCGTGTGTGTGTGTGTGTGTGTGTGTGTGTGTGTTGGTCTCTGGGGAGACCAGAAGAGGCAGTGGATCCCCTTGGGACTGTGTTAAAGGAGCCTGACTTAAGTGCTTGGATCTGAATTTTGGTCCTCAAGAAAAGTAGCAAATGTTCTTAACTGCTGAGCCATTGTTCCAGCCCCTTGTGCTTCTATTTACTCTGCAGGATGGCCACACATCAATTGTCCCCTCCTTATTCTATACACTGGTACCTCTTTTATATGACTTCTCTTGAACTTTGGAGTCATTATTAAGGAAAATAAGAGTGAACACCAACTACTGTGATATTTCAGCAATGGATCTTATAACCTTGATGATTACCTAGTGGCTACCATACTGGGTGGGTGGTGTATACAGGGTAGATACTCTACAAACTAGATGGTACGGGTTAGACAGGGTAGACAACATGCAGCTGTACCATTCTACTGAGAGTGGCATGAAATGGAAAATGTTTAAATTCAGTATTTCTGGAATTTTCTATTTATTTATTTATTTATTTATTTTTCTTTTTCCTTCCTTCCTTTTTTACTTTTTTTTTTTTGGTATTTTGAGACAGGGTTTCTCTGTAGCTTTGGTGCCTGTCCTGGGAACTAGCCTGACCAGGTTGGCCTCAAACTCACAAAGATCTGCCTGCCTCTGCCTCCCGAGTGCTGGGATTAAAGGCATGTGCTATCACTGCCTGGCTCTATTTAATATTTTCTAACCATAGTTAGCTGTATGCCCCTTCCGATCTGTCCCAATGGTTGCCAGTTAGTGCTGGTGCCTTCCCTTCCCTTCCCTTCCCTTCCCTTCCCTTCCCTTCCCTTCCCTTCCCTTCCCTTCCCTTCCCTTCCCTTCCCTTCCCTTCCCTTCCCCTCCACCCTCCACCCTCCACCCTCCTTTTTCTCTTTCCATCCTCCTCCTTACTGGGCTCATCTTTTGAAATCCCCTTACAGGACATTTCTCTTCCCTCATAGACGTCTTCTCCAGAAGAAGAATTCAGAACTCTTTCAGACTGTCTCTTCCTTCAAGCTGGCCCTGTGCATTTACTCCTCCTACTATCATGTCCCTGTCTTCCTCTGTCCTGCTTCAGCCATGTCAGCCTGCCTGCCTGCCTGCTGCGGCCTGCGCAGCTCTTAGGCCTCTGAGCATCCTGTTTCCCAAGCTCCTGATGTCCTCTTCGTTTTCTCCATGTCAAATCCCCACTGCCGCGACACTCTCAGGCTTTCCTCCACAGCGTTCTTGGAGTAGCGTCTCCTCTAAATCTGGACAGCAACTTGAGTGAATAAACGGGCTCATTCTTCAGAGGCCACCAGGTACCAAAGCAGGTGGTTCCTACTACACGGCTATCATCCCTCTAGTCATCTTATGTACAAAACATTCATTTTAGTAAGAAATAGATCTGGTTCATTGCAATGATTTTTTTTTAAGTTTACCATGTTATTGAAGGCTATATGTTTTATCTCCTTTCCTGTCCCCACTATAAGTACTATGGCAAGCTGTCTTGGCTAGTTTTATGTCCACTTGGCACACAGACTAGTCATCTGAAAGGAAGGAGCCTCAGTGGAGAAGATGCTTCCGTAAGATCTGACTGTAAGGCATTTTTTAAATTAGTGATTCATGAGGAGGACTCAGCCCATGGTGGGGGGTGCCATCCCTGGGCTGGTGGTCCTGGGTTCTATAAGAGAGCAGGCTGAACAAGCCATGGGGAACAAGCTAGTAAGAAGCACCCCTCCATGGCCTCTGCATCAGTTCCTGCCTAAAGGTCCTGCCCTGTTTGAGTTCCTGTCCTGACTCCCTTCAACAATGAACAGTGATGGGAACATAAGCCAAAGAAACCCCTTTTCTTCCCTACTTGCTTTTGGTCATGGTGTTTCATCATAGCAATAGTAACTGTGACTAAGATACATGTGTGTGTGTGTGTGTGTGTGTGTCTGTCTGTCTTTCTTTCTCTCTTGCCACCCCCCCCCCCCACACACACCCCTGTCTAGGCTTGGGTGGAGATTTGGCTTCAGACAGGATGCTTCTCTTCTGTGCTCTGCTCTTCTATCAGCTCACTAGTGAGCATCTCTGACAGCCTCTACACCCCACCCCAGGTCAGAATGGAGCAGGAGAAGGGGAAACCCAGGGTGGCATGGTCGAACTGGGAGTCATGGAGGCAAGAACCATCTGTTCTTAACCCAGGCACCTCAGAAGTAGTGGCAGCAAAGCTTAGGCTGTTTCTCTGGATATGTGATGGCTTTGGGGACAGTTAACCTGATTGACTTTAGAGATGCCTAGGACTTAGGACACACACTTGTGTGCCCGTGTGGACCTTCTAGAGTGAGTGACGTGTGGGACAGAGACCAGGGAAAAGTTCACCCTGGAGAGGGGTCAAGCTGAAGTGGGGAAGCAAGAGGCTGTGCATGTACTGGCCAGTTTCGTTCTGCTCTGGGGGAAGGTGTCTGTTGCTGCTGACTCCCAGTTCGACCATACCACCACTGGGTTTCCCCTTCTCCCGCTCCATTATGACCTGGGCTGGGGTGTAGGGGTTGTCAGAGATCTTAACTAGTGAGCTGGTAGAAGGGCAGAGCACAGAAGAGAAGCATCCTGTCTGAAGCCAAATCTCCACCCAAGCCTAGACAAGTGTGTGTGTGTGTGTGTGTGTGTGTAGCAAGAGAGAGACAGAGAGACACACAGAGACACACAGAGAAAACACCATGTGACTTAGTCAGGGTTACTATTGCTATGACGAAACACCATGACCAGAAGCAAGTAGGGGAGGAGAGGGGTTTCTTTGGCTTATGTTCCCATCAGCTCCTGTTTGCCATAATTTCCGCCATCCCCATTACACGCTTTTCAACCCCTCCCTCATTCAGGTTACCTATGTGTGCTTGTTGATGTTGAAGTTTTAGATCTGACTCTAATTGCTTTCAGGGGGAAAAAAGATGCTTTAAAAATGTCACCTGCAAACCTGGATATCAGCTGTCCTTAGTGTCCTTAGAAGGTTGGTTCCAGAGATCCCTCTCCTCTGGAATGCCATACTCAGCAGATGCCCAAGTTCCCAAGTGTAGTGCTTAGCATCTTCATAGAACCCACACAATTTCCCACAGGCTTGAAATCCTCGCTGGCTGTTTCACATCCCCTGGCACCGCACATTGCTGTGCACACAGTTGCTGTTTCTATGGAATAAGGTGTGAGGGTTTGAAGGAAAATGGCCCTCAAACAGAGTGACACTATCAGGAGGTGTGGCTTTGTGGAAGGAAGTGTGTCACTGTAGGGGTGGGCTTTGAGGTCTCATATACGCTCAAGCCACATCCAGTGTCTCAGGCAACTTCCTGTTGCCTGCAAGCCAAGATGCAGGCAGCTGTCAATCTGTGAGACACTCAGAAGCATACTTGCTTTCACAGAAGGGAGCGGGTCTAGCTTGGAGCTGCAAAACCAAGGGCATTTGTCTTCAGGCAGGGACTTGAGGTTCTGCAGGATGCAGTCCAGCAACCCTTGCTCCAGACCCTGGGAACCTAAACTTATCTTTGCAACCCTTTGCTGAATCTGTCCTCCAAATCACCAACTGTAAGGAACACTGCACTAGACCCTCAGGTCGCTTCCTTCACTGTTTTCTTCACTCTCAGGCCTGTGTGCCTGGGTTTCTGTGGCCTCAAGGCTGACAGGGACCATGCTGGATTTACAGGCAGCCCTCCTTCCCAAGGCTCCATGGTTGCTAGCTGGTTCTCCAGCAGTTTATGGAAATGCTGCATTTCCCTGTGACCAACCTGCGCCTGACAAAGTTAAACAAATGACGCGAGGATGAATCAAGTATTCACATAAAACGGAAACGCTTCGGGGGTGGGGGCCTTGGTCCAAGTACAGAATGGTCTCTAGCCTTTCCTTTCCTAAACATTTGCCCCTCTCTATCGGAGGCTGAGAGCACGAGTGAGGAATGTGAGCTCGCAGGGGAAGAAAATAATCATCTCCCGCCTGGAAGATGTTTTGAAATGATGCCAGCGAGCTAGCGCTCTGGCCGTGGGCATTAAATTCACTCCGCGCCAGCTCTCCCTCTGTCGGTGAGTAACCGAGGAGAGAAGATTGTTCTTTTGTTTGGTATGAAAACATATGTTTCCTCAGATTTTGTATATTGTATGTCTAGCTAGCTCAAGGGTCCCTCGTCGCCTTACTTCTTGATTTGGCTCAGGGTGTAAAAACATAGATTCCTCTGGAAAGCAGCTTATCAGGTCTTTATGAAGTTAAGCCCTTGCTCTCTCCTGAGCAGGTGTTTTATTTATATATATTTACCTTACTGAAGAGATGTCTGTGCACGCAAGGCTTGGGTTCAGATGCTCTCACGGCAGCCTTCCTCGGGGCAGCCCAAACTCACAAACAGCCCGTGAGCAGCTTAACATTCCCATTCACAACATGCAGTACAACTCAACAATAAAAAGGAGCACGTTCCAGAAGTGCCTGGGAGCACAGATGGATCTCAAAGGCCTGGTGCTGAGGGAAAGAAGCCAGACATCAGAGAATAAATGTGTGATTCTGCTTTACGTGACATCCTGACAGAAGTCTAAATGAAAACAAACAAAAATTGTGACCGGCCCTTGGTTGCCTGGCTCTGAGGGTAGGGTTGACAGAAAGAGGGGCACACTGAAAAGTTTTGGGATAAAGTTTTCTAACTTTAGTTTTTTTTTCTTTAGGTCTGTGGTGTGTTATGGATTAGAGTTTATATATAGTATTTTATGTTTCCAGTAACAATGGTTAAAAAGATTCTCATCTTCCCATCAAGTTCCTTTGCAACTTTATTAAATACCTGTTGACAATATGTATATCTGATTATTGTAATTATTCTTAAAAATTGCGCATTTTATTTAAATTTATAATGAAAAATTTTAGCTTCTTGTCTAGTTATGGTGATTGGTCACATAACACAATACTGGTGGTTTTTTTTTTCTTGTTGTTGTTGCTGTTTTTTCTTTAATTTTGAGACAAGATTTTGCTATTTATTTTGGGCTAGCCTGGAACTCATAATCTTCTTGCCTCTTTCCTCCATCCAGTTTACCTACATAAGGCATTGTGTCTGATCGCAGATTCTTTTTTCTATTAAAAAAGTATTTTTTATTTTTGATTATGTGTGTAGATGTGTACACAGGATTGCATGTGCCTCCAAAAGTAAGAGAAGGGCATTGGACCCATGGAACTGGAGTTCCAGATGCTTGTGTGTTACCCAACGTGAATGCTGGAGACAGATCTCAGGTCCTGAAGAGCAGTATGTGCTACTGAGCTGTCATTCTTGTCCCTATCACTGCTTCTAACAGCATGTTAGTTAGTGTCCTATTGCTGTCAAAAGACACCATGACCGTGGCAACTCTTATAAAGGAAAGCATTTAATTGGGGTCGATTTGCAGTTTCCGAGGGTTAGTTCATTGTCATCATGGCAGCATGCAGGCAGATATGGTGTGGAGAAGTAGCTGATCCTCAAGCAGCAGGAAGAAAGACACTGGAACTGACTGGGGCTTTTGAAACTTCAAAGCCTACCCCCAATGACATAGTTCCTCTAACAAGTGACACACTACTTCAACAAGGCCACACCCACTCCAACAAGGCCACACCTCCTAATCCTTCTCAAGCAGTGCCTCTTCCTGATACCCAAGCATTCAACTATTACAAGAATTTCCACTGTAATAGATTTCCCCCCAAGTGTCTCCCAATTCCAGTCATCTCTCCCCATATTTTCTTTTTCTGTCCCTCCCCCACCCAACTTACTCCTCCCACCCTGACAAAAGAAAACAAACAAAACAACCTAACTTGTTTTTCCTTACTTTGATTGCCTCTGTGGGGTAAAATTATTTTTATTACAAGAGTGAGTGTGTGTTGTGTGTGTGTGTTGATGTGTGTGCATGCTTGCTATAGCATGCATGTAGAGGTCAGAGGACACCTGTTGGGACTTGAGTCTTGCCTTCTCTCATTCAGGTTCCAGGGATCAAACTCCAGTTTGTCAGGTTTGGCAGCCAGTGTCTTTACCGACCGAGCTGTCTTGTTAGTCCCTGAAAGGAATTAATAAAGGCTGAAATGTCTAAATCTATTTTAGAGGGGACTTTCCAAAGCCATAGAATGCATAATTCTACAGACATTATATTATAGTTATTGAAAATATCACACAGTCACTGGTTAGCTCACAGCAGTAGATAACTCACAGGCTAATTTAATCATTGGCATCAGGCCAAGCAGTCTCCAGACAGGATCAGAATCAAACTGGGGCTGCTAATTATAGACATAGAAGTTTGGGTTTGTTTAGAACAGTGGTTCTCAACCTTCCTAATACTTTGACCTTTTAGTACAATTCTTTAGTTTGTGGTGACCCCCAACCATAAAATTATTTTCGTTGCTACTTCATAACAGTAATTTTGCTACTGCTATGAATTGTAATATCAATATCTATGCTTTCCAGTGGTCTTAGATGATACCTGTGAAAGGATTGTTTGACCCCCCAAGGGGGCTGAGACCCACAGGTTGAGAACCACTGGTTTAGCAGGGTTTGCAAATTGAAAGGACGTAGGAGCCCAGGTACCAGCCTGCTGGTAGAAGTCAAGAGCTCGGCTTTCTTGGCCTCCCTCATCATCTCACCCCTGGGTCTGCCCCGAGCTTCCAGCCTGCTTCCAGCTTTTCACCAGAATGAGAGATGATCTCCATGCTTGACAGGCTGGAACAGTCTGGGCTAGGGGCAGTTCCTCCTTTAGAGCTAACCCTTCTAGGGGTTCTCTGTGAAGCCTGGGACAAATCCAGTTTTGACATCTGCATGTTCCTCTTGTCCAGCCTGTGCTATGTCTTTCCCATGTATCATCAGGATCCGAGGGCACATTTCCATGAGATCTCACTGAAGTTTTGCCCAGGCCTGGAGAAGATGAATAGGGCAGGACTGAAAAGATTTTAGAAGTTTCTTTTCATAACCACCCTCTCCTTCTGTACCCCTCTTGTTCAGTGTGGGTACCTTAAAACTCAAATGCCCTTTTCTAGAACTCCGGGTAGGAAAGATTTGGATGAATGGTGGCCAGGCATGGGAAGTTGGTTAGCAAATCTTATTCATTCACTAACTGGGTGTAACGCCTAAAGTTGCCAAGGAGGTCAGCATAATTGAGACAAAGGATTTTAGCATGTGTATCAGAATCAACTACCTAGTCCAAGATGTCCCAGTGGCTCTCCAGGCTGTGTTCATGGGCACCGTGACTTCTTTTATGACAGTCCTTCTTGTTCACAAGTCGCTTTAGTGCCTCCGTGATCCCTCAGCCATGTCAGACTTTCCCTAGTCCAGCCCTGCTCCTATCTGGAAAGCTTTCCCATCAGCCCTCTCGTGCCCTTCCTCTATGCGCTTACGGTTAATGTAGATGCCACTTGCTCAGGAAAGTCTGTCTGGCAGCCATATCTGCAGGAGTTCCGTTATAGCCCGAGCCTCTGCCTGCTTTATCTTCTTGGTTATAACACAACAGCTCATGTTAAAAATACCATATTGCATTGCATATATTTGCTTATGTGTCTGTCACCTGAAAGCACACTCCTAATGGTGCCCAGCAGACATCTGTCAAGAGGATAAGTAAGTGACCGAGTGGGGATCATGTCTGTTCCCCGAGTCTGGACAAAACGTCTCGGTGGTGTGATTGTATTTGCATGGAAATTTCATCAGAGATTCACATGTGTGTTTTTTCCATGCCTTGTTTATTCCTCCTGAGGAGGGGTAACCATACCTCTGTGTGCATAGTTACAGACCGAGCCAGCTGTGGTCATGTATACCTGTATTCCCAGTATTAATGAGGCTGTGGCAGCAGGAGGAACAAGAACTCAAGGCCAGTCTGGACTATGAGACCCTACCGACCCCAGAGCTGTAAATGAGCAATAAAAGGAAATAATTAAACTCCAAGGTTCCATAGACCTATAAGCCTGGTAGGGACAGACCCTTGAGCAGAGGACTGAGGAGGAGGAAGCCTGCGCTGGGTAAAGACATGGCAGGAGGATTATTACACAGGAGGCAATACATAAGCCATAGGCCTCTGTGTCATAAGACGTCTTTTCCCATTTCTGAATCTGAAGGAATCTTGGAATCAGTAGCAAGTCACAGACAGCCATACTGGGTCAGGTGGCACTCAAGACCTATTGCTTAGCCTGTATTCACAAGAACCCCATGTTCATAGAGACAGAAGAAGACGCTTGTCAAGTATATACGTTTTGGATGTCACTTGAGGACCTTCCTTTAATATCTTTTGACTGGGCCATGAGATCACCGACATGAAACATTTCAGAATATATGTCCGTGGTTTGGGAGGAAGCCAAGAGGCTATAGAGGGGATGCTTCAGGATGCTTGCTAGGCTTCACCCACAGGAAGGCCTGATGTGTGAGAGCATTTAGAGTATGGACAGCAGTGAGTGCCTCAGAATAGAGAAGCCATTCAGACTGCTGGGCTTAGCGTGTAACCTCCCCAATGCTGCAACCCCTTTAATGCAGTTCCTCATGTTGTAGTGACCCCAACCATAAAATTATTTCATTGCTTCTTCATAACTGTAATTTTGCTGCTGTTATAAATTATAATGCAAATACCTGACATGCGATTCCCGTGGAGGTTGGGGTTGTAACCCACAGGTTGAGAACCACTGGTGGTAGGGGCTTGAGAGACACCAACAATGACTAGCATAGCATATGTCCCCACTTTCCCGCAGGCAAAAAACCCACCAACATTCAGTCCAGTGTCTAAGGAAACCTGTTAGAACCTCTTCTCTAGTATAAGTAGGACAGCAGTTCTGAATGTGTAGAAATTTCACCGGCCAAGATACCTTGTTTAATATTGCATAAAATAATTGCATCACAGAATCAATAAAGTTTTAGATATGACACGATACTGTAAAATTCATTTAAAGACCAGAGAGAACCGAATGGGTTGGTTATCCCTAATCTGAAACCCCAAATCTGAAGCAGGCAGCATTCCATGGCAGAAAATTCATACTGGATCTCATGGATGGCTCTCAGTTCAAGCACAGGCATGCTTAAGATATGATAAAATCCTTTCCAGGCTGTATGTATAAAGTATATATAAGACATGCATTTCATATTTAAATTCAGTTCCCACTCCCAACATACCTTACTATGCATATTTAATTATTTCATAATCTGAATAAAGAGTCCAAAATAATCTGGTTGCCGGCATTGTAGATAAGGAATGCTAACCTCATCACAGATGAGCTGGGAGGTAGGGATACTGTTTGAGCAGTGACTGCACCCTGGGAAGGAACAGCTCCTCTCTGGTTGACCTAACAGCTGGTTGATTTTCTGCGCCTCAGTGCACCTCCCCCTTAACAGCCCTTCACACAGCTCAAGCATCGGAGTTGCCTTGCTCTGACACTGAGCAAAACCACACGGCACCAAGACACAATACTTACTCTCCGATGTACCCGAAATAAATAAATGAACAGAAGAATGTTATAGGCACCGTCGGGATCCAGAGGGGAGAGAGGAAGGCAGTGGCCAGTCCAGTCTGTGGACCGGTGGAGGAGGGAAAGGTCTGTTTGTCTCTCTAGGTCATTGAAGATTTGCGAGCAGTAAACGGTTTTTCTCATGAAAACGTCCACTGAGCATTTGAAGTGAGTAACGCTTGCTTTCCTCATGACCTAAGAAAAGGAGTCTTTTTAATGCTGAGCCCTTGGGACAAAAGGAGCCTTTTGTTCTTGCTCCATATCTACAGTTTGCTGGCACCTTTTACACTGGCTTAAGCAGATCTGTATCGAGATGGAAGGCAGTAGCTGCTGTCAGCCAGCGCAGGTACCAGTGACCCCTGGGCCCTAGGGAGGGGCTTCTGTCCTGTTGCCTGTTATCCAGGTGAGGTCTGTGCTTTGCCAATAGTTTGCTTTGCAAGATACTTTAGCAGGACGGGACATAAACGGGATATGGCTACATACTTCTTGTTGATACGCGTCTAGGTTAGTTACCTCATGTTAACTAATCTCTCAGTAAAGAGAGTTGTCAGGGTCTGTTGGGCGGCAGGAGGAGAAAAATCAAAATGAATGCGTAGCCCTTGTTTCAATTCTTTATTCTTTTTTTCCTCCTCCGCTCCCATGTCCTCCTCTTTCTCCATCCATTTCTCCCTCCTCTTCCACCTTCCTCACCCTCTATCTTCCTTTTCTTCTTTCTCCGTTTCTCTTCCTCTTCCTTCTACATGCCCTGCTCCCCATCCCTTATCTTTTCTCCTCCTCCTCCACTTTACCCCCTTTTCCTCCTGCTCCTTCCCTTCTACTCCACTCCTCTCCCCATTTTATTCCCCCTTTCTTTTCTTCCTTCTCTTCCTTCTCCTTCTTCCCTTCCTTCTTAACTTTCCCCTTCTTCTGTTCCCCTTTTCTTCTTTGCTGTCTCCTTCCCCATTTTTCTTCCTTCCTCCCTTTAATGCTTCTTTTCCAAGAGTGATATGGGATTCCTCTCTGTATGTTATGAATATCATCGGTTAATAAAGAAACTGTCTTGGGCCTGTGCAGGGCAGAATAGAGGTAGGCCAGGAAAAACTAAACTGAATGCTGGGAGGCAGAGTTAGAGAGAAGCCATGTAACTGGAACTTTACCCAGTAAGTCACAGCCATGTAGTGATACACAGATTAATAGAAATGGGTTAAATCAAGATGTAAGAGCTAGCCAATAAGAAGCTAGAGCTGGAGCTGGAGAGATGGCTCAGACAATAAGAACATTGGCTGTTATTCCAGAGGTCCTGAGTTCAATTCCCAGTAACCACTTGGTGGCTCACAACCGCCTATAATGAGATCTAGTACCCTCTTCTGGCCTGCAAGCAGAACACTGTATACAAATAAATAAATAAATCTTACAAAAATAACACTTCCTGTGCAATCGTGAGGACTGGAATTCAGATCTCATAGCCTTATAACATCCAGGTGTCCCACACATGCTATAGCCCAAACTCCAAGGGGTTTGAGACAGAAGGATCCCTGGGGCTTTCTGGCTGGCTGAGAAAACATGAGCTCTAGCTTGCCTCCAAGGAGTAGGTGGAGGGCAATAGAGAATGACAAAGAAGCTAGAGCTAATAGGCCAAGCTGTGATTTAATTAATATAGTTTCTGTGTGGTTGTTTTGGGGCTGAGCAGCTGGGAACAAACATGCGGCCTCTTACTACATAAGAGCAGGACAGACGATTATTTATTGTTCGGGTGAGGGAAGGCCACATCAGCTCCACAGCTGCAAAGGATGTCGGAAGTCCTAGAAGATGCTTTTCAGGCCACTCTGAGGACTTTAATCCCCAGTCCATGAATGTAATGAAAAGGTGGACTGGGCAGGGCCTCTACCCACTTCCCCTTGGACTCAGTTACAGAGGCTTACTGTTAGTTTTGGTTCTCCATGAATGATTTCTGTCTTGGGCTCTGAGTTGAGTTTTTACAAGGTCTGAAAACTGCTGGTACAGGTCAAGATTCTCATTTTCAGTAAACTGCAACCACAAGAGGGAATGTGACTAGCTCTGGGTCCCAGAGCTCCTTGGTGAAGGAGTAGGGACAGGGAAGCCTGTCTTCTCTCACTGCACACAAATTGGGCTGGGAGCACATGGATACGTATGAAGTTTGAAAGCAAGCAAACAATTCATAAGTCTCAGAAAGTCCCCGAAACTTACCAGATGCAAAAGGCTCTGCTCTCTCTAGGATTATATAAATAATATGTATTTTAAGGAGACCAAGAGTACCCTAACTGCTTGGAGGAAACTCTTTGACTTGGAGAGCTGTCTGCAAGTAATAAAGAGAGCTCCAGAGTTGCAGTTTTCATGAGTTATCACCCATGTTGGGGTGGGCTTTTGGAGATATAACTATCTTTAGTCATCAATGCTCGTTTAACTCCTCTCTGACACTCTTGTAAGGAACCCTAATAAACTTATTGGTTCACCAAGTTGAACTTCAGTGATATTACTACTTTGATTTGTCGTGGGTACCCTAGCTGGGTTAAGTAGAGGCTTGCTCACATCTTCCTGGGAAAACTGTTGTACAATAGTCATATCATCACATGCTTGATATGTTAAATAAGTGAAAATTTATTGCTTTAATGTACCAGAGGCTGGAAGTCTGAATTGAAGGTATTGGCTGATTTGTGCTTCCTCAGAAGTCTCTAGGGGAGGATCTCTCCTTGTCTCTCCCAGCTTCTGCTACCCTCAGGCATTTCTTGGCCTGTGCCTCAGTCTCTACAAAGTCATCGTCCCTCTCTGGCTATCCTCTGTGTGCCGAGCTGTGCTCAGCTCTTATATAGATACTACTCATATTGGATTAATAGCTTTCTCTGCTTCAGAATGACCACATCTTAATTAATTACATCTTCAGTTGCTTCATTTCTGTGTAGTCACTTTCTGATGTGCTTGGATAGCTCTCTCTGGAGAATGTAGCAAAGGTAGAAAGGCATCTCCTTATACCTCTATTGGTCCACCTCCATATTTCTCCCTGGTGGGCAGACAATAGGTCAAAGCCCTGGCCCTTCCTCTGCTCTTGACAGGATGCAGACTGTGATCTTATGTTTTTTGGTTCAGCACACGGCGAGTCTCTCACATCTGGAAGGGTTGCTGTAGCATCTCTTGCCTTGACCTTTTGGATTCAGCTGTGGATGGAAGGACCTGTTCTGGGCATCTGCTTGAGGGCTGTGATTTGGAGCTGGACAGAGTCCTGAGAGAGAAAGTTCTCAGAATGGATGTTGAGGCTGCCAATACTTTTCCTTATGGTCTAGTATGACAATCATATATATATATTTGTCAAAGAATAGAGATCAGTATGTGTAAGTGGATGGCTGTTGAAGAAACACTAAATACCCGCAAACAGTCCTGTAGATGCGTGTGCAGTTAAACTGAAGTCCAGAGTTCTAAGACCTTCTCTCAATCTTTTTTCCCTTCTAGACTTACTGGTAAAATGCAAGACTGGTCTATTAGGGCAACAATACTTTAATGCTTGAATGGAGGCTGGTCCAGGAACCCTGACTAGAGTCCTGAAGATTCCCCTTAAGAATCTTCCTCCTAGAAGAAGGAAACACACAAATGCAGATGAAAACTTTTGACCAAGCCTTCATGGTCTGTAGCAATACATGTCACCTTCCTGCAGCTCAGCTTTTTCATCTGTAGAACAAAAGAGCGAGTAACCTGCAAAGTCTTTTTAGTGCTAATATTTCACTGATTAAAAATGGTGAAGGTAACTGGAGAGATGGCTCAGCAGTTAAGAGCACTAGCTGCTCTTCCAGAGGACCCTAGATTCCATTTCCAGCATCCACATGGCGGCACACAAGGAAAGCTGCTATGAATCTGGAAAATTTAAAACCTTCAGTTAAACTATATGAAATTCACATTTTTGTTTTTTCAGCACATAGGCCAGTCTAAACATTATTTTTCATTGGAACATATTGTCCGGAAATATCTTAAGCTACCCTTCGTGAAGGAATAGGGCCAAAATGCCTTTCTCCCTGTAAAGAATTCCCTAAATCAAGGCCGACTCTTTAATGACTCAGAGTCCAAGCGGTATCCACACATGAGAAAATACTTCTCATCTACACTAATGAGGCCATGATAAAAAGCTGGGGAAACAGCAGATGCTGTCTGACTCTAGGACTCTGTGAGGAGAACCATTCCAATTAGGGTTTACAGTAACATTTTTACTCCAATGCATGTATCTCTCAGAAAAAAATCAGTGATTTCCCTTAAATATTGTATTGTTTTAAATATAAATGTACATAGAAACTAGCGATTTGGTCAGAATGTGTGCAGCCAGCTCAGGACTCAGGTGCAGGGTAGTTTAGAAGCAATGGCAATTGGCTAGAAGCTGGATCAGCACATCATGGGTATTTGGAATTCGTTTCTCTCCTCCCCATCCAAAAGGCCAGCCAGACGTTCTGCTGGGGAAAGCTCCTACTTGTGTTCTGTGGCTACCCTAGATTTTGTTTTCAGTTCCAGGGGAAGCCCTGTTTAGAATAAACAAATCTAGAAAATTCCACCTCATTTATAATGGCCAGTTTGCCTGGATGTGTCCCTCACCTCCCCAGATTCCTGTGCTGAAATAGCCTGACCCGCATGGTGGCTGTAGTGAGGCTGTGGTGGGGTTTTCAGAAGATGATTGATCTTAGACTAAGATACAAGCCTTGTGTCCTGAGCGTAGAATCTCCTGTGAATGGAATTAGTGTTAAAATAAAGGAACTGAGAGAGACTCCTGTTTTCTAAGTTATGAGAGCGTGGAAGGAACTTACCATTGATGGGTTCTTACCAGACACTTAATTCTCGGCTGCCTTGATCTTGCATTTCCCATCCTCCATTGTTTAGGGACTACCCAGTGTAGAGCATTTTCTGATAGCAGCCTGAATGGGTTGAGACATAGACATAGTCCAGTCTTAGCAACTGGTGTAGATGCTCAGGCAGCATGGAAGTCAGTGTTATTGTAGGAAAGTGACTTGTCTATGGGCAGGAATGAGGAGCATCCACTGGGACAAAATCATCAGGTTCCATGTCCTCATCCTGTGGGAAGCAACACTGATAAGCACAAAGATGAACAGCTGTGCCAATTGCAGGGAAATCCTGTGGTGACCTCTGGACAGAGTAGAAGCAGGGAGAGGGCCTGAAGCCAACATAGACATAGACACAGGAGGTTAGCTGCAAAGGAATGAAATGGGTGGTACCATGGGGTAGGGAAGAGAAAATCGGAACCTGCTTCCTATGCTGAAGCAGGCAAAACTATAGATCTGCTGGTGTGGGATTCCCCTCTGTATGCTATGAATATGTTTTATTACCTTGGGTTGTTGAAGAAGCTGTTTTGGCCAATGGCTTAGTAGAGTAAAGCCAGGTGGGAAATCCAAATAGTGATAGAGAGAAAAAGTAGGCAGAGTCAGGGAGATCCCATGTAGCTGCCAAAGGAGAAAGATGCCAGTGGCCAGCCAGGACCTTAGCTGTAGGCCACAACCTTGTGATAATACACAGATTAATAGAAAAGGGTTAATGTAAGATATAAGCATTAGCTAGAAATATGCCTAAACTATTGGCCAAACAATGATGGAGGAGTTACTTTCATTATAAAAAAACTGCCTTGGCCCATTTGATAGGCCAGCCCTTAGGTGGGTGGAGTAGACAGAACAGAATTCTGGGAGGAAGTGAGACAGACAATCGTCATGCCTCTCCTCTCTGGGTCAGATGCGATGAAGCTCCAGTCCAAGATGGACGTATACTAGAATCTGCCTGGTAAGACACCACCTCATGGTGCTACACAGATTATTGGAAATGGGTTGAGCAAGATATGAGAATTAGCCATAAAGAGGCTGAAACTAATGGGCCAGGCAGTATTTGAATGAATACAATTTGTGTATTGTTATTTCAGGGTATAAGCTAGCCAGGCAGCTGGGAGCCAGGTGGCAGGAAAGTAGCCCGCAGCTCCTTCTACAAAACAATGTTGTAATTAATTAATTTTCCTGGTCAGAAAATGATTACAAATATTCAATAAAGACAGATTCATACAGAAATAAACCTCTGAATAGGTCACAGTGTGTTTAAAAAATGTATGTAGGTTTGAAAGAGAGAAGAAAAAGTATAGACAGTTACAAAAAGAAATAAATAGTTTTAAAAAATAAAAGTCTTTAAAGAGACAGAGTACAGACAGTCATAGATTAAAGGAATAACGAAAAATAAGCCACATAAAGATGAAAAATACACAGAGTCTGGATTATATATATTATTGTGTTTTTTAAAATTTTTTTGACTGTAATAAGCTAAGTACAGAGAGACATTTCATTGTATGGGCTGCTAAGCTAAACCAATATATATTTTAAAGGCACCTTGACTTCAAAATTTGGGTCTAAGGATATGTTACTCTAGAAAAGAAGTTGTGTTTTTGTTTCCAAAGCAAAAGAGGATAGAAAGCTGTGAATTCCTTACTGGCTAAAATGGTTTGATCAAACAAGACCCCCTGAAGCAATGGTCCAGATGATCCAACATCCATGACAGTTTCAGGACTGCTGGCTGAGATGGACCTACCACACAGGATACCCCAAGAAAGACCTGATTAACAGCACCCTAATCAACAGGAAGTAGTCTAGAGAACAACACCCAAATTCCCTAAATGATTGTTTATAAATATTTGTTTACATTTAAAGGGGGATATGCTATAGAGATGAATACTTTGCATTGGTATGGATCTTGGTTTATTGATACAAATTTAAGGTCAATTTTATTATATGTATATTTCTATTCTTGATTAAGGTATTGTGTTTGTACAGCTCATTTATAAATGTAATGCATAATTAAAATACAGGTTAATAGATGGTCATCTATAATAGTCAAGCTTGTTGTCGTGTTAGTTAGGTTTTCTAGATGTACAGAGATGTATTTCAGATGGATAGGTATTCTTCAAACCTTTCTAAGATTAAAAAATATGGCATTTAAAATGTTTTAAGAACTTAGAACTTTTCATGACAATGAGACACATCTGCTCCTGGCAGCACCAATATACTTCAAGAGGAAGATGGGCATCAAAAAGGCTCCTTATAGAGTTTGTTAGTCATTTGGGCAAGAAACTGCCCTTGCCTGGACTGCTTGATGGTATGCTGTATGAAATGGTCATGCAGGGCCCACAGAAAAATTACTGCTGAACTTGCCTAAAGGTGAGACAGTCCTTCAGGATTCCTGCTTCATGAAAGAGTCTGCCAGACATTCTGCAGGATACAGAAGAAAGTGACTGACAAACTGCCAATAGAGGTGAAACAATCTTTCAAATTTCCTGCTTCATGGAAAAGTCTTCTGGAAAATATTGGCCTGTAGGCTTAAGATGGATGCCCCAATGTTACAGAAGACTTTGGATCAGTATCCCGGCAGTGAGATGTCTCTGTTAATTCTAGAGTTTTGGAAGTTGCTTACAATGCAGTTTCTGTTAACATAGGTAATATTATATTCTTCTGGAGTCTTTGATGAAGTTGAAGAATAGATAGCTGCAATGATAGTTTTCCTTATATAATAAGTTATAGTAGATATAAATATTATAACTGTAATTCTTACTTGATGCCTTTTATGTATTTTTTTATGTAATTTTACTTTGTTAAAGTTAAAACCATCCTTTTTATTTAGACAGAAAAGAGGAGATGATGTGGGATTATCCTCTCTATGCTATGGATATGTTTTATTATTATTTGTTATTAAAGAAGCTGTTTCAGCCAATCATTTAGTAGAGTAAAGCCTGGTGGGAAATCTGAACAGAGATATAGAGAGAAAGTAGGTAAAGTCAGGGAGATGCCATGTAGCTGTCAAAGGAGAAAGACACCAACTGCCAGCCTGAACCTTACTGGAAGGCCATAGCCTTGTGGTGATACACAGATTAATAGAAAAGGGTTAATGTAAGATGTAAGCATTAGCTAGAAATATGCCTGAACTATTAGCCAAACAATGTTGTAATTAATATAGTTTCTGTGTGATCTTTCGGATCTGAGTGGCCGGGAAATGAAAGAGCAGTCTTCACTTACATTCTACCATTAATGTTTGTGGCTTGAACATGAAGGATTTGACGTGAGGGATCTTTGCTCACTTTCTGGCTTCTGGTTCTGCAGACCATGTCTGGTTCACTTCAGTGGACCACAGTTTCCTTTTTTTTTTTTTTTTTTTTTTTTAAAGTTTGCTGCAAAGAGACACAAGAATAAAAGGAATCCCTTCTGGATGCTTCCTGTCATGACATCTCCTGGAAGAGAGGAAAGCACTTTCACCTTGACGCTTCCCCTTCATCCAGGCCTGCCAAGGAAAGAACTCAGTAGAAGAATGTCCACAGCTGTGAGGAGGGTGGTGTGGCAGCAGCCAGAGCCCAGATGATGCTATTGACTCATGAGACTGGCCTTTGCAGGGGGGTCAAGGAAACTAGAAAAAAATGATGAAAGGGATGAAGGCAAGAATGGAGGAGTGGTATGAGAAGAATGGGAACTATGTCTCCTTGAGGAGAGCTGTCTGCAAGTAGACAGCTTCCAAGCAAACCTCATCTTGTGGTCTCCCTCTCAGGGTCTCTGTCGCTCTTCCAAAAAAATGACCCATGTATTTGCTCCTAGCCCTTAGTTCTATGATTCTAGCAGTAACATTTGGATATACATGGAAATCTTCTACATAAAAACTCAATGCATAAGGGAGAATCTATTTTTGAAATAATTGTGTCTGAACAAAGGAAGGAAAAGTGAAAATTGAGGCAGAGATTTTTTTTGACCTTGAGAGTTGTTTCAATGCTAAAAGAAGATATTAGGGCTTGGGTCACCCCAGTTTCTTGGAACATTTTAAGAAAATAACATTGCTATTTTGCTGGAATGGAATAATTCAAGGAATTCACTCCCTATCATGCAAATTTGAGTTGTATGGTTAATTTATTAAAATATAAACATTAGATCTTAAATGCTACAAGGAGGCCTTGCACTATCAGGCAGGTGTGGGGATTTACTATAGCATGTAGTGTTAAGAGTGTTCTTGGTCCCTTGAATCCTTCATGAAGAAGAGAGACCTCTAAAACCAAGCAACTGACATCATAACCTCAAAGTTAAAAACAAAAAGAAAAAGAAAGTTGAGGCATCTGGTGTGTAATTACTATTAAAACAATGCTTCAAGGTTTTTTGTTTGTTTATTCATTTTTTTTTTTTTGCTTTGGTTTTTTGAGACAGGGTTTCTCTGTAGCGTTGGAGCCTGTCCTGGAACTAGCTCTTATAGACCAGGTTGGCCTTGAATTCATAGAGATCCTCCTGTCTCTGCCTCCTGAGTGCTGGGATTAAAGGTGTGCACCACCACCAAGACAGGGCCTCTCTATGTAACATTAGTTGTCCTGGAGCTCAGTATGTAGATCATACTGGCTTTGAACTCACAGAGATCTGCCTACTCTCACCTCCCAAATGCTGGGATTAAAGGTGTGAACCACTATGCCTGGTTTAAATCTCGAAGTTAAAAAAAATGTGGTAGGAAGAAGAACTGGATCAAACCCTTCACTACCCAAGAAGTCCATGTCTCAATTCCAGGGGCCAGGGGATGTGTTGTTTTCATGACTCACAAGACATTTTCAATGGGGTAAACACTGGGAGAGGACCCTGGGATACCCAGGTCAGTTTTGAAGAATAGAAGAGTGGGAGATCAAGAAAGGTACATGATGGTGGAAAATGGTTTGAGTGATGCAGTCACTTGAAAGGAACATTAGCCATGGAATACCAGAGTCCTGCCAGAGAAGGCAACAGGACAGGTAACATGGCTTCAGCACCTGGAAGCCATGTTACCTGGCTGGCACTTGGATGGTCCAGTGCACACACTTTAGATTCTTGACCCCCACTACCATGAGGTAATAATGTGTGTTTGCTTGAAACCACCAATCAGATTTGTTATGGTGGCAACAGAAAACTGAATTACAGAACAAATGAAAAGTGCAGGGGCCATAGTGGTGGCATGACAAGAGACACAAAACTACGACCGGAGGGGTGAGTTGGCATAGGAGATGGCTATTGGTAGATCCTGGGTCTTTGGAGTGCTGATCTCTTGGAGCCTACAGGGGTGGGAGCGGAGGTGCTGGAAGGGAGGATTGGCCAAGGTCACAACATCCTTTTCCCACCTCAGCCTGCATTCCCTTAGAAGCAGAGCCTGGGGTGAGCAGGAGAGTGACAGTGGGTGGAACCAGGAAGGAGAGAGATGGAGCCTTAGGCTGTTTTACTGAGGTCACTGCTGCTTAAGGCTGGTCCCTGACCAGCCCAGCATGTAGCAGTGTCGTGTGTGTGTGTGTGTGTGTGTTGTGTGGCCTCTACACAGCTTGCACACATTCTTCTACTCTTTACATCCATTTGTAGTATCAGACTGTTTCTTCCGTATGTCACTCACATTCCGTAGCAGCCTTGTTCATCTAATCACCGCCGTGAGTGTCGGCAATGCTGAGTGCTGAGTGAAGAGTGAGAGTCTGACCTGCGAGGGTTGTTGTTCTGGTTAGAGTTTCCTGGGAGGAGGGAACCTCAGTTGAGAAATCCGCCTCTATTAAATTGGCCTGTGGGCACATCTTTGGGGACATTTTATCGATTACTGATAGATGTGAGAGGGTCATGGCCACTGTGGGTGGCACCACCCCTAGGCAGGCAGTTCTGGGTTATATAAGAAAGAAGGCTGTCATGGTTTCCCTAGATGATGGACTGTAAGCTGTAAGCCAAATAAACCTTCTCCTGCCCGAGTTGGCTTTGGGCATGGGGCATCCTTTACTGTCACACATGAATGGATGAAGAGTATGTGTATACATATTATATTTTCTTCGTCCTTTGGCTTCTTGATGTACATTTAGGCCAATGCCACATACAGAATCCTGCAGGAGCCTTGAGGTTCTAGCCTTCCCCTCACATCTTCTTTTCACCACATGTAGATGCTTAAGTTATGCCAAGAGTAGTAGTTGGAGTGGAGAGATAATCCCTGCAAGAAAAACAGATACCACCAGAGGTAATGTTTTTCTGGACAGTTTCCAGGTTTGACAGTCCATGGGTTGTAAACGGCATAAGTAGGAACTGACACAGGCTTTGGGCAGATAACGCCCATGAGAAGGCTGTCTAGGGCAGCATGCATTTAGGCTGCAAAGATGCATTTCTGGTCACAGTGGCCCTCTTCCCTTTTAATAGCTTCTGTGCTGTCACGCTGAACAAAACAACTCTTACTCACGTGTGCCCCATGCTTTCAGAGCAGAACAACAGGGAGTGGGCGGCAGCTGCTCGGTAAATGTGTGGAGTACTACAGACTTGGGTTTTGGCATTCACTTTCAGGAGGCTGAGTGAGGGAACTCCACTTCCCTGACTGTATTCTTTTCTCCCTCCCCTTCCTCTTCCTTCCCCTCCCCACCCTGCCCCTTCCTTTTCTTTCCTTCCCCTCCTCACCCTGCCCCTTCCCTTCCTTTCCCTTCCCTTCCCTTCTAAGATAGGGTCTCACTATGTAGCTTAGGGTGGCCTTAAACTTATTATATACCTCGGGCTGACCTTAAATCCCCAATCCTCCAGTCTCAGCTTCGGAAGTGCTGCTAACCAGCTCCACTCTCCTACTCTTTTCTCGTTCAGATCTGCTTTCTAGCCAGAGGGCCACTCGCCCTCCTGTGTCCCCCACCCCATGCCCATGGCTGTTTGGATTTGCTGCGGTATTTTCCTTTGCCTGCCCTTCCTTACTGACTGCACTGCGAAGGCCTGGCCCTGGTAATTTACTTCTTTCACATTTTAAAGGCTTTATTGCTTCCCAGAATTCAAAACATGAGCTCACAGGGGACATCTAAAACAGGAGGCTGCTTCCCTACACCTGGACTATGGGACACACGGAATGTGCTCAATGACAATTCCACTCCTCCCAGGGCATGGTGGGAGAAAGTACAGAGATACTCTGCCATCACTGATGATTTGAACAGAGGCCTAGAGTTCTAACTCTTTATCTAAAAGCCACTCTATTAATAGCACCTGGCACTGTGTGCATTTTGCACATGTGGCCTGTTGAGCTTGGGGATGTATGTGCAGCGTGGGCCCTAGTCATAATCTATCACCTACTAAAGTTTTCTCCCTCTTCATTATTAGGTCATTAACTATTTTAGTAAGAATATTTGACATGAAGTCTAGACCCTTAGCAAAGGATACATACGCAGTATTTATGTGAACCACTGTCACCATGCTGCTGTACACTAGCCCCTCTCTCCTCCTGCCTAAAGTTTTGTACTGTTTGAGGGATATATTACCCATTCCCACTTCTCTCCTTCTCTATCCCCTGCTAAACCCCATTTTTCTCTACAACCATGACTGTTTTGGAGTCCAGTGTCAATGAGTTCACTCAATATTCCTTCCTGTGCCTGGCTTATGGCATTTAGCAGATTGTCTTCCATGTTCATCCATATTGTCAAAGACAGCAGCAATTCCATCCATTTTAGGCTTATATTCTCTTGAGGTAGCGACCACCTTCCTACCTACGTAAGAACATTTAGGCCATTCCTTTATTTTGGCTATTATGAATAATACTACAATGAATCTTGACAACATCTAATTAAGAAGCAAGCAATGTATAATTGGATTATTTTCAAGCCTCAGGAATGGCTGCTGCCCAGACTGAAGGAAAATTGAAAACTCTCTTGTTATCTGACTCCCAGAATAGCCGGCTCCTCTTCACTTGAACTCCCACAGCTAATCTCTGGCCCTAGAGGCAGGTCTCTGGCTCCAAAGCTCTTGCATGGTTTTATCAGGGCACAGAGCCCCTCCCAGAAGCACTTTGCCTACACAAGGAACTGCAGATCTGAGTGGAAGATCTGACGTGGATTGTGCTCCCATCTCGTTTTTAATAAACAAACACACTTTGCTCTCTGCTTCCTTGAGTTAAACTCTCAGCACAGTCTACTTTTCCAGCAGAAATATTCACTTAAATAATTGAATGACTGGTTCTGTGTGTCAACTTAACACAAGCTAGAGTCATCAGGGAGGAAGGAGCCTCAGTTGAGGAAATGCCTCTGTGAGATTCAGCTGTAAGGCCTTTTCTCTGTGATCAGTGCAGGGAGGGCCCGGCCCATTGTTGGTGGTGCCACCCCTGGGCTGGTGGTCCTAGATTCTACAAGAAAGCAAACTGAGCAAGCCGGGGAACAAGCTTACTCTGCATCAGCTCCTGCTTCTGGGATCCTGCCCTGTTTGAGTTCCTGTCCAGATGTCCCTCCGTGATGAACAGCAATGCTAAAGTACTAGCCACATCAACCCTTTTCTCTCCAGCTTGCTTTTTGGTCATGTTGTTTCATTGCAGCAATAGAAACTCTAACTAAGACAAATATTTTCCTGTCTTCAGTTGAACTTTAAGAAGTTGCAATTATTTTTAGAAACACAGTTTCTTGGAATGAGTGTAATTTGAACAGTGCTGTCTCTACTGGTAGGTTGGTTTAAAGAGCTGGTTTTTCCTGTGTCTGAGCATGAAAGTGCACCAAGCCAAGACCAGCTCTGCTTCCATCTGGGTCCTGGTCAAAGACCCATGTTTTCCCAGCATGGAAGGAGGGCAACATCAGGCAATGGCTGGCTTTCATTTACCACTCGCTTGGATGGGCTTGGGAATGGAGTCATTTGTCGGTATAGATATTAGTTACTGTAGTACATCAGATACTCCCAGAGGAGCAGAATATGTATCTCAATCTATCTTTAATCTATATCTACTTCTATATTTATTTAACTATCCATCTTTTGCCTATCTATCATGACCCCATCATCCATCTGTGTATGTATTATCTTTCTTTCCGCTCACCCACCATACATCTATGTACATACCCATTCATTATCGATCTATCATTACTTACCCATATATCATCTGTCTATTCATCACCTATCTATTATATATGTAAGTATCTACCTATCATATATCTATGTGTGTATACCTATCTATCCATCCATGACTGTGCTGGCTAGTTTTAGGTCAACTAGACAACTTGACACAAACTAGAGCCAGTTTGGAAAAGGCAAGCTTAATCGAGAAAAAAAAAACATGTTGTCCTGTGGGCAAAGTCATAGTACATTGTCTTGATTGATGATTAATGAGACAGGGCCCAGATCACTGTAAGTGGAGCCACCTCTGGGCTGGTGGTCCTGGTTGGGTACTATATGAAAGTATGCCAAGCAAGCTGGTAAACTGCACCCCTCCATGACTTCCTATCCTGTTTAACTTCCCATCCTGACTTCATTCAGTGATGGACTGTGATGTCAAACTGTAAGCCAAAATAAACCCTTTCATCCCCAGTTGCTTTTGGTCATCGTATTTTACCACTTTGACAGAAAATTTAAGACAATCATAGACATAGCATCCATCTATCCATCTATCTGTCTGTCTGTCTGTCTACCCATTTACCAGCTGTTTGTCCATCCCCACTCCCTCCATCTATCAGTGCTGAGATTTATCTGAGAAGCTGGATCACATGGTCATGCCATTGAGCATTTCTGGTCTCATCTGCAGGCTAGAGATTCAGAATTGCATTCCAGTCTGGGTTTCAAGGTCTGAGAGCCAGGGTAAGACAATGAAACTAGATTCCAGTTTGAGTCCAAAGGTTGGAGAGCCTGGAAGGCAGAAGAATCTAGAACCTAGGGTCTAATTGCTCTACCCTTGTTTCAATTTGGACCTCGGTGCCTCTGGAAGATACATCTGCCAGACACACCTGGAAACATCATTCCATCTTTTAACACAGTAGATTTATGGCATTAACCACATCACTAAATGGTGGCTGTGTTCAGGTCATGACTTATCAAGGAGGCAAGGTAAGCAGAAACAAGGTATGTTGGTCATAGCCTAGGTATAGGGTCTGAGCTCCTGGCTGGGAGCTCGGTGTCCCTACTTTCCATCCATGTTCATCTTTCTCCACATCTTTAAATGGAAAGAGGTCTCTCCTTCCTTCTGAGGGAGTCAGCTCTGTGACTGCTGAGAGGACTGAGGTCTTGGCTGTTCCCTCAATACCGGGCGCTACTGGGTATCTTCTTGAGGCTCATACATTCTCAGCTCCTAAGAGGTGGTAGAGAGGATGCTCCTGTCACCTTCTTGCAACCCCAGACAGTGGAGTGTAGGGGAACGAAAGGCCTTAGGCTCTTGGCTGTTGCAAGGTGGTATGAGGAGGCTTGTCCCAGAAGATGTGCGACAAGCTCTCCTGGTATTTCCTAAGTGAAAGCAACCTGCTCTGTGGCCTGGCTCCATGGCCTGATGGTCCCTCACTGTTCGTGGTTCAGCCCACTTGGAAAGTGGTTGCTTTTCGCCGCTCCTTGGCAGGTGGCCTCTTATGTCCAAAGGCATAAAGGGGGCTCAGGTTAGGATGTGAAGTATTCTGAAAGACCCATGTGTTGTGTCAGAGGCCCTGTCCTAGGGCACATAGAACTTCTGAGAGGTGATTCTGAGAGATCCTTAGATTTGCGAGAATTCCCTTTAAGTGGACTGTGGTACCTTGGACTCCAGCTCTTTTTGCTCCCTGGCTTATGAGGTTGGCAGTTTGCAGCGACACACCTTCCTGCTGTGTTATGGTTTGATTGTGACTGTCCCTCACAGGTTCATCTCCTTGGACACTTGGTCCCCAAATGGTGATACTTCTTTGAAGTCTGCCAAACCTTTGGGGCATAGGGGCTCTCTGGTAGAAGTAGGGTTCTGAGATGTGGCTTGTGGGGTTCTGGCTGGCCCTGCTTCTACCTGAGCTCTCTGCTTCCTGCTCTGCTGAGCTGTGAGGAGCCCCAGTGATGCCCTCGGATACTGTAGATTCTCTTATGACTTCCCTGTCATGACGACTGCCTCCTCTGACACCACAGGTCAGAACACCTCCTTCCCCCACTTCAGTTGCTGCTTCTTGTTAAATATTTGGTTATAGCAAGAAGGAAATAGTAATATACACCGCAGTGGCCTTCCTCACTCAGACAGACCCAAAGAAATGGGACAACTGATTAGTAGCTGGAACCTCAAAATGGTAAGTCCCAACCGTCTTCTCTTTAAATGATCATCTCAGGTATTTTGTTTAAGTGACAAAGAGCTGACCAACACAGAAAAGAGCTAATGTCATCCCCACTTTAACTTTATCCTTTCATTTTTGAAGTAGCAAAGCATTCATACAGGTGGAACATTCGCCCATTTTAAACATGTAGGTGTGGGGTTCCAAGGTCGTGGAAAACAGGCAAGCGGTAGTAATATTGCCATTAATAGTGGCTGGGTGGTGCTTTTGTTGACCTTTCAAGCGGGTCACTAGCGGCTGTGCAGTATCTACAGCTGCATGTGATGATGGCCGGCTCTGTAACCAGGCTAAGACAGATGGACCACACGTTATGGAGATGCCAGTGAACCCAGTGTGTTCAGCTCTACAGGAGGGTTAGTGACGGGGTTGTGATAGAGTGCCTGATCTCCCTATGGCAGCTCACAGTATTTTTCTTCCTTCCACATAGCTGGGTACAAACAGAAAAGAGAACCTGGTTTGTCTTTATTTCTGGGATGGAGCACGGTGACATTCACATAACTGGGTTAATGTGTCCTAAGAGATTAGGCCTGCCAGGTACAAGACAGGGTGTTCAGTTCAATCAAGTCAGAGGCACACTTAGGCTGAAAATTTATGTGTGGTTTATCTGGAATTTGGGCTGCCCTGAGCATCCTGTGTTTTTATTTGCTCTAGCTGGTAATTCTGTGGGAGAGAAAATTCTCTCCGTAGCCACTGAGCAAACTGAGTCACAGCTGTACAGTCTTGTTCTGGGCCTCCACTGCCAAGCCAGTTCTCAGTACTTTCTGGGAGTTCTCCAGAGGGCCACGGTGCATCTACAGCCCTGCCAGATCTCGATATGAAGCCAGAGCCATTCAATCACTTCTTCACAGTCTAGATGCTTGCGCTGGGTAGACAAAATATTCAGCTGCTTGGCAGAATGGCTCGCTTGTCCTGTGGAAGTCTGGCATCCTGCAGCCATGGCCTTGGAGTTCCTCATGTGCTGAGACAGTCACTTGACCTTGCTCTCTGATCTGCAGTGGCCCCGTGGACCCTCTCCTTTCCTTTTCCAACAAGGCCCAGGCCACGCTACTAGAATTTTCAAGGATTTGTCTGAAGTCTGGACGGGCTTTGCATTGCATTCATTCTTGGCCCGAGACTCACATGTACCTACAGTTGTTTTACTTCAGTCTGCTGATAAAGTTCAGACTTCTGCAGACTTCTTTTTCTTAGATTCTGTTATGCAGGAAGTCCAGCAAGAAGATCAGACCTGCCCCCAAGAGCACAGTGAACTGAAATAAATCCTGCCCCTGTTATAACACTGTGACTCCATTAAGAAGATGGATGGGGAGGGGCAGGGACTTTGAACAGCACGAGGAGCCCCTAGCAGCCCTGAGCTTCTCTGAGAGGTGCTTGTATTCATTGATTCAGCCGTTCATTCATTCATTTAACCAATTTTCCTGGCTCTTTTGGCCTTGGAGAGAGGTGAACAGCCACAGAGGTGATGATGGAGACAGACTGTTCCATCTGTCCCGGGATGGCTCTGGCTCTGTCACCTGTTAGCCGTATAATCTTGGCCAGTTTCTTTGTGTCTCTGTACCTCTGTTTGTTTGTTCATCTGTTGACAATGGTTCATAACAGTTCCCATTTCATAGGGATGCTGAGAGCATTGAATGAGATTTCATGTAACTGCCTAGGAACAACATCTGACATTTAGTGGGTACTTAGAAATATTAGCTTTTGTGCTGAAGACAGAGCTGAAACTTTGTTCTCAGAGAAGGTAGGACCCCGCCCTAAAGATAAATTCACTCATTATTTGGCAGAGCCGGTTCTGAGTTCCAGTTTTATTTGGGTCCTTAAGCTAATTGTCTCATTCCTCTTGATTAGCAACTGGTCTAGGAATGGTCCTGATCTCCAGGATAGTGACACTATAAATAGAAACTTTGCCTGGGACTTTCGAAAAATCTTTTGCTTTTCTGATAAAGAGTAGAAAGGAAGAAGAAAAGAAAGAAGAAAAGGAATGGAGTAACAGGGAAAAGGAGAGAGGGGAAGAAGAGAAAGAAGAGAGACAGAGAGAGAAAGATAGATAGATAGATAGATAGATAGATAGATAGATAGATAGATAGATGATAGATAGATAAAAAATCTTTTGGTCTGGAACACTTGCTACCTGGCTATGCATTTTGGGACCCTGGAGTCATAGCATAAGAATTAAAGCTGAAGGGAAAAAAAGGCACGTAGGTGCCTAACAGCATGCTCAAATGCCTTCCTTGGATGACCAGTCTTTGGAGTTAGTAAATGATAGAAACTGACATCTATTTTTCTCAAGACACTATTGTTACATTTTCTGTATCACAAGAGGCTAAAATGAATTTTTTCATTGTTTTAACCAAATAAATTTTAAAAAGTACTTTGTGTGTGTGTTTGCATGGAGCAGGGGAGCGATATGCCCCAGATCAGGGAAGTGAACTGGGGAATTATGTGAAATTCTCAGGGAAAAAGAGTGATTCGAAGGGTATGGAGTTTTCTGTCTGCTTGTAGAGACTCAGCTTCATCTTTTTAAAACCTGTCTCTTCAGTGTCTGATTCTTCACTCCAGTCTGGCTCTCAGCCAGATCACTTTCTGTGTCACCTCAGTGCAGTGACAACTCTGGTTCGTCTGGTTCCCTCACTGTATCAGCTCGCCCTTCTCTGGCACAGAAGCTCTCACGATAGTAGATTCTTGTTCCCTGAATGTCCCCCTCATTGCTGCTGCAATCTCTGGTCTACAGGGGAGTGAGAAAACAGCTGCTCATGGCCTGGGCTTGTCTGGGTCAAAGAGAGAACTTCAGTCCATCAGTAGGGGAAGGTCACTGTGCAGAGGTTTCTAAGCATCTTTGGGGGAGGGATGAACAGAGGAAGTGGCAGAGAATTGTGTGCAGCGGAGGACGGGTGAGAATGTACCAGGTTCTCACAGTCGGGTTTCCACCAAGGTATGACTGGCAGCTGCGACCCTGCTGGGTGCAAGAATTCATGAGAATGCACCGGATGTGGGGGAGTCTAAAGCTACAGAGAAACCCTGCCTCAAAACAAACAAACAAACAAACAAACAGAAAACCACATTACAAAAGTTCCCCAGGCCTGTGCAGTTTTCAAAGACTTTAAACCAACAAATGATGCAACTGCTTGGCCTGGATCAAACAAGGCCACCTCACACTGGCATCCACAGACTTGATCGCAGAGTGTTTGATGCACACGGGGTTTCTGCTCAGCATGATACTGTCCTTGATGTCCCCCCCCCCCTTTTGGGACCCAGTGCTGAGTCCTGAACTAGTTTTGCACACATCAAAGCTCAGTCACTGGAGTCCATTGCTGTCTCATCTACTTCTGGTGACTCCTACTCCAGCTTCCCCCAGGCCCCTTTGAGTCTCCTGGCTTCTTCAATCCCTTCTTAGCCATTCTGTAGCCTGTATATTATGAGAAGTGCAATGCTTAGCTTGTATTAATGAACCTGTGATTGCCTATGGCCGTGTGGTCAAGTGAGATAAACAGACAGTGAATTACAAGCAATGATAGCAACTCAGTTTGTAAACTGACTGCAGTTTGATAACTTTGGCATTGCGGAAAGGCACAAATGCGTCATTCATGTTTCTGACATTGTATGCTCACAACAAATATATATGCTTAACCCCATTTGGGGATGAGAAAGAAGAGTTTTGGGAGGTGGTTTGGAATCTACAGCTTTAAAGTGATGAGGGCAATATTTGAATCCAGGGAATATACGGGAAGTCAAATGTATACCACCCACCCCGCTTTGTGAATGGAACTCAGGATCTCATGAAAACTAAGCAGATAGATGCTTTCCCACTAAGCTACTCTCTACCCCACAGACCCAGTTTTTAAATGAAACATCCAAGAGTTTATTCTGATAGCCGTGGCTGATTCTAGAATTTAATAGGGAGTAAATGGAGCAATGATCTGCCTGGCCTCTTCCCCTGTTCTCTCTGGGGTTGTTCTCAGCACCTGGGGTTGAAGCACAGCCTGAATCCTATATCTGAGACAGATGCTGTCTGATTAACTGTTCGACAGTGAGGGACCTGGGTACTTTGCAGGGCATCGGCAGGGACTTCCTCCCTGGGAAGCTGCCAAAGCCTGTGTGGAGAAACGTCCTATCGCTTAAACAAGCACAACAGTCGGGGAAAGGCGGTCATTAGTGAACTTTCTTAACAGTTGTTCCTAACACAAAAGATACGTTAAAATAGGATTGTGCTTAATTTCTTGGACCCGAACATAAATCACCTCTAAGAAATATGTGAAAAATATCTAACTCAGCATTCACGTGATTCTTGAAATTGTTAGGGTCTACAGGGGTGTTCTATGAAGCATCCAGGGAGGATTGTGCCAGGAGGGGGAGGGACCTGCTGAAGGGAAGGCACTCTGCAACTGCATCTTGGGATGCAAACACAGCCTTTTGGGTCTCTGCCTAAAAGTTGTGGGCATCAGCTGCAACAGCAAAGGGTCAGAGAGCAGGCTCAGAATGGAGGGTCTTTTGCACAGTCAGACTGTAAAGGAGTCTGCTGCCGTCGGTCCCCAGGGTCTGAGTTCCTTGGTCACTGTGACAATAGTCAACGGAGATTGTTGTTTTCTTTCTGCAGCACCCCATCCTCGGTGTTCCATTGCAGGAACAGGAGAATGAGATTTCTAGAATTCTCTAGGATGGTTTAGGCAAGTCTCTTCTTCATTTCTTCCTTCTCCCCTGAAAGTTGTAGATAATTAGCTAATAAGTCTGTCTGAAAGTCATCTATCTAAGGTACATCTGAAATCGGTTCAAAGTCTGATTAATTAATGCTGACTAATTTCCCAAAACTTTTCCAAAACCTTTTGAGATGACTTGCCTATTAAGGTCTTCCACATCTTCCAACATCAGAACACTTAGTATTTAAAACAAAAAGCATAAAGTCATTGATTTCATTGTGACTTCAGAACTGAGCAGTGTTGTACCTGGAATTGTCTATTCTTGTACACCTGGTGTTTTTCTGATCTTTAACGCAGCTGAGTGATTTTGTTTTCTGTGAGTAGGCCTGCACTTTGTGTGGTTTGCTTCATGGAGGAAACAGTCAGACCCTCCAGGTTTGTGAAATATAATGTCTAAACACTCAGAAGTGATCTGGAAGGATTTGCTCTGGGCAGATCTGCATGTCCTCAGAACAGGTCTGGATGAAGGTAGCAGTTTACACTTGAGGCTGTATGTCTGGTTCGATCTCTCCTAAGCTCACGTTAAAAATTTTTCTACTCTGAGAGCCCAGGGGCAGTGCAGAGCTCTGAGAGGGTCAGCACACTGCTTTCACCCATATCTCTCTGCCAGGCTGGTCTCTGCAGACTGTTAGTTTAGGGGTTACACCTACTTTGCACTGTATTATTGATGAGAGTAGGTGCATTGGCATCTTGTAGCTGGAAAACTGTCCTAGGCTGTCAAGTTTGTGTGGAGCCTCAGGGTCGAGGCTCTCCTTCCTCTATTTAAGGACTATGAAAACTGAGGTCAGACACTCTGAAGGGAAACTTCCAAGGCCACGGGGAAAGCCAATGTTGGAATCTAGACTTGATCACCGTTTCTGCACACCTGGTACATCTCTCCTTTCAGCTGCTGTGTGGCCCTCGTGTTTGACCTAACTGATTCAGAAGTCACATAGATAGCCAGAGAAGAAGCCCCACCGACAGCCTTCCATAGCAGAGTGCCTGCGCCTCCTGCTGTGGGTATGTTGGCCACAGAAGCCGTCAGGTCCAATGGCTCATAAAGGAACTGACTGCTCAAGTCTCCATCAGCCACACTTTCCAAATCCCCACAGACAGCAGAGGACTTCAGAGGGCTTGCTTTATCTCTTCCATCTCCTTCTGAAGTAAGACTGAACTTTCAAAGCATAACCAAGGGCTGGGATCGCCGCCAGTCCATATACACACTGTCCATCTGTAGGGGATAGACCAGAATTCAGGCTAAATGGAGATTCCCTCTTTTGGCTGCTGCGCGCTGTCTCTGACTGTGTATCTTGAAGTGGGATCCACATTCTTGGCAGGTCAGCTGTGAAACGTGTTTGACGTTGGTGGAAAAGGGCAGTTCTTGGATGCGGGAGGTTCGCTGCTGTGTTTGCCCTCACTCCTGAGGAACCTAATGGCAGAAGCCAAGTTTTTGAGAGCCTGTTTGGCTCTGGCTTTGACACTGACAGAGCAGGGTAGGATGACTATGGGCTTTGAAAGATCCTGTCTCTTAATATTGTGTAGAGCACTTACAACCTGCCTACATGGAAAGAACATGTTCAGTGTCCATTAGTTCTTCGTTATCGGAAGAGGTGGTATGGGAAATGAAACAAGCTAAGCTTACCCTGTGTTTACGTTATAGGAGGACAGCAATATAATGAAGGGATGACTGTTTGCTTTTTCTCAACTCTAGGGCTCAGGATTATTGATTTGTTTTTTTCCCCTCATCTTTATGTGGAGAATCAAATTAGATGTTCAGCCCACATTCTGTGCTCTTATCATTGAGGCCAAGCTACATCTAGATATTCCCTCTAGATACTGATTGCTTTTATGATTTCTCTTTTAAAAAGGGTTTTTAGAAATGATATGTATATGTATAAGTCTGTGTGTGAGTGCACAGAGGCTAGAGGCTCCAGATTTCCAGATTGCTAGAGTTTTGGTGGTAGTGAACTACCTGATGTGGGTGCTGGGAATTGAACTCTTGACCTCTGGTAGATCCAGCTCTTCAGCTCTGTAATTCTATGGTTTCTGATGGTCCCTTTGAAGTTGTCTTAAAGGTCTATTGATAAGATAAATAGCTGTCCTGGAGCAGAAGTCCCCAGGAAGCAGACGCAAACCTGGAACAATCAAGAGAAGGGGTGAAGAGGCAGTCCCTGGATATTGTCCATGCTGTCTGGGGAAGGCCTGTTCCTAGTCATTGCTGGGGACCTTTTGAAATCATGTCACTGTTTCTTCCTCCAGTCTGGGACAGACAGGCTGACCGATAGGGACCATTACTACATTGAGAAACACAAAAGACATGTCACTGTGTCTTCCTCCAGCCCTGGACAGACAGGTTGACTCATAGAGACCATTACTGTGCTGAGAGACACAAAAGTCAGCCAGAGGCTTCACCGTATCAAGAAAAGCCAACTTTCCAGGTGTAGACGAACATTCCTGTGATCCCAGCAACTAGAGAGGCTGAAGGAGGGGGATTGTGGGTGGGAGGCAAGCCTGAGACACACTAAGGGTCTAGTCCACTCCTCCAAATCAAAACCAAACCCCAAACCAATCAAACACAACCACAGAAAGGGCAACTCATTTAGCAAGGTTTATGTAAAGCCAAGAGAGACAGTGGTGACCAAGATGTCTCTTTTGACAGACATTTGGTGTAGTCCCTACTAGTGACATCCACTTGGGAGCTTCAACTCCATCCTCCTCCCAAGTCAAGGAATGATGTCGGTGTGAGAGCCCTGATGTTGGTAGCATCTAGAAGAGATGGTGAGGGAGGGGCACAGCTGGTGGAGGACACTGAGAAATCTGAGAAGTGATTCTCTTTGAGTGCAGTGTCAGCTCTGTGGGTGCTTTCATCTGCTGTAGTAGGAAGTTCCCTACTGGGGGTGGGTGATAGTGGTGGTTGTGGTGTGGTGGGTGGTGGCACATGGTGGTGTGGTGTGGTATGGTGGTGGTGGTGGTGATGGTGGTGATGGTGGTGGCGGCAGCAGCAGCGAGTCCACCAGCATACTTATTCAACCAATATTTTAAAAATCTGCAGGGGTGCAAGGTGCCAAGGGAGAAATCATTGTGCAAGAGAAGATGGATGATTTTAAGAACCAGAGGACGGTGAAGCTGCACCCATGCAATCTTAACAAGAGCTGAATAGCAACAGTACCAGCTGACAGCACGGATGGGGGAATCTCACAAGCCCCCCCTCCCATACATGAAGAGCTTCAGGTAATTAACAACTGTAGAGAGGAGGATCCATCTTCCGCAGGGGTGAACCCTATGGTTGGTTACTCAATATCAAGTTTCCAACCCTAAGCAATAAGCACATACACATATGGACAACAAAAATTAGAGAGAGACAGAGAGAGAGACACACACACAGAGAGAAAGAGAGAGAGACACACACACAGACAGAGAGACAGAGAGAGCAATGAGGTTCTTTTTATTTTTTTTTTAATTTAATTTTATTTTTATTTTGGTTTTTCGAGACAGGGTTTCTCTGTGGCTTTGGAGCCTGTCCTGGAACTAGCTCTGTAGACCAGGCTGGTCTCGAACTCACAGAGATCCGCCTGCCTCTGCCTCCCGAGTGCTGGGATTAAAGGCGTGCGCCACCATCGCCCGGCTAATGAGGTTCTTTTTAAAAGTTAATAGTCTCTTATATCTAGTCATATTTTCACACTATTCAAATCAAATGACTGACAATTGATACATTTTTATGCTTTAAGGTACAATGACTCAAGATGTATGTTTCATGTTTAAAGCAGTTTTCCTATCACTGATTTCTTGATGGGTGCTAGTCTTGACCTGTCAAATCAGAGAGCCTGGCTTTACTTCCCACATCTTGGAAGAAAAGCACTTCTCTGTACAAGCTCTGTAAACTCGTTCTGTTTTGGTTTTGGTTTGTTTCTTCATCATTTGCGGAACGAGAACCTGTGGCCCTGTTTCTGTCATGTTGAGAGAATTCAACTGAGTTAAGATTGGTACCCAGCGTGCAGCTAGCCCAGCTCAGGTTGAGTTGGATTGGTACCCAGCGTGCACCCAGCACAGCTCAGGTTGAGTAGGATGGACCCAGCGCGTACCTGGCACATGTCAGATGCTCATTAGCTTTTCCATAGCTTTGTGGGCATGGATGGACACAGGGGATGAAATGTGCCAGTCCTAATCCGTTCAGCCTGTTCTGTCACTGGCCTCCATTTTCTCTCATGTTCTCCTGCCGTGTCTGTAGCATCAGAATGGTTGGCTTTAGGAAGGACCTTATTAATATCTTTAAAAATAAAATTATTGGTAAAAGTTCTGGCTCATAAATTTGCACTTCTACCCTCGTACAGATATTTATTTAAAAAAACAGTATGCCATTCTGTTTATTTCTGTGGTTCCCTGGCATGCCGGTTCCTGTCGCTAGCGGCAAGGGGTTTGTTGTAGTTTAGCAAACTACCCTACATTTCTACAGCTAGGTACAGCTTTGGGCAGAATCATCCACTTGGGTGAAACTTTAAAAAGAGCAAATTGACAGCATCATTACAGTTGTCAATCATGAAGTAGCATGGACATATATATTCGCCAAGTATACGTGCACGCTCATTGGCCCAAGCCCAGTGGATCTCACCATCATCTCCATGGCCCCTACCTGCACACCACCACCTCTATCACAACCTCCTTCACACCTCCCCCATATCCACCACCTCTGTCTCCACCTCCGCCACCTTCCCTACTTCCTTCCGCACCATCATGTCCACCCCCACCACAACTTCTACCACCGCCACCACCACCCCTGCTCCATTTCTACCTCCTCCATCACTACCGCGTATTCTCATAGTTGCTGCCCCTTCTCTGGCCCTCCCTGCCAAGCCACTTATGAGCTGTGTCACGTGGCTGGTGTCAGAACACTAGCTGTCTTGGAGATACTGCCTAATTCTTCGGAAAACCCTGTGTGGTCTCCTCATTGCCCACTTCTCTGGCTCTTGATGAGTACCCATTCTCCATTAGTTCTGTTAGGAAGGTCTGGCTGCCAGTAGACAGCCCTCTTTATCGGGTACTGGAAAAAATGGCTCGAGCCCAGCTACATTCCACAGTGTCCACTTGATCCTGTGGGAAACTCTTGTATCTTGGCCATGCCAAACAGTGGGCTGTGGCTACTCCATAAACCCTTCTGGGCTTCTGTCTCCTTCTGGTTCTCCTTATTCCTGTCTGCAGACCTGTGAGGACAAAGGCCAGCCACTAAAGACCGCAATGCTCGCCTCTCCCTGCAGGCTCCCAGTCATCATAGCAGGGATTATCTTGGGTCTTTGGATTAATTCCTTTTTTTGTGGTGGTAATAAAATACCGTGGCCCAGAGCAACTTGGAGAGGAAAGGGTTAATTTTAGCTTACAGCTCTGAGTCCATCATAAAGGGATGTCATGGCAGGAACTTGAAGTAGAAGCCACAGGAGAGAGATGCTTAGTGGCTTGCTTGTCCCTCATCTGGTGCCTGACTCATGGGTATTAGAATGGCAGGCTGGTGGCCAGTAGTGTGACAGCCAGAGAGAAGAGGTTCGTGATGCAGGCCCAGGCAAGTCCTTTGCTGTAATTTATGAGGAAGGGGCAATCTCAGGGCCAGCACAGGCCCAGAGACCAAAGAATCTGAAGCCAGGAAACTGAGAGCATGGCTAAGAGAGTCACTTCTCTCTTCTCTTAGTTAGCATTGAAGGAGGTTTCTGGTTGATTCTGCTTAGAAGGCAGTGTATTTCTTGTCTCTTTTTCACAACTTTGCATGCTGGCTGTCAGGTCTGCATCAGTCTTAGCCAAAAGGCTGATGGAGAAGTGACCTGGCTGTCTATTCTGAAACAACAGGAATTATCCCATCCAACAGCCTGCTAGCGATTAGAAAGCAAAGTAACATATACTGACATGGATTACACTCTGTGTGTTTATGTGTGTGTGTGTGTGTATGTGTGTGTGTGTGTGCACATGTGTGAGTATGTTTGTGAAGGTCAGTGTCAGGCACAATGTCATCTCTATTACACTTTTTGTTTGTTTGTTGGCTTGTTTTTCAAGACAAGGTCTTTCTGTGTTGCACTGGCCTGGAACTTGCTCTGTAGACCAGGCTGGCCTCAAACTCACAGAGATTCTCCTCTGTCTGCCTCCCGAGTGGTGGGGCTGAATGCATGTGCCACCACTGCCTGGCCCTTTTCAGAGAGTCTTTTCTCTGAGCTTACACTGAGCTAGGTCGGCTGGACAGCAAGCTGCAGGATCCTTTTGTCTCTATCTGTCCAGTGCTGGGTTATGGGCCTGCATCTCCATTGTCTCTATCTGTCCAGTGCTGGGTTATGGGCCTGCATCTCCATGCCTGGGTTTTTCTTGGGTTCTGAGGATCTGAGGTTAGATCCCCATGCATACGTAGCAGTAAATACTTTCCCCATGGAGCCATTGCCTCAGCCCTGAAAGTGTTCTTTTGGCTGGGTCTATGTGAGACTCTTTGGTATAAGCAATAGAATCTGACTGGCTGATGTGAGCAAAACCAGAATCTGTTAAGTGGAGTCAGAGAAGATGGCTGCTTCTGTCATCCTCTTGTCCCAGTGCCCTTATTTCCTTTCTTTCCTTTCTGGAGACAGGGTCTCTCTATATAACCCACACTGGTCTTGAACTTGTGAGCTTGCTTCCCCAGGCTCCTGAATCCTTATGGGGATCACAAGCCTGCACCCTCACATCCCCAGTCAATTCTGCACCTGAGAGTCAGAGTCTAAGGAGGAAAACCCTTAGATGGAGGTTTGAATAAGGGGCTTATAAGTGACATTCTCAACCAGGGTGTCTCAAAAGAGGAGTCAACAAGATGGCTTAGTCCATAAAGACACTTGCTACCAAGTCTGATTATCTGAGTTCGATCCCTGGACCCACTTGGTGGAAGGAGAGAAGCGACTCCTCCAAGTTACCCTCTAACCTCCAACCATGTGCCATGACATGTGCCCTCCCCACTATACAGGTATATACACATATATGTAATAAAAATAATAAGTATTTTTTTTTTAAAAAGAATAGGCATGATTTCATAGAGTAAAACAAGAGCTGGTACTCAAGGAAGGAACTTGAAATGGGTGCAGGCAAAAATGAAATACACTCACTATAGGGAGGTGAATGACTACCAATAGTCAGGTCTATCTTCACCAAATCCATATTTAAGTTCCATCTGTGTTATTTATTGTTCTGGTCTTGGTGTCTATGTGTTCCTGCCATCTCAGCTATAATAGACAGGGAGAGTATAACCACCTTATCATATTGTGGGGACCACTAACAAAAAGCTGTGACAATGGCTTCTCACTATTGTGCACATTAGTTCCAAGGGCAGTGTCCCTTCTGTTTCTGAGTCTCCACTGCCTTTTGGATGGCATGTGCATTGCTATATTCTTTTGAACACATGCACCGACTGGTTAGCAAAACATGGAAAACCTTGAGACTGCCATAGAAATGCAGCATCCTCTACTTTAATGCATGTCAGCTTCCACAGCCCTAAATGGAGCGGATTGGACACAGTCGTCAGTATTTGTATCATTAACTATAAAGTACTGCACAAAATAAAACCCCCTTTATTTACCTAGATCCTCTATTTATCTTGAAACAGACTGTCACTGAGTCAAGAGGACTTCATACTTCTCAGCATGCTAAATGCCAAACAGATCTTATCTGACCCATTGTTACCCCTGTGCACAGCCCTGAGCCGCTGCAGAATCTGTGTTGACAATGTCGAGACGTGTTCAGCTGATGTGCCAAAACCTTTTGAAAATCCCAGGCCTGGACTGTGCTAACAGCACCTTTTCAAGTCCTTGGAATCCAGGCACATCCTGAGAGGAAAGAGGCAGGCCTCCACGGTGTCTCCCTTCCCTTGCAAGAGAAATGGATGGGCGGAGGATCTGAGCCTTGAGCACTGTTAGAATGCCCTTCACTAAGGGGTAGAAAATCATGGCTTATTCTTGAGCTGGGTTTCCTGATGGCATGTGGGCCTTTCACTGGGGTCTCTGCTTCAGACTTTGCAGGGAGCAAGCAGATCGTGAGCACCTGGGTCCAGCACATTTTTTGTCGCCTTTAAAAGACTTCCGAGGACAGGTCACTTCTGAGGACAGTGTGGCTATTTGTATTTATTTCAGAACCCAGTTTCTTCAGGGCTGAGGAGAGGAAGGGTGCCACACATCTCTAAGGGACTGTGGACATAAAATGCACCTTAGGCACCCGAAGTCTTAACCAAGTCAGCAATCAGTCTGACAGAGAGCAGTTGCTAGAGCCAAACAACAGGACTGTGCAGAAGAGAGAAGTGGCTTCCATTCTAGTTGCTCCTTTATTCAGAGGAGATATTCTCCCAGACCCTTCCCCCACAGCCTATAGTTTCTGAAACTGCACATAGTACCAACTACCCTATATATGCAATTATTTTTCCTTCTCATATGTATGCCTCTGGCACAGTTTAGTTTATAAACTGCACATAGCAAGAGACAAAGTAATAACAATAAAATAGAACAATGATATAAAAATACTTAAGTTACTTTAAATTTTATTTTAGATCTATCTCTTTCTATAATTTAATATTTCAGACTGCAGTTGACTGTGAGCAACTGAATCTGCTGAAAGTGGAGTCATGGGTTATGGGGTCTTATTCGTGTTGCTAGGTGACACGGTAGGTGTAAAGGCTTGATATAGGCACCCTTTATCAGTTCTCGAGGGGTTTTTGAGAAGTGAGGCAGGATTGGGAAATTCTTTGGCCTCAAATGACATTTATTAGGTTATTCTGTAGTATCCATTTGATGCATTTCTGCTCAAGGTGGCTCAGAGCCCTGCCCCATTGCAGAGACAGCTGTCAACCTTGGCCCTCGGGGCTTCTCCATATGGTGCCTCCAGCAGGAAGTCAGGCTTCAGAGGGCCGGTCGGTGCTCCTAGAGACCACCGCTGGAGCTGTGTACGGGACTGGGTAAAGGCCTGAAAGAAGTCCATCTCTTGGAGAGAGCAGTCCTACCTGCTCTGATGCAGGGGTGGAGGAAAGAGGCCCGTCTTAGTTGAGACATACAGCTTCCTGCAATACGCAGAGGTGTCTCCTTCATCATCAGGCCATTGCTCTTTATATGCTAGTGATCTCAGTTATCCTGTTAAAGTGACTGAAATATATAGCTGACTCACGCACTCCCAAGCCTATCTGCACCCATACGAGGGCATCAATACCCATCCCCCTTGTCTTCTCTCTCTACCTCTTCACCTCATAACATAAAAAAAAAAAAGTAAGACAGTATAGGTTTCGGATCTTTGTTTAACATTGAATTTGTGCTTTCCTCACTGCCCTCTGAGCTGCCAGCCTGACCCCACACATCTACGCAAGGTTCACCCCATTGTTTCTGCACAACCTAGAATGTGCTCCTTCTCTTCGAAAGTCCTTGCCCCTGACTTGTAAAAGCCCATAGATTTTCCATGGAACATTAAAGGCCCTTGCTGTCCCTACTGACCTCACACTTCCGGGTGATGTTCCCACACCATGGAAATCAGAGAAATCATTGTCTTCCCCAGTTGCGACCTCCGTGCCCTGGCAGTGGCATACAATGCTCTTCCCTGACAATTTTAGCTTTTTAAAGGGTACCAACTTTTCAAAGCTGTGAAAGGCTTTCTGTCTTCTGCGGGCACCTGTCCTTGAATCTCTGTCTGTATAAGCATCACCTTTCTGGTGTCTAAGCATCATTTCTCTTGGTAGCTTTCTTACAGGTCCTCTATTACTCAATGGCCATGGTTCTTGACCTTCCTAATGCTGTGACCCTTTAACACAGTTCCTCATGTTGTGGTGACCCCCAACCACAAAATTATTTTCATTGCTACATCTGTTACTGTAATGTGATTTTGTCAGTCGTAATATAAATATCTATGTTTTCCGATGATCTTAGGCAACCCCGTGAAAGGGTTATTCAATCTCAAAAGAGGTCGTGACCCACAGGTTGAGAACCACTGCTCTCTGTGGCGTTTCAGGGCTGGCTTTGGAAATGTGTGTTGAGTGGGAGCTGTTACTTCTTTACAGGAACGATTAATCACTGAGGTCCACAGAGTGATATATCTTACTGTCCTTAAGAATGTCCTAAACACAGTGCCTGATGACTATGTGAAATTAGAAGATAGGATTTCACACACCATCCTTCCCCAGAGTTACTAAAAACAAGCATAAAATGTTGACAGTCTTTGTTGTTCAAAAGCTCTGTTTTGCTAGTCAGAGTCAGCAGCTCCTGGTCTATGTGTAAGTTGAATAGATGGCCTGCTCAACTGGGGCAGACTTTGTTTAATGTGGCCAGGACATTTACCACTTGGTGGCAGTGTCCCCTAATGACAAGATTCCGAAGTGACTACTACACTCTGATAAATGCTCCCATGTAAGCCAGAAGGACCATCCTTCACCTAGATTCTTTTTTTGATTTTACTGTGGAGATTCTTGCACATTTACCAATATGCCATATACGCAAATACAGAAGTTAGCCTCTTGGGATGAAAGCACCGCTGTGGTGACATTTTAGCTAGCTTTTGTTTGTGAGCAAAGAATAGAAATGTAAGATCTCATAAAGAAAAGCCAGGAGGTGTTAGGAGTGAGAACAGGTGCTCGTATAGGACGAGGAAGGTTTTGTTTCTCAATATGATCCATGGCATTTGTGGGGGCAGAAGAATTTTGGGAAGATCAGGCACATTTAGGGTGGTATGGATGCAGACAGAAGGAATAGTTGGCTCCTTGTAAAATGTTCTGTTCCTCCCAGAAGGTAATGAAAGCATAATTCAGTTCTGGAGAATCCTAAGCCTACGAATCTAGGAGACATTGTATATACCTACCTCATTTTCCTTATCTGTGTCCTGTTCTGGGGCACCTCAGTTGGCCCCATAATGTACCTATTGTAACAGCTTTTCAGTTATCATCAATGTGCCAGTGTCTCTGAAGTGTGTTAACTTGGAGTCCTTTTGGCAAATACCAAGGAGTGGCAATGCTGGCTCATATAATCATAGATTTTTCAGCTTTGTTTTTGTTTCATTTTGAGAAGTCACCATACTGACTGGCTAAGTTTCCACTCCCACCAGCAGTGGCCAAATGTTTCCCTTTGTCCACATCCAGAATTGCTTGTTGTTCATTTTTAACGACCCCATTCTGTCTGGATAATGTGGAATCTTTTTTTGTTTGTTTGTTTGTTTTTTTGAGATGGGGTTTCTCTGTGTAATTTTGGGAGTCTGTCCTGGAATTAGCTCTGTAGACCAGGCTGGCCTTGAACTCACAGAGATCTATCTGTCTCTGCTTCCTGAGTGCTGGGATCAAAGGCGTATACCACTACCACCCAGCTGGTGAAATCTTAATGTAGTTTTAAGAAAATAAAGAAAATAAGAAACTTGCATTTCTCAGTTAACTAGAGAAGCTGAGTTCCTCTTCTTATTTGTGGACCACTCATGTCTCCTCTTTTGAGAACTTCCGATCAATTTCCTTAGCCCACTTATTGACCAGAGTGTTTGCTGCCTTGTTGCTAGTATGTTTAGCTCTTTGTATATTCTAGGTGAATTCTCAGAGGTGTGGCCAGTGAAGGTTTTCTCCCATTCTTGTAGGCGGTCTCTTCATGGGAATAACTGTTTCCTTTACGGTACAGAAATTTTCGAATTTCTTGTGGTCTCATTTGTCAATTGCTGGCATTGTTCCCTGAGCAGCTGGAGTCTTACATCTTTTCCATCTGCTAGTTCTGAGGTTTTAGGCCTTACATTTGAATCTCTTGTTCATTTGGAGTAGATTTGGGTGCAGAATGAGAGATTGAGATGAGGGTTTTAGGTTTTGTTTTTGTTTTTGTTTTCATGTGAATGCCCGTTTTCCCAGTACCATTTCTTGAAGAGGCTATTTTTTTCTATGACATATATAATTTTTATCTTAGGAAAAGTCAAAACCACAGTAGACTACAAAAACCCAGTCCTGTTTGGGCATGGTGGCAAATGCCGACATATAATCTCAGCACTCTGGGGACTGGGCATCACTAATCCGACCTGGGCTAAGCAATGAGTTCTATACCATGTTGAACCGCCAAGTCCTTACACAGCTTGGGTCTGGTGACCCTGAATAGAGACAACAAGAGAACGATAAAAGGAAGGACCCACTGACACAGGTACAGCAAAGTTGGGGTCAGGTGGTCTTATCTCTTGGATGGAGAAGTCTCAGTGCCCCAGAGGCTCATCACGTTTGTCACTTAAAGCTGAACAGGGAGGTGGCAGTTTATGGTAAACCGCTGAACAAGGAGAAGGCGGGGTTAGCCGACCTTAGGAGGAGCGGCCACTGTCGAGGAGTGGGCTTCAGGCCTCAAACGTCTGGCTGAAGAAAGTTGTGGTGGACTTTTCCTGTACATGCTGTCCACATCCATACAGAGACCAGTGAAATACTTCACCATGCCTCTGAGCCTTAACCCTGGGAAAAGAGTTTGTCGTTCCCATGAATCTGAGGCGTTGGATCTTTTCACGGCCATGCCCATGTCAACAATACACATTCACTCAGGACTTTACTCATTGTACATGTTCAGCCAAAATTTCCTCAGCATCCCACACTGAAAACAAAATATATCCTAAGACTGTGTCTTGAATTACCTACCAACCGACCCTCCAACTACAGCCAACCAACAAAACCAAACAATTAAAAAGAATACGTGCCTAACTAACTGTACCTAGGGCTCATTCTTTAGTTTTTCTTATGCCTGTTTCTTCGCCTATAAAATAGAGATAATAATGGCAGCAACCTGTTAACATTATGCGAGGAACAATTGAGATGTTTGTGTAAAAATACAGGGTGCCCAGCACACAGAGAGAGCCCAATACACAGTCCCCATCCCCAGTGGCATCATTGTCAGAGTGGTTATTTTTATAGAGAGTTTTGTTTTAGTTACTGCACTCAACAAGAGGCAAGAAGGAAAACTGAGAGGGAAAACTAAGGTATAGTAACTTTGCATTTTAGCTAGTGGATAAGCAAACAGGAAGCTCTTCGGGAAACAGTGGCTGAAGGCCCTAAAGTGTTCCACAGTGTCTTCGGCACCATCCATGGGTCCTACGTCCAGGTTCAGAATTTCTTGTGCTTTTTGGAGTCAACTGTGCTGCATCACCACCTGGGACCAGAAACTGAAAAGGTCTCATACCAGCCTCCCTGTTGGGAAGTGGGTGAGAACTCCCACCTGTCAGTCAGCTTGCCAGATAGGAAAACTCTGCCAAAGAAGATGACCCCACCCAGAAGCAGCTGTCCTCAGCTGTTGGGAGATCATTCAGGCACCGGTTCTGTTGGCATTTTCCCAGACACGACACTAGGAAGGAAAGAAGTAAACCTGTCCTCCAGGAAGCCACTGGTCCAGAAGGGAGAAAGATTCCGTTAAGTGATCAGGAAGCAGCTCTGTCAGTTACCGTGTAAGGAAGATGTATGTGTATAGCCAAGGCGATGGAATCTACTCCAGCCTTTAGATTAAAAAGAAACTTGCGCCATGGTTCCACTGTTGTCTTCCTGCAGTGCACAGGCTGCCCTTCCCACCTAGGATGGGGCATGACAAGCTTGCTGTCACTAACGGTCCCCCGATGATGTCTAAAGGAGCTATTGTGAGCCACAACCTTTTCTAGATCTTGGAGTTTATAGAAGACCCCTTCTGGATCTGGGTGTTAGGTACCAAAGTCGTCCTCTGATCTCAACATGCATTCTGTAGCACCTGCTTCCCCTCTGACAAATAAACAATATTGTAATAAAAATGTTAAAAACAAGTAAATATCCCTTCTTCTTCTAGGATCCATGAACTATGTCTAAATGCCCAGGAAGCAGTAGGGGCTCATGAACTCCGCCCAGTCTGTGACAGGATGTGACAGACCCTATTCAGAGTGATCACTCGCCTGCTGTGGGTGGAAGTGCAGCAGCATGTCCCTCCCTGGCACCGGAACTGGTATTCATTGCACTTCCCTGTTCTCTCTCCTTTTTCCTGCTCCTAGACTCTTTCCACCCTTTCTTTTAAAATGTTCTTTGAGCCTTGGTGGTGATGCGGGTTGATGTAGATGACCAGTTAACGGTTGATAATCTGAGTTCTCACTTCCTCTCAGCTCTATTGTGGCAGGGCAGGACAGTGCAGAGGGTCCTCCATCTTGTGTTCTTGCTGAGGGCATTTCTGGTTTAGAATTTGATCTCCTTGAGGAAGAATCCCAGGAAAATCTCCCCAAGTCTATTCTGGAACCTGAGGCCAAGATGCCCCAGCTAACTTCTCTTAGCTTCTGTTAAACTGCTTACTGTGCAAACTGCTTTCTGCAGCTATTTAATGAAATACAGGATGTAGCATTTGCCTTTAAAAACTCCTGGGTCTAAATGTTCCAGTATATACACGTAGATCCAAATATCTGAACATAGTCCCAGCCAGCAAGCATAAAGACTTTCCATTGGTTATAAATGGTGCCTGAGTGGTCATCTCTAGTGGGATCCCCATACTATGAACCTCTGCAGTTACCTCTGCCACTGCAGAAACAAAGCTTCTCTGGCTGACGATGACAGCAGCAATAATATATAGGTGTAAACAGCTACTTAGAAAGCAATTTGATGCCCATTTCTCAAAACAGCAGTATCTTCCCCAACTAAGACCTATGACTTCCCTGGCTTTTGGTAAGGCTTACAGTCCCGGACAAAAATTCCTTTCTGTGCAGTATACCTCAAATGCAACCCAACGGCTGGTTATTCCAGTAATAGACCCGACGCTATTGCACCAGAAGATACACCATGCCTGGCATGTTAGTAGGGCTGGATACAAGGCGCACCGCTGAATAAGACTCTTGACAATCCTCTCCCAGCCGTCTGCACAGGACCATATAGCACTATGAGACTAGCTACCACAGGGGAAGATTTCAGCCCAATTCCAGCTTGATTTCTCAATACCCTGTGACCACAGCGTGTGATGTCTTTAGCAACAGGATATTACTATCTTGCTCTGGTGGGTAACCAACAGCAGGTCAATTGCCTGGAGTGATCTGGGGCTTCCTCCAGGGTGCCCTGACAAACAACTGAGAGTGAGCTAGCCTGCACTAGCAGTGGGGCTTTTATTTATTAGCCTAGGGGTTCTGGAAACAGTTTGATGTACCCATGCAGGCTGCTTAGATTCAAACTCTTAAAATATATTTTTAACTTCTCAAGATTCATTTTGATTCTTTTAAGTGTGTATTTGTGCTTGTGGGATATATGAGTGCAGGTGCTCTCAGTGGCCAGAGGTGTCAGATCTCCCTGAACTGAGTTACAGGTATTTGTGAATCACCCAGGAGTAGGTTCTGGGAACGAACCTCAGGTCTCCTGCAGAAGCAGTAAGTGCTCCGACTGCTAAGCTATCCTTTTCCTCTTAAACTTTTGAAATTAGCTTACCAAGTGTCTGTTGGGTTTCTTTAAATTTTGGTGGGTCCCCCCTCCCTTCTCTATTCTCCCTCCTCACCCTGTCTACCCACTCCCTGTAACCTTTCGCTCCCAGCATTTCCTCTCCCTCTCTCATGTCTCGTGGGCTTTGCTGCTCCCCAACAGCAGGTCCCTGGTAGTTTCCTAGGATGCACACACACTCATTCCCAGATAAATGCTACTTTTTGGTGTTTTTCTTTTTCTGAAATGGGGTCTCATACTGAAACCTAGATGGACTGAGGACTTCCTATGTGTCTAGATTGGTGTCGAACTCATGTTAATTCTTTTGTCTCATGGATCTGTTCTGAGAACCAAGAGGCATTATTTACTATCCCAAACCATTAGCAAATATTTTTATCAACACAAAACGCATCTCTAGCCTCATTCTCCATTCTGTTTCTATGTATTTGACCACCATAGATCCTTCATTCAAAGCAGATATTATAAAGATGCAATATTTATTTTGACTTGCTTATTTCACTTAGAATAATATCATCAAGGTTATGTCTTCCTAGCTTATTACAGTGTGGAGGTGTTAAATTTCAAATCTGCGGTGTGGCTGAAAAGAAACAGCTGTGGAGAAACCTTGCCACATTGTCTTTTCTTCAACAGATGACTTTCTTTGCACCAGATTCTCATCTTTGAATAGTACCCCATTAATCTTGAGGGGATTGAAGAAATGAAGGGCTACAAGATTGATGCCCCAGAAGGGCTGGGCAATGGATAACATAGCAGGGCTCTTAGGACAGAGACAAACTGTGAAAGGCACGGTGGTTTTCTTAGAGAATGCACAATTAAAGGCTCAATAGAGATGAAAAGGAAGAAATTGAAATTAATTTGTTTACATGATACCTGGTAGGATAATTTCAATAAAAAAACAAAACAAAACAAAAATGGCTGGGCAGTGGTGGTGCATGCCTTTAATTGCACCACTCAGGAGGCAGAGGCAGAGGCAGGCTGATCTTTGTGAGTTCGAGGCCAGCCTGGTCTACAAGAGCTAGTTCCAGGACAGGCTCCAAAGCTACAGAGAAACCTTGTCTCGGAAAAAAAAAAAAACCAAAAACCAAACAATCAACCAACCAACTAAACAAACAAAGGTGGTGCTGAGGTGTGGCTCAGAGGTAGTGAACTTGCCTGGCATGTATCAGACTCTGTGCTCATTCCTGTAAGCCCCATCAAAGCAAAAAATGAGAGGGAGTTAAAAATAAAGGAAGAAAGCCGGATACTGTCTACCAGAGTGTTATGGTTTGAAAGTGAACGTTCCCCGCAGGCTCATGTGTTTGAGAACTTGGTCCTCTACTGGTGGTGTTTTTGTAAGGTTCTGGAACCTTTAGGAGGTGGAGCAGTGCTGGAGGAAATGAGTTACAGAGGGGCAGGCCTTGAGACTTGGTATCCCGATCCATTTCCAGGCTCCTCTCTGGTGCCTGACAGCATCTTCCCTGCTCTAGTAACCTCTATGCCCTAGAACTGTAAGCTAAAAAAAGCCATTCCTTCCCTAAGTCGCTTCTTAGGATGTCAGGATGGTCAAGTGGTCTAACGTGCCTGATCCAAACTCTGCTTGTTCATAGCAACAAGAAAAATAATTAGCAGTCAGGAAGCTCTCAAGTTCAAGACAGGCATGGCCTTGTGTGAAAAGCAGTATGAAATAAAATAAAATAAAATGAAACTAATAAAAATAATCCATCTCTTGGATCACATTAGTCTTTCCTGAAACTAAGAAAGTCCTTCATGAAACCATGCAAAAGAACAGGCATAGTTGAGGCAGGCTGCCTAGGGATGATCCTTCATCAATTGTTAAGGGGTTCAGGGAAATTCTCAGGTTTGAGTTGATAGTAGAGCGAGAGAGGGAATGAGTGTCTGTCTCTAAGTATACTTCTGTCTTTACCATAATTCCACAGTACTACTCTGTCCATCCATTCATTGATCCACCAATCCATCCATCCATCCATCCATCCATCCATCCATCCATCCATCCATCCCTCAGTGGCAGGCAGGCAGGCAGGCAGGCAGGCAGGCAGGCTGTCTTCCAGGCTCTGGGGATGGAAGTGGCAGTGCACAGATCCTCTGGAGCAGCACAGTTGTTGGAGCTAATCTTTGCTCACGTGGTTGTGGGCGGCAATGCACTCATGGTTAAGTGCAGAAGTCTAGGTATGCATTACTGTATTGGACAGGAAGGAACTTCCTGCTCCAAAGTCCTGCCTCATTTCGATTTTTCTCTTCACTTCCTTTCCTGGAGGGAGGGAGAAGGGAGGGAGGGAGGGAGGGAGGGAGGGAGGGAGGGAGGGAGGGAGGGAGGGAGAGAGAGAGAGTCCTTCTCATATAAAGACCATGGTCCTTCCTGTCTTCTACAAGGAAAACTTTTTGAAGTCTAATACTAAAAATGTAAAGTAATAATAATAATAAAATAATAATAATAATAATAAATAAAAGTATTAGATGGTGCATGGTATGGGGGGGAAGTAAATTCATTTCCTCGTTTCCTGGTGTAACTGAGAACTACGTGCCCAGTGGCTTAAACAATTGGTGTGTATTGTCTCTCAGTTGTGGAAGTTGTCAGTCTGATGTCAAGAGGTCAGCAGGTCCTTGACCCTCTGAAAGTGCCAGAGAGAGACCCATCCCAAGCATCTGTTCCAGGAACTCCTGGGCTTGTGACAGGAGTTTCCATGCCAACCTCCCCACAGCTCTCAGTTCAAACATTCCCCTTCTATAAGGACATTGGGTATTTTGGGTGAGATTCCACTCAGAGGGACACATCTTAACCTGGCCCTGTGGAAAGGCTCCATTTCAAGATAAGGTGGTACTCCCAGGTGCTGGGAGTTAGAACTTCAATAGTTTTCTGGGGGACACAACCCAAGCTGGGACAGAAGTAAAGTAGTAGGTGAGCTGCTGTCTTATGGCATCAGTCAAATGACAAACGAGGCCTGATAAAATGCCAGTGAACCACAGATCTGGAGAAATCGACCACTGGGTCACTGTGGGATGTGGGAGGAAAGTCTTCCAGGTGGAATGGGGGTGCGCTGTACAGCAAGGCCATGGTTTGAGACTAGGTTCCCACAGAATGTGCAGATGGAGAGGAGAGAAGCTCTGGGGTTCATGCCCTGGTTCCCCAGCAGTGAGAGCTTGGGAAGAGGAAGCAGAACCAACAGGAGAGCAAACCTCCATGGTCTGTGGGGAAAGAGGAGAATCAAGAGGCTGTGTTCTGTGAAGGTCAGGGCAAACAGAGTTCGGAGATGGGCAGGGAAGTCTGTGACAAGAAAGGCAGAGACCTGAAGTGGCTGTGCACAGGGAAATGCACAAGGTCTCTCTCTAGAGACTTTGATAGGAGCATTTTGAAGGAATGAACGGGAGGAGAAACAGGCTGTAGAGCAGGCAGAAGAGACCTGCCTGGAGAAGGAATCGCCAAGCATCTCCACCTTGTTTAAAGAGCTTCACTTAAAGGGAAACAGAATGACTGTACCTAAATGTCAAGGGAGGGATTAGGTTTATTGGTTTTCAAATGGATGATGAGCTTCCTAGTTGGTAGAGACGGTGGAGTACAGAGAGAAGGTTAATGATGGAAGAGACCGTGGAACTGTTAAAGCAATAGGTATGAAGTTACAGGCCAAATATCCAGCAGGAGGATTAGCTGAGGAGCATAGTGGATCCATGAAAATAGAGGAGAGGCGAGAGGCTATCAGAAGTACCCACATAAAAAGTCTTGCTGGTGAGTTAGGTGGTAACGGGATCTGGAAAGATTTTTGCTGCTTCTACTTATTTGGAAAAAAATATGAAGCAAAATTTCTAGTAGATTCAGAAGGGATGTTTGATTACAGCAGTCTGGTGGAGAAACTTTAGAGGCAAGTAATGATAACTAGGTTAGGCTAAGAAGCTCCAGAATTAACTTAGAATTGGTGGTCATGAGTTCCAAGTGACTGATCAGAATGATGGCTGGTTTTTGCAGCCATCTTGAGCTGCACAGGTTCAAGGTCGGAGAAGCCAAAGAGTGTGGTCAATGACAGAAGGGATGGGAGTTGAGAGATTTGTGGTTAACTGACTGTAGGGTAGGCTATGGAATCTGAGTTGTGCGAGAGGAGGGGAGGGCAGATGAGGACTGCATGAAGAAGAAAAAGAGCTGATTGGATGAGCACCATGAGGCTCTGGTGGAAATGAAAGATCTCCATGATAGAACATGTGGAGAAGGTAAGACACAGTCATGGTAGCCATTTAGACAGAGGTACCTGCAATTGTGGCAGTAGGTATCAGTCAGGTATAGGCCATGGCCGTGAAGTGGGTGGCAGAAAGGAGGTAGGAGACAACATAACTGCCATGTAATTTGAGGCCAAGAGGCCAGGACCTGGGAGGCTGGACTTTTGGAAGATCACTGACTGAATATCCAAGGAAGCATAAAACTTGACAAGAGCATTGTCGGAGAGAATTCAGAACCAACCCTTCAAGGACTAGGGGGAGGCTGCTGAGGTCTGTGGGTGACTGCGGAGAGGGCACGCTGGGTGAAGAAAACACGTGAACTTTGCGGTTGAGGGTGCTGGGGTGGAGAGGGCAGAGGTTGAAATGGTCAAGGGCAGGGGCCTAGAGGACTGGAGTGGGAGAGGAGCAGAGAAAGCTGTCAGAATGCCAGAAAGAGAACGTGCATTCTCAGCAGCGAGCTGGGGTCTGGTGGGCATGGTGACGGGCGGAGGAGGGTTCCAAACAGCCTGATTTTGTCTGATGAGTTCAGAAGTTTGAATGGCATGGCAGAACTATGCTGTGGAAATTGGCAGGATGACAGGAGGTAGCGCTGAGTGTGACTTCATCATGGACACAGACCTTCATGGTATTCATGGTAGCCTAGAATCTTTAGGCTGCTGCCATGCTCTGGACCATGAGACAAGGACTTTTGGGGAGCAAACAGGTTTGGCTCTCAACCATCACTCTGCCTTCGTGTTTTGCATCCCGGAGGAGCAGGATATCTCGGTCTCTAAGAGCCTTCTTCACGTTCTCTGCTGGCTGAGTTAGGAGAGGCCAACCTTCTGCACATATGACATGGGGTAGCCTGGAGGAGGAAGGAAACTCCTCCTTGGTTTCAAATGCCATGGCTCATTGGAAAGGAACAAGTGACTAGACCAGGAGGTGAACTCACAGGTACCTCATCTCAGCCTGATGTTTACTTATGGCCAGTTGTAACCTGGCTTAAGCACGAAGTTTGATTATCTCAATATATTCTAATTATCCAAACAAATTCATGATTTTGCTTCCCCATGGAAAGATAAAAGACCATTTTTCCACAATGATAAACAAAAAGATTGTTTTCTTAGCTGACCAAAAAGTGAAACTGCTGCTCACAATGTTTTGTCTGAAACCGACTGTAGAGGCAGCTTTGATTCTTACCATTTATAGCTGTGGAGGAAAGGTAGGGTCTGGGGAAAGCATCGCTGGCGAAAGATCTCTTTGACAGTTGCGACTTGAGCAGAAACGAGAGAACCAGGGTCTGTTCCATAGAAGGACTGAACGCCTCACCAGCGTTTTTGTTGCTGCTGTTGTCTGGCATTTAGTGGCTTCAGAGAAAGGAGGTAGCACTTAACCCTAGAGTAACAAGAGAAGGGGATCAGTAGGTGAGTTTTGAACCTTGCCGTATAGGGTGGGAGATGCACAAGGTATCGGGAGATCTAGAAAGAAAAAAGAGTGTCACAAGCTCTTAAAAGCAGACATTGGAGCTGGAGAGCTGGCTCAGTGATTAAGAGTATCGACTACTCTTCCGGGGGACTGGGGTTTGGTTCTCAGCACTCCCATGATGGCTTACAACTGTTTTTAGTACCAGTCTCGGGGCTTCTTACATGCTCTGCTGGCCTCTATGAGCTGTGCATGCATGTGATGTACATACATGCTGGTGGGCAAAGCACTCATTCACATACAAATAAAGGTTAAAAAATTCCAACTATATATCTATATCTATAAATGTATATCTAACTATATATCTATATATATGAAATATATACATATATGTTAACTGATTTTATTAATAGAAAATCATCTGTGGGGATGGCGTTCCAGCACAACTGCAGATCTACTTGACTTGGACAAGATGTGCTTTTCTATAGAAGTGGGGGACATGTGGTGTGCGGGACCTAAAGTTGTGGGGAGTGGTGAGCAAGAGGGGATAATGGGGGGGTATGGACAAATGCTGCACTTTCAACTCACAAGAGGAATCTAAATTTAGCAATATGTCTGCATTATCTCTGTCTACTTTCACTTTCATCTAGATGAGGCATGAAGGCAGAAGGGGGCTATTTGAGGATGGGGAGGCCGAGGGAGATTGATGGGGCAAATCTGAGCAAAGTACAATGATATTTCTATATGAAAATGCCAAGAGAGAATGTTATTTAACAGTGAAAATTGTCTATCGGTCCATACGCTCCCTCCACCCTACCGCACCTATTCCCTTACAGCAACGAGAAGACGTGCCGGATAAATGACTGCAAATGATATTTTATAATCCTTGCTCAAGTTCAGAGAAAGAAGAGAGTCACAAGGTGACAGGAAAGTCAGATGATTCTGATCAGAATGGGAGATGGGAGTGACACCACCCTGCCCATTTGTGACTATGGGATTGGAGGCTGTAGGTTGACTGTACTCAGTGAATAGGGGAGAGGGCCTTACACTTCCTGGCATGAAGCCCAGGCCTCCAGTGACTGCTTTGAGGGAGTGTCATGGGATTCGGCATTGTGGCAGAGGAAATGTCCCTGCCTGGAGACACTCAACCCCAGGCTGACACTTCTCTTTCGTGCCATCTGTGTGATATGAGGAAACTAACTAGGAAATGCACACAGGCAGACAAAGGCTGGACCTGTGGTGCGGACCAGCTGGTGACCAACCTATGGAGCTAGCTCCTTAACACAGAGCACACAGAGGGTGCAGAAAGATCCACCTGGGGGAGGAGTCGTGCAATCACCCTGTGAAGAAGGTTTCCATTGGCCATTCTGAGAAAAAAATTGTTTTTTTAAACTATTATTGTTATTATTATTACTATTCTGTATGTGCACATACTCACAGACACACATGTTCTAAGATCTCTCTCTCTCATCTATCTATCTATCTATCTATCTATCTATCTATCTATCTATCTATCTATATCTATCTATATCATCTATCTATCATCTATCTGAGAACAGCCTTCAGAAATTGGTAAATTGGTTCTCTCCTTCCACCAAGGGTTCCAGGGATCAAACTTAGATCACCAAGCTTGTGAGGAAAGTGCTTTTCCTCACAGGTCATCTTGCTGGCCCAACGTCCACCACTTTAAAGACCGTGGTCGCCCCTACGTGACGTCCCGCAGTGTTATTTGAACAGTCCTTTCATGCTGCTGAGCTTCACATTTACACTCAGGTTCAGGCCTCTCCTCTTCATTCCAGAGCCTTCTCAGCTCTAAACTACCTTCAAACTAGCTCCGCCAAGGATCTCAACTCTCCTTCAAGCACATTGGCAGTGACCAGTCCCCAGGATGGCACCTGGGGACCTGAGACTCCTGCTGTTCCTTCTTTGTTAAGTCTCTCCCATACTGAGTGAGGGAGGTCTGTATGTTAGAAGATCGTGGAAGATGTATTTGAGGAGACTATAGAAATTCTAGTTTGATGGCGAAGGCTTAAACTATCAAATGAAAAATGAAGACAATTATCAAGTAAACTAACACACACAGAGACAACCTGTCTCTATCTGAGACTAATAAATCAGGAAGACAAAGTTGTAACATAGCCAATAAACATATGGAGCCTTTGGCCACAGGCATTAAGATTAGACATCATTTTTAGGAAGCAAAAATCTTTTCTGTGGTTTGAATATGAACTATTCCTCATGAGCTCATATGTGAGACACTTGGCCCTTAGGTAGCGGCTGTGTTTTTGGTGGGGGTCTAGTTGGATGAAATGGTTCACTGGGGACATGATTTAGAAGGATACAGCTGGCGTCATGTCCCTTCCACTCTGTTCCCTGTGTGTCATGAGTTGAGTGGCCTTTTCCTTGACATGCTCCTGCTGTCCTGATGTTCTGCCCAAGGGCATGGAGCAATGTGACCATGCAGGGAACTCTCTGAAACCATGAGCGAATCTTTAGCTTGTCTGTGCCAGGCACTCTGTCACAGGGACCAGAAAGCTGATCAACATAATTCACATCCTTGGATATGTCGCACGGGGTAGAAGAAGAAATCACATCAAAACGCGCGGATCAGTGAGAATCATACAAGGGTCGATCACAGCACAAGTGTGATGGAAATGGATACAACAGAAAATAACAGGGAACACTGAAAAATAAAGGGCTCGGTCATGTGACTAATAAAGGACCTCGACTGCTAGTATTTATACTTCGTGTGATTCCTTTACATTGAGTAAAAGTGGTCTGTGTGGTTGAGGAGTTTGGAAGACGTGTTCAAAAAGCAGTGGTAAAACAAAGAAGAAAATGTAGTTTGAGAACCTGAATTACAGTAAGGAAGATGAATGAAAGCAAATCCCACCGTAGAGAGAAAGATAACAGTCACGGGGCACCGTCTGCACAACGGTGTGTGCGCCTCTCTCACCACACATCCTCCTGCTCTGTAGAGATGGGTCAGGTATGAAAGGTGCTAAGGCCAGAGGAGAGACTCAGCAGAGGGAGGCTGTGTCTACCCAGCCATAAAGTCTCAGGGAGCAGGGTATGTGAGCGGCAGCGGGGAGGAAGCCCTGACGGTGAGAGGTGCAGACCTAACATGTCAGGGACCAGCTCGGCTCTAAGAAGGCAATGGAGGGAGAGTAAGACAAGGCTGTCAGAGATGAGGCTGGGGGAGCTGAGGGAGTGTGTCTAAATCAGGAGATCCAGGGAGAACCCTGACAGTGGGGAGTGAACTAGGCAGGAGACCTCAAGATGAAATGGGCGGGAGGCCAAGTGAACGCCATGCAAAACAGCCCCCTGATCACGGATCTTCGGAGCACATCTGACATCTAGATAGGACTCACAGGGAGGTGGGCAGTGACGTGTGATGCCTGGTGGTCTTTTAGAGATGAGGAGGGGATCAGTTTAAACTATGAGCTTGAAGCTTGAGCAGGGTGGTGAAGGAGTGAGTGCTCCTGTCTGAGGCCCAGTGGTCTAGGTGAGGATGAGGATGGAGCTGATGGGGAGCAAGGCTCACCTGCGCCTCCTACCCTCTGAGCACTGCTGTCTCATGTCTCCTCAGTCTGTTCTACTGAGACATTTCTTTTCGCTTCTTAGTTTAATTATGAGTTCCTGTCACCCCCTACCTCCCTTATCTGCAGGGAACCAAATTCAAAGCTCCCAGGGGGTCGATGCCTGAAGCAGCATAGTGCTAAATGCAAGGCCAACACTGGATCTGATAATCAAGGACTAAGTGACTAACAGGCAGGTAACATAGGCAGGGAAGACGCTTGGGACAAAGGAATGTTTCATGCTTTCAGAAGGATGATCTATTCAGAAGAGGATGGTATGGGATTTCAATATGACTGTTTTGTCGTAGTAGTAGTTGAGTGATTGTGTATTTTTTCATTGGTATTTTGGGCGACATTTGACTGTGAGTGACTGAAATCGTTGCTAAGTCAGGACCACCACACTGACATTTTCTCCTGTGAGTTTTTCTGATGGGGAGGAAGGGAAAGGCTGCGACCAGAGACCATTATGACATCTAGAGCTGGTGACGAAATGTCTGCTGTGTCTTTATTTTCCCTAGGTGACTGGGTTCAAGCTTGTCCATCTGCTCATCTACTTCAAGAAGCAGTTCTTAACAGCTGCGGATGAAAGCTGCCCAGAACGAACCACAGAGCAGGGCAAATCTAAGATAAACGGTAAACAAAGAGGATAGAATAAATTACGCTTGTCCTTCCATCAACCATGCCTTTCAGGTCTTCCCATCCTTTATGTGGACTCTGATACCAGCATAAGAGACTTCTCTCCACTCCTGAACGTGCTCTCTGTGGCCCCAGAAGGCGTCCTGTCCCTTCCCTCAGACACCACCTTTGATCAAGAGTTTATTTCTGTAACTCAGATGACATGCCTGCATGGTTTTACAGGTAACAGTTTCCCCAAGGGCTTCCAAAACCCTTTGTTTTTCAAGTGCATTTGTTCCTCGCAGACTTTTGGCTGCCCTATAAGCCCTGGGCTGAGAATGAACAGTTGATTCTGGTTATCAAAGCTTTGTCTAAATAAACTGGGACCTCACTAGATCCCTCTTGGCTACGGAGCTAGGTATATGGACAGTCCATCTTGGAGGCCTTCCAGAATGGGGATGGTTATTGAAACATACAAAAAACAGACATCCTTATTAGGAAGCTTCACCTAGGAGGAGGGGACCCAGTGCAGGCTTTGTAACAAGCATGACAGAGCAGCTCCGGAATATTGGAGCCAAAGAGAAGTCTCTCTGCCCTTAACCAAAGACCCAGGCTGGTTTTTATAGGCTAGACATAAATCTGAGAAAGTGTTTATGAAATAGACCGAGTCTATCTGGAAGGCTTAAGAAACAACTTTTATAGGTTAATTCTTAGGAAATCAATTTGAGGCTATTTAGAGACATTGCGTCCACGGAGAATGGGATTCCTCTCACCCTGTCCAGCTGTGGCACATGTTTCATTCACCAACACAGCGCCCTCACACGCAGGTTCTATAGACTCATGGGAGGACACTATCTTCTGAGTCTATTAGGAAAGAGTTGAATGATGCCTTAACATGGAGCAGGTATCAGTGGACCACAGACCTCTCTGCTTGCTCTTTTCCCCTGGGACAGCATTTTGAGTCTGGGTTCTGACTGGGGATTCTAACTTCCAGTGGGAACATGTGAGGTGTGGGCAGATATGACCCATGGAAGCTTTTTCTGAGGGAGGCTCTGGAACAAATTTTTCCCAGCTTGTCAGTCTTCCAGGAGAAGAGGACAGAGCCCTGAGCAGTATGCTCTCTCTCTTTTCAGCAAATGTCATCTGCAAAACACCATGCTTACACCCGTGTGAGATATAAAGATCATGTGGGCTGATGTTTCTGTCCCTGTGGAGTGCTCCTTATAAGGTAAGGGAAAAAGCATTGTAGGAGCTGCCATATAGGATGGAAGGAGAGCCTATGGTGAGAGAAATGATGAAACGCCTTGTGCCATGGTCTAGATATTTAGGACGAAGTTAGTGTATGCTATAGAGATTTACATTCGTATGGTTCTTCGTTTATTGATACAAAGTTAAGGCCAATTTTGATACATGTATATTTCTGCTCTTGATTGAGGTATTGTGTTTGTACAGCTCAGTTAAAAAGTAATGTATAATTAAGAAATTTAGGTTAATAGATAATCATCTATAATAGTCAAGCTTGTAGTCATGTTAGTTAGATTTTCTAGTTGTATTGCAGATGGATAGGTATTCTTCAAACCTTTCAAAGACTTAAGAATATGGCATTTAAAATGTTTTAAGAACTTAGGACTTTTCATGACAATGAGACACATCTGCTCCTGACAGCACCAATCTACTTCAACAGAAAGATGGGCATTGAAGAGGCTCCTCATGGAGTTTGTTAGTCATTTGGGCAAGAAGCTGCTATTGCCTGGACTGTTGGATGTTATGCTGTATGAACTGGACATGCAGGACCCACAGAAAAATCATGGCTGAAGTTGCCTAAAGAAGGTGAGACAGTCCTTCAGTGTTCCTGCTTCATGACAGAGTCTTCCAGACATTCTGCAGGATACAGAAGAAAGTGATTGACAAACTGCCAATATAGGCAAAACTGTCTTTGAAATTTCCTGCTTCATGGAAAAGTCTGCCAGATACTATGGGCCTATAGGCTGAAGATGGATGCTCCAATGATACAGAAGAACTTTGGGTGACTGTCCAGGTAGCAAGATGTCTCTGTCAATTCTAAAGTTTTGGAAGTTGCTTACAATGCACTTCCTGTTTACTTAGGTAATATTATACCCTTCTGGAGTCTTTGATGGAGTTGAAGAACAGACAGTTATAGTTTTCCTTAGTTATGATAAAACATAAGGTAGTTATAAATATTTTAACTATAATTCTTGCTTGATACCTGTTTTGTTATATGTAATTTTATTATGTTAAAGTTAAAACCTTCCTTTTTATTTAAACAGAAAAAGGGAGTTGATGTGGGATTCCCCTCTGTATGCTGTGAATACCATTGGTTAATAAAGAAGCTTTATTGGGCCTGTGCAGAGCAGAATAGAGGTAGGTAGGGAAAATTAAACTGAATGGTGGGAGAAGGAAGGTGGAGTAAGAGAGACACCATGGAACTGCCAGAGGAGAAAGATGCAAGCCCTCAGCTGGAACCTTGCCAGTAGGCCACGAGCCTCATGGTAAATATAAAATAATAGATATGGGTTAATTAATATGTAAGAGCTTGCTAGGAATATGCTAGTGTCATTGGCCAAGAAGTGTTTTAAATAATACAGCTTCTATGTCATTATTTTGGGAGCCTGGGTGGCCAGAAAATGAACAAGCAGCCTCCCACTACAAGTGTATTAGGGAGGAGGTAGGTGGGACAAGAGAGAAAAAGCAATGTGGTAATTATCCCAAAGCTCTTGGTTTAAAAGTAGGTGACTTATAAAAAATTTACCCTTGGGACTAAAGAGCCACCCTACTCTAATGGGACCTGCCCCTACCCCCAGGCATAAAAGGATACACCAAGGCAGAGAGTAGTTATAGTGATAAAAGAGCAATCAATATGGGTTGAGAGATGGGATTGAGGCAGAACTGTTAGGCCTTAAGGGTTGCTTGAAATGAGCAACGTGAATGTTTGGTAGGCAGTGCTGGACTTAAGTGCTGAGCATTAAGCAGTAGTAGGTGACACAACTGAGATAAGGTGGTTAGGACAATAACCACAAAGAAACAGGGTGGAGGAGTCACAGGAAATGGAGTAGAGGTTTATAATAAAAAGAATGGTGATTAATGCCTCTAAGCGAAAGAAGAATGGTGGAGAAACCTGGGCTAAGCGTTGTTGAGCATATGGAGACTGACTTGGGTGTTTTGATGGAGAGTTTGAAGGGAAAGAACAAAGATAATGAGGGCATTCATGGGTAAAACAGGTCTACAGGAGTAATTAGGGGTAGAGAAGAAATCGGCAATAGCCACAGAAGTGAGTGTTTTCTGAGGGCTGGAAACAATGTGGTGGTTTGAATGAGACTAGCCTGAATAGGCCCCTATGTTTGAATAGTTGGCTCTCCAGTTAGTGGAACTGTTTGGAAAATTCTACCACTGAACCATCCATGCAACTAGTGGAACTGTTTGGAAAAGAGGAGGTGTGGCCTTGTTGAAGGAGGTGTGCGACTGGGGGTGAGCACTGAGGTTTCCAAAGCCCCCACACCCCAGGCCCAGAGGTCCTTTCTGTCTGCGGATCAGGATGTAAAACTCCCAGCTACTGCTCCAGCACCATGCCTGCTTGCTTCCTGCCATGATGGCCATGGATTGACACTCTAAAGCGGTAAGCCACCCCCAGATAAATGATCTCTTTTGTAAGAGTGGCCTTGTCGTGGTGTCTCTTCACAGCAATAGGACAGTGACTAAGACACCTTGGGGAAGATGGAGCTCCTGAAAATGTCCCTGCTTTGAGCCTTTTCTACAACACTAAAGCCTCCAGGTAATGTTTCATGAATTGCCTCCTTCAGGAAAGTGACGTCTAGAAATCTTCACAGAATCGAGCCTGGAGATGAGGACTTTTAGAGACTGACAGATGGCAAGGCAGCCTGTGGCAGTCTCACAGCTCTGAGTTCCTTCAACCTCTGGGGACTCTCAAGCCAGCATCCGTGACATCAGACATTCATAAGCACCTGTGGGTAGGACAGAGACAGACCCTTGAGTTATTCCGGATAGTCACTTCAGAGCCAAGAAGATTAAATGGAGGTGCTGCCCCATTTTCTCAAACAGTTGACAAATGGACCTGGTAGGTCTACCTGGAAGGCTTAAAAATTCTTAGCATCATTTTCATTCAGTTTTGTAGAATTCAACTGCCCCACCCCTTACCTAATTGCTTTTGTCTAAATTTTCAAAAAAAAAAAAAAACAACTGGGTACTTGTGGGAAATTCAATCCACATGTTTACAATTCATCTGGACTTGACTCCTCTCAAAATTTGTCTTTGGAGCACGCATGGCTGCTTGAGAAGCCTTTTAAGGTTCAGGACTTTGAGAACCAGATAGTTATTTTGTTAGATATGTCAAAAAAAAAAAAAACACATAGCAAAAATTTTCAAGAAATCCAAACTCAAGAGTCTGGTTGGTCATTGAATGTAGCAAACTCTGGTCCTTGGCAGGGGTTTTCAGTAGTGGCTGTATAGGCCAGCAGCTTCAGTGCAGAGAGAGTGGCTTCCCTGGGGCTGAAGAAGGGTCAATATCTACAGGACTGCCCCCCTAGTGCTCCAGGTGTCCTGAGACAGAAGATCTAGGAGTCTCACACCCATGCTCACATGAGCCAGAAGTCCCTGATGCTTTTAGAGCTCCCAGTGACCAGGTCGTTGGCACTAGAGAGAATGTGTTGGATCATTTCCAGCTTGTTTATTTTATAGATAAAAATTGAAACTCAAATTCATCAAATGTCTTGGTGATATGTTTTGTCGCTAAAAGAACTTCAACTTTTTTACCACACTTATTATTTTAAAGTACTTTTAATAATTCCTTGAGGATTTTGTATCATGTGTTTTGATCATGCTCACCCCTCTTTCTCCTAACTCTGCCCAGAATTACCACTTCTCTGCCCATCCCTTCATGTCTTCTTCACCCTGACACCCAGTAGCTAACAACGGTTCAACTCTCCTCAGTTGCAGATAGGTACTTGAGAACCATGTTTTTTCCATGCTAGAATGTTGACTGGCTTGATCTTGCACAGGTCTTGTATAGGCAACAATAGCTGCTGTGAGCTCACAAGTACAGTGGCCTTGGGTCCTGAAGACATTGTTTTAGTCCAGTCTTCCTTGACCTCTGGTTCTTACTGTCCCTTTTTCTTTAATATTCTTGGTCTTGGTGTGTGTGTGTGAGAGTGTGTGTGTGCGTGCATGCTTGCATGTTCATGCATGTGTGTGTGTGTGTGTGCCTAATACAGATTTCTCACTTGTGGGTGAGAGCTTCACTGACACTCTCTGCGCTTTGACCAGTTGTGAGTTTCTGCATTACCTAACATCCACTGCACAAGGAAACTTCTCCAATGTGGTCTGGGAGGTAGAAATTTGTAAGTTTGATAGTATGTCCATGTAGCAACATAGCAGTAGTAGGCTCACCCCTGAGGTGTGTGAGCGCTCCAGCTAAGAGTTTCTAGATATATTTATAGTGCCAGGTATGTGTTTCATCCTGTGGATTGGGACTTAAATCCAACCATAGCATATTGTTATAGCAATGAGAAGAAACAATGACCAGAATCAGGGTCACCACACTGGGAGCAGAGGCCAGATGTGGGCAGTGTGGTGGTGCTAGGCTAGGCTCTGGTGAGGACCAAGAGATGGAGTACATTTCCCCCACTTGATGTGTCTCCTTTGAGGTCCTCCTCTTTGTGGTTTAACTGTCTCTTTGGTCTTTTGGGAAGAAGGGTTTTCTGAAGAAATGGATTCTTAGGGTCAGACCTGTTGGTGTGGAAGGGTGGGACATTCTGATGTGAAAGCCTTTTCCTGCAACAGAATTTGATGCAGATCCTGGGGCCAGGTTGGTGGCTGTGTGAACAGATGCCTTCTGTACTCATGGGGATGCACGTTTTCATTTCCAGAGCACTAATTGCTGTTCCATGAGTCAATGAGCGATCATTCTAAGTATGTTGGATTGGCTCCCTCACTGCAGGGGGAAATCTATTGACCTTGGATACAAACTTTGGCCCAGAACAGCTACACTTGGTTATTTAGCTTAGTTGTTAAAAAAAAGAAAAAGAAAAAAAAAAAACGTGGGAAAGAGATACATATCAGCAAAGGTCTTGATCTTAGCACTGCAGGGTAACCAGTGGTGAAATTAATGAAGGCTTTTTTTTTTTTTAAATGTCAGGCTAAAGTCAGTAGAACATATTCACACACATGCCATTTAAAATATATTTGTTTTAGAAGTGATTATAAAAGTATTATATGCTCATTGTGGAAAACTTGAAAAATGCCAAAAATATAAAGGATAAAAATACATCATTTATAATCCCACTGTTTAGGAAACAAATTTTTAATACTAACATTTGAGAGTTTACAGTCTCTTTTCATGTAGGTACATGCATTTAAAAAAGAAAACACGTATAATTTTCTTAGGTTACAAATGGCTTTGTTCTTTCATTTGCAAATATTGAAAGGGAAAAAGGATATTTCTTGCTTAGCTAGGGCCAGTGCTGTATGTCTTGGTCTACCTGTGGTTGTAGCATGGAAACCTGAGGCAGGGTATTTATTTCAGAAAGATGTTTATATAGCTCACAGTTCTCAGGATTAAAGCGCATCCTGGGCACGAGGCCTGACCTAAGGTGTGGTTGCTATTCCTCATGAGACTGCACTGGAGAAAACTGATTTTTCCTCTGTTGGCGAGTGTCCATGGCAGGTAGCTTCTTGGTTGGGGTGGGAACCTATGTCTAGTCCCTGCTCTCAGCACTGGGGCACACACACTCTCTCTTGAACCTACGCAGGCCCTGTGCGTGGAACCTCTATCTTATTGGTCAGTGGTTGGTGTGAGCTCCCAAGCCTCCGCGGAACAAAAGCAGCTGTGGGCCTTTGCTCTGCTGCCTTCTCTTACTGCCTCAGTCCTGTCTGTCTGCCTGCTGCTGATGTAAGCCTGTGGTTTATTTACCTCATGCATCTCCTCACAGGAAGTTCCTCACTTCGGATATTTTCGGCCCGCAGTGACTCCCACAGTTTTCACCCTCGCTGGTATCCTTTCTCCACACCACCACAGAACAATTTCCCGGTTCAGACTATTTAGGAAGGGAATATGATTTATTCCGTCAAAAAATCTTTTTATTTCTTTTAACTAAATTTTTTCATTTATTTTACATACCTACCACAGTTTCCCCTCCCTGTTCTCTTCTCATTCCCTCCCCCTACCTCCCTTCTACCTCTACCTTCTACCAACTCCCTCCCATGGGAGTCAACAAAGAGTAAATCTTATTTTTAATTTCAGTGCATCTGTGTACAAGGGTTCCACCGTAAAATGCTAGCCAGTTGGCCTATTCCCTTTGCCAGCCAATTCGGATGGGGCCGGATGAGGAGCTTCTGGTAGGATTTAGAGAACAGAGCGGAAGCTGGTAAACCTCACCCCCAATCCTGCCGCTCTAGAATGGATCTGTCAGTAGCTTCATGAATTTCTAGAGTCATTTGAATGAGAAATTGTGCAGTACATACGTGAAAGATGCATGTGTGAGTATGCACCTTACACATGGGTCACGCCCCAGTTTCAGCTGAGTGTCAAGGTTGGAGCATTTTGTTTACCTGTTTGTCTGAAACCTGATTGGTGCTGGTGTACAAAAGTCCATTTTAGGGCCACACCAATGCTTGTCTTAGAATGCAGGTACTGTTGGGAACATTTGGTATCTGTAGTGGGAAGAGTTTGTATTCAGTAAGTGTCAAACAATGACGGTGTTTCCCAAGGTTGGATGGTGTATATTTGCTAGTCAAATTATTGCAAAGTCTACGATAGGATTATTTAGTTTTCAGATAAAGGACACCTTTTTATTCTATCTTTTATTTTCAAAAAGTTCTATTTCCTCAAACCATAGGAAATTTGTTTGTTTATTTATTTATTTTTGAAAAAGAGGTGACATTCTTAGCCCTGTCTTGTCTGGAACTCACTGTGTAGTTCAGGCTGGGTTCAAAGTTATGCCCTTCCTTCTGCGTCAGCCTCCAGGGCACTGAGCTTACAGGCATGCACCATAATGCCTGGTTGAAATTTATTTTGTACAGTATGGGGAAGGAATTTATCCCTTAATTTTTTTTCCTTAAAAACTCAACCCACTGTTGGGGGACCATCTATTTGCTAATCCATTCCCCCTCCACTGACTTGAAGTGTGGAATCTCTTTCCTCCATTCTCAGATACAGCTGTGGGTATCAACACTGATTCTGAAACCATAGCAACAGGACATCTTTGTGTCATATCCAGATATCAGAACTGTGAAAATGAAGGAAATGAGACACCAAGTTATCACACATGCTTGGCTGTTTATGGGATTTTTTTTTCTTCTCTTTTTTGGGGGGGAGAGGAATTTTTGGGGGATTTTCCCCCATCTTTTTGAGCATATTATTTTAGTAATTGTGAGTTAAAAGTTATGTTATTAATGGATACTCTCTTCATTAAAAATGTTTTGCTTTAATCTTGGGCCACTCTGTATGATTTTCAAAATAACCCATCATGTTATAGTCTTCAAAGGTTTGTATTAACTTCACCTTATTATGTTATTAATTTAATTATTTTATTTCATCTTGAAATAGAGCCTCCTACAGCCCAGGATGGCTCAGACTCATAGCTGAAGATTTGTTAACTTTGGATTTTGCCATGCCTCCAGAGTGTTGGGATTATGGGCATGTGTCTTCCCAGCCTGTTTTATGTGATGCTGGGATCTCTCTCAGGGTGTTATGCATGGCAATCAAGTTCAACCTGGTCTCCAAATAGCTATCAATTTGGAAAAATTTATATAATTGCAATATCAAGTAACTTTTTGCTTTATTTTGGGACAGGGTCACACTATGTAGCCCTGTCTGTCCTGGAACTCGCTATCTAGACCGTGCTGGCCTTGAACTCATAGAGATCCTCCTACCTCTGCTTCTCCAGTGCTCAGGTTAAAGGTGTGTGCTACCCCCAACCCATTGCACTATCACAGTATCAAGTATTTTTATGTTTAGGATAACTATTGTTTTTTCATATTACTTTAAAATGAAGTTACAAAGTAATGGAATTTGTTATAGTGTTTTTTTGGAAACACTTATTTTTGTGGGGTGTGTGCATGTATAGAGGTCAGAGAACAACCCTCAGGAGCTGGTTCTCTCCTCCCACCATGTGGGTTCTGGGGGTCAAACTCAGGCCGTGAGGCCTGCCAGGAGACACCTTTAACTGTTGAGCCATCTCACTGACACCACTGTAGCATTCCTGTACTTAATTATTTTTATTGATCCTTCTCCACACACATATATGATTTGAAAGCTAGACTCCACATATGAGACAAAACATTGAGTATTTGTTTTGAGTGTTTCTGAGTCTGGATTACTTAATGAAATAATTCTCAGTTCCATCCATTGTTGTTCTAGGGCTGTGGATGTAGTTCAGTGTTCTTTATATTGCTTAACTCCTTGATCATGGTGTGGGTGTTTTCTCTGATTTTATTTAGTTATTTGCATGCACGTAACTGTGATGTTGAGTGTACTAATGCTGACTGACCTTTGACCATTTTCCGTGATATTACATGTTGTTATAATTTTTTAAAAAAGATACTAATTTTCCTAAAAGTTTTAATCAAAGTTGAATTTTGAAAAAAAATGTTTAATGGTAGTTTGCATCTGGCAAAGACACAGTTTTCCTTTGTGAAGTTGGTAGATAGGTTATGAAGCGTACATGGTCATGCTTTAATTTCTACTTTGCTCACTTTGCTTTTGTGGATTATACTTGTCAGTGATTAACACTCCTTAGTGTGATTTTTCTCATTTTTTCTTTTCTCAGTTTTCTCTTTTAAATACTCTCTAGTGTTGTAAGTCACCAAGAATCTCGTCTGTTGACATACTGATTAATTAATTAATTAATTAATTAATTAATTATGTTTGTTCATTTCCACTTACCCTTTTGATTCCCTCTCATTGTCTTTTTCTTAAATGAACACTATTTTAGCACTTTTAGAATTTATTTATCTTTTTGCAGCACCAAGGTTTGAACCCAGAGCTCAGCATTCTAAACATGACTGCCTGTCGCTGTGCACTGTGGTCTGCCTTCTGCAGGTCCCCTCTGTTCTTGCTGTATGAAAGGAGCCCTGTGTGCGTCTGCCTGCTGTATAGCACTTGTGAGATCATGCGTTGCATTTCTTCACCTCTTCATATTTTATGTCATGGCTATTCTCAGCTTCACCCAACACATTTTTATTTTAATATTTTGGGAAGCTTTAATCTGTAAAGGATACTGACTCATTGAGAGTTTGAAAATTTCCATCCATAAAACTATTGATAGCTGGTACTATAAGGTGACAATTGCAGAAACTCACACACACATATATGCATTCATGCAAACATAAGTACATATACATACACACATGCACACATGCAAAATAAACATGCACACATACACATGCATATTCACAAACATACATGCATATATGTATACATACATATATATACACACTACAAAATACATGCCTACCCACATAAATGCATGCATGCAAACAAAATATATATACACAGATGAACACATGCTTGTATGAATACATATACATGGAAATACATGCACACATGTACATATATGTACATACATACTTGCATATATATACAATATGTGCATGCTTACATGAATACACATATACCATGCACACACATACATGTATTCATAAATGCATACATATACACATACATGCATATGCTCATGCATACCCATACATACATACACATATATGCACACACAATACACACATCTCTCTTCTGTCATTAGTGGTTTTTTAATTTCACCTCTTGTAGTGATTTACTAAAAATTTTTGAGAAATTCATAGATGAATGCTGTATTTACAGGTTATCCATCACTCCTTTTTCTTCCTCTACTCCTGCTGTGCCCCTCACTTCCTTTCAGATTCAATCTTTTCTTCTTTAGTTATCACTGTTACACACACACCTGAGTCCATTTTGTGTTGCCCATAGGTACATGTGTTTAGGGCTGACCAGCGGGAATGGATAACCTGTTAGGAGTCCTGTCCCTGGAGAAAACTAATTCTTCTCTCAACAGTTACTAATTGCCTATAGTTCTTCATCCAGGGGCCTTGTGAAAATTTTGATAAATGCTATTTTTGAGAAAATCAAAATCAGGCTTTTTCAAATGTATTAGTATTTAGTTCATTATATTTTTTATAGCTGCCAAACAATTTATTTCATATTGTGATGACATTACTTTTATATTTTGAATGCTACATATTTTGTCTTATTTTGTATTTCATCTATCTATCTATCTATCTATCTATCTATCTATCTATCTATCTATCTATTATCTGTCTGTCTGTCTACTTTTTTAGACAGAATCTTGTTGTTGCTATCTTGGCTGGCCCAGCCTGCCCTTGAACTCATAACGAGTTCTGAATCAGCTTTCTAGGTAATGGCATTACAGGAATGTGCCATTATGCTGGTTTTCTCTTGATTTTTAAACAATTAAAGTTTTACTTTTTTCCTGATATAAAAGTAATATATTCCTACTTAATAAGGAGCTTTAGTGAGTCTCTTTTTGTGCAATTACTCTTGCCCAGAAACCATTCCGTTTTATTTTCATTTTTAAAAACCAGGTTGTTTATTAATTTAAGTGACTTTAATTTTACTAAAGAAAAATTAATTTAGTTTTTGTCTATTTCCTCAACTTGTGTCGTAAAGAACACTCTGGTTTATTATAGCGTATTAGGTTGGAAACTTAATTTATGAATTTATGTACTTTCCCTCTCTCTTGTTTAATAATTAATAAATTCTCTATGTGATTAATTTTTCTTAGTATCTCCTTGGCTTCAGCCCCTAGATTTTATATTGTCTTAATTTAAAAACATAGCTTGTATTTGAGATTTTTTCCCCCTCTTTGTCTCGAGTTATTTAAGAGAGACATTTCTAGTGACTCAGAGTTCTTCTGTTATTAAGTTCTGAGGAATACAGAGCATGTGGTCAGAGAACGTGACAATGACCCACTTTGCTTCTTCTCCTCAGAAAACATGGTTTGATGGATGGGCAGATAGTAAATCTAGCACTCCAAAAGGAGTGAGGCTAGGCATAGGGATTCATACCTGAAATTCCAGCACCCAGGAGACTGAGGTAGAAGAATTGGAAGTTTGGTGCCAGCCTCAACACTCTCACACACTCACAGCCTAGCAAACTCCACAAAAGTCCATGCCCTTCCTGAGTATCTGAGGTTTGTACTATGTACTAAGCCTGCAGGCCTTGCTCTCCCTTTGCCCTTCCTGCCCATGTCAGCACGTGCACTTGATCTATGCAAAGCATTAGAGCCTGAATCTGTTGCCATATGCCATAGTGACTGTTGTGGCGTGGTTGGTTTCTTCAGGTATCTCCATCCATTTCTTTCTACCTCCGAAAGCAGAGTTGCTGAAGCCCCTGTCAGTGTTTCTTTTCTGTGTTCTGTGGGGTGTCAGGAAGGAGGTATGTCCAAAGCAGAACACAGCTTTATCATACTGTCTGGTTTGCCCAGTGTTCAGTGTCTTGTCATTCCTCCAGAAGTTTCAGGGCTGGGGGATCTGGGACGTAGGAATTTTAGATGGGGGATGCTCAACCTGTGCAATCTTTTCGCCTTATGGTATCTAAGCACTCATGACTGGTATATGGGATACCTGCAGATTTCTGCACTTATGTATGTCATCTGGACATTCTATTAAGCTCTCACATTCTGATCACTGTGGAGTTATCCATTCCTAGGTATATAACCAAAGATCTAAAATATTGTTTCACTGTTTCTTCGCAATGAATATATATATATATGTGTGTGTGTGTGTGTGTGTGTGTGTGTGTGTAATATCTCATTTAATTAGCCAGATTTTCATTACAAAGTTAAATAATAAAAATGCCTTTTCCTGGTTTTAGGAGGAAATCAGTCAGTGTCTGACTCTTAGGATATGACTCATTTGTTTAGCACAGAAGTCATTGCCTTTTAAAGAAGAACTTGCTCTGTGCCTTTTTAGTTTCCGTTCTGAATATCTATAGCATTTTAACAAGTGTCTCAGTGACTGCTAAGGTTACTACATGCCTAGCTATAATGGGGTTTGTTAATGGATTTCTTAATATGAAAATGTTTGTGCATTTCCGACGTGGCATGGCTGATTATAAAGGATAGCCTTTTAGTGCACAATTTCATTCAGTTGTCTTATATTTTATTGAGCACTTTAGAATTTGGGCTCATAATTCATTAGTTTGACCGTGGTGTTTGTGTAGCTGCTTTCTTTGTGAGGTCTGGTACCAGTATTCTTCACATAGTAAATATTCTAAATGCTATTGAATTTCTTTTTTAGCTGTTCAGAGACAGTTTATATTGTATGGAGATTATCTGTTCCTTCCAAGTTTGAAAGGATGATAAAGCCCCGGGTGAGCCCTTCCTCAGAAGGTGAGACCGGCAACTTCCCAGTTTCTATATATACCTCTGGAGTCAGCTTGGGAACCTAATCCAGCTGTGGGCCAGGAGTCAGCTGAGATGTGAGTGTGCCAGTGATGGACGCCTCCAGTCACCTGACAGACATCACTAATTCACCTCTAGAGTCAGGCGCCCACTGAAGCTGAAGCTCTCCGTTTGGTACTTATTAAATTCCAGGGCAGAGCTGGCTCGTCCCCAGCTGTATAGCTGGTCTTGCTCCTGGTCATCAGCGCCGCTTGATGCATGCTGGAATCTGGTTTGAGATCAGCTCTCATGTAATAAACATCAAGAAGTGAAGTTGGTTGTGGGTAGGACAGGCCTTGATCCCTCTTCATTGCAACTGGCTGGGATTCACCAAAAAGAATTCAGAAATTGTAAACAGCCTAATAGGCTTAGATTGGTATTTTCTCAATAATCCTCTTGCTATATGCGGAGTTGGCACAGGAGTATTCTGGCTGTGAATTCATTGTTCCTAACCTTAAGTGCCCGGGTGTAGTAGTATCTAGACACTGCTGTAGCAGAGTACCAAAGGCTGCTTTAGAACCATTGATATTTATTACTTTGAGTTCATGAGGCTGGAAGCAGAGTTCAAAGAGCTGGAGAGTTGTGGGCTGCGAGCTCTGATGGAGACTGTCCTGGTTAGTTTTTATTGTCAGCTTGACAAAACCAAGAGCTACATGGGAAGAGGTGTCTCAACTGAGAGATTGCCTGGATCACGGCCCATGGCCATGTCTGTTGGAACTTGTCTCGATTATTGACTAATGTGACAGAGGCCAGCCCACTGTGGGTGGTGTCATCCTTTGGCAGGCAGTCCTGTATTATAAAAGAAAGGTGGCCAAGCAGGAGCCACAGGGAGGAAGCAAATAAGCATCCTTCTCCACAGTTTTTGTCCCAGGTCCCTTCCTTGAGTACCAACCATGGCTTTCCTCAGTTATGAACTATCATCTAGAAGTGTAAGCTGCAATAAACCATCCTTCCTCCCTTAAACTGCTTTAGGTCAAGGTGTTATTCACAACAACAGGAAAACAAACTAGACTATATTTCTCTCCTAAGTTTTGGTTGGTTGCTGGCCATCTTTGGTGTTCCTTGTCTTGCAGACATATCTCTTGCCCCATCATCTGTCTTGTTGAGCCCACACACTTAATGTTAATTTATTATTACTATTATTGCTGTTTGCATGTGTGTATGCTGGTGCACATGTGTGCAGCATGCATGTGGAGGTCAGAGGATAGCTTTTGGGAGTCAGTTCTCTCCTTCCACTGTGGGCTTTAAGGATTTAACTCAGGTTGTTATGCTGGTGAGGCAAGCACATCTCCCTGCCTTGCCATCTCACGGCACCCCTACCATTCTTGGATAAGGATAGCCATCGCATTAGATTAGGACTCGCCCTAATGACCTAACTTGATTACCTCTGTAAGGCTCTATTTACAAATAAGGTCCTATCTAGGCTGTACTGGTAAGGCTCCAGCATGCCTTTCAGAGGAGACAGACTTCACCCGCCGCACTAGTGATCCTGCCTACGGAGGAGAGTTAGGTGACCTTTCCTCTGCTTGCTAGGACTGATGACATTCGTGGTCACATGCAGCAGACATGAGTGGGTAGTCCACCAGCTGCCTTTCTCAACACACTCTGTCTGAAGTGTGAGATAGTGCCGCGGAATTCTGTTACCAGACGGTTCTAACCATCCCCATATTACGTTTCTATGACAATATTGCCCTGAGTTGAGAACACAGGGTACGTAAGGCCCTTCAAACTAAGCACTGGGGCAACCCCAAGACTGTGCTGCCTGCTCTTTCTCCCTTTTACCTCTTCCCTGATTAAGGACCAGAAGGGCACCACCTCCAGATCACACCTCTAGCAGCTTCCCTGCTTTTGGGGTGATGGTTGTGGCAGAATGGGGTTCTGGAGGAGTGTCATTCATATAGTCTGCAAAGGCAGACCGTTCGTGGGGGGTCATCAGTGGGCTGAGAGCTCTTACACCAGTGGTCTTCATGTCAGTTCTCCAGGGATCCCTGCTGCCTCGATTGCCCCCCGACTTTCTCCCCTGAAGGTTGGAGGCTTATAAAATAGCTGTTTTGGCCAAAGCTGCACAATAAAGAATTACATTTGACTCTCACATTTCGCCTCTCCTCTTACTAACTAAATAATGTGACATTTCAAATTTGGAAGCTTCAAGTTGAGCTTACATTTTAGGTTTTTACTAATTTTATCAAGGTTTTACTGGGACGCTCGTCAGTTTCCAAAGTGCTTTGATATGATCTCATCTTATTCTGACCATAAGTTGCCTCTTCTGCTCATTTTTCATGGCGATAACTCACAGAAGTTTCTGGAGGCATGGTGGTGACTTGGCCAGCACCATTGAGATAGCAGGGGAGCCAGGACTCTGCCCAGGTTTGCTGACTCTCTGCCCGGCTCCTTCCATGAGGTCATTCTGCTCTGGCTCTCTCTTGGTCCAGACAAGTTTCACGGCTCACTCAAGGACCCAGACCACAGCTGCCTCCTCCCCCAGAGCCTTTCCAAAGTCAATGAACAGGCTGCTGTCATGTTGCCCCATCTCTCTAGATCAGGGGCTGGCAATCTGCTGGCTTTCTGGCCTGCTTTTGCTAGTTTATGAATGTCCCCCCCCCCTTTTTTTTGACACATTTAAAGAGTTATAAAAGAAGAAACAAAGAATGAAAGTATTTTGACATGAGGTTTATAGCACCCCCCCCAAAAAAAATCAGCAGTTTACTATTGAGTCTTTTCCAGAATGTGTTCCAGCCCCTGCTAGGTAAGTGAACCTCCCATCGTCTTCTTTTAAATGGAACACACTCACAGCCGCAGCCTGAATAGTCCATAAAATCAGCTTCAAATCATAATCCCTGCTGTGGTGGAATTGAGAGGAACCCCTCTAGGAAGTGACTAAGCCGTGAGGACTCAGCTCTTAGGAAGCAATCAATGCCTTCTATAGTGGTTCTCAACCTGTGGTTCATGGCCCCTTGGCAAGTCCCAATCTCCAAAACTATTTACATTATGATTTCTAACAGTAGCAAAGTTATAGTTATGAATTAGCAACAAAAATAATTTTATGGTTGTGGGTCACCACAACGTGAGGACCTTTATTGAAGGGTCACAGGATGAGGAAGGTTGAGAACCACAACCTTATAAGAAGGCTGAGGGTTGGGCAGTGGTGACAAATGTCTTTAATCCAAGCACTCAGGAGGCAGAGGCAGGTGGATCTCTGTGAGGTCGAGGCTAGCCTGGTCTGCAAAGTGAGTTCCAGGATAGCCAGGGCTACATAGAGAAACCCTGCCTCAACAAGCAAGCAAGCAAGCAAGCAAGAAAACAAAAACAAACAAACAAACAAAAAACAAGAAAAGAAGATTGAGCATGTAGCTTTCTTAGCTCCTCTTCCCCTCTCCTCGCCTTGTGGGAGGACCAGCAACAAGGCACAGAAAAGAGCTTTCGCCAGACATAAAGCTTGCTGGCACTTTGATCTTGTCCTTCCCAGATTCCTGAATTGTAAGACACGAAATGCCTGTTTTCCCAGACTCGGGTATTTTGTTATAGCAGCAGAAATGCACTAAATAGCGCTAATTTATTCCATGATTTCTGTGGTCTGTTTATTTATGTAAAATGGACCTCTGACAGGTGCTTGGGAATATCCAAAGATCTCTCTCATCCTCGCTGACACTTTCCCCCTAGTGTCGGGCTCTTGATGAGTAAGGACAATGTGGAATCATCTCTCTGTTACAATTTGTCTGAAAAGATAGGAGAGGCCTGATAACAAACAAATGTTCCTTTGTTCAAGATGGCCAGTGAGTGTTGTACATCATTCCAAATGGCCAGTGAGTACCATAAATTGTTCCTGATGGCCAATGAATAGTGTACATCATTCTAGATTGCCAGTGAGTACCATACATTGTTCCAGACAGTCAGTGAGTACTGGTAAATTGTTCCAGATGGCCAATGAGTACCATACACAATGAGTACTAGGCTCACTGAAAGAACAGAGAGACCTGCGAACTAGATGACAAACCCACAAGGACAGGAAGTGCGTCTTTTCTTGTTTCTTGCTATCCTCAACATTTAGAACAGGTATCAGCAAAATATTTATTGACTAATGAATTAGACATAAATTACCTAAGGTGGATTTGGGGAAGGAACTGGGATTTCTGCTGAGGTCTGAAAAGATAAACTCAATGAAATAAAATGAAGAAGCAATTCCACTTTGGACAGGAATAGAGATTAGCTGGGGGAGCTCAGGGCATGCCTTCTCATTGTTTCCTTCCACCCAATGAACAGTAATGCATGTCCGCTTTTGTTGTGGTGGTCTTTTAGCTCTGGCATGGCCTCAGAGAGATTTCAGCGCCCCACCATCTCATGTCTCTTTTCCTATTATTAATCTCCTGTATCAAGGTCCTTAAGTATATTTTAATAACATGTGGTATTTTATTTTATTCTTTTCTTGGGACACACATTAAGGAAGGATGAGTTGGATGCTAAGCATCCTACTGTGGAATATTGCTTTACACTTGTGAGAATATATGTTGCTAAGACTGGTTTAATAATGAAGCTGACTGGCCAATAGCTAGGCAGGATATGGTTAGGGGAAGAGCAAACAGAGACTGCTGGGAAGAAGAAGGGTAGAGTCAGAGGAGTAGCAAGCAGACACAGAGAGAAGCAAGATGAACATGCCATGCTGAGAAAAGGTGCCAAGCTATATGGCAAAGCATAGATAAGAAATATGGGTTAATTTAAAATGTAAGAGTTAGCTAGTAATAAGCCTGAACAATTAGCTGAGCATTAATAATTAATATTAAGACTCCATGTCAGTTATTTGAGAACTGGTGGTTTGGGAAAGAAATCCTACAATTTCTCTTGTTACTGGATTGTAGAAATCCTGGCTTAATAGAATTATCTCAAGTATTATTTTCAGTGATTCCATTATATTTCCAGATGTAAAGGCTTACTCCATAGATGACCTCTTTTCGATTTAGCTGCATGGATTTTTTTCTCTTTTTTAGCAAGTGTTTACTATAATAAACACTCCTATGCATATCATCTTAGAAGCTACTATTAAAAAGATTTTGCTCAGCTGGGTGGTGGTGGCATACACCTTTAATCTCAGCACTTGAGAGGCAAAGGCAGGCAGATCTCTGTTAGTTCAGGTCAGCCTAGTCTACAGAGTGAGTTCTAGGACAGCTAGGGCTGTTACACAGAGAAACCCTGTCTTGAAAAACCAAAAAGAAAATTATTCTTGGGTTTACAGGGTGAGAACATAAACGAGGGCTGGTAAAGCTTCCTAAGTTGTATTATTTTAGCTTATTATATTGGGAGAAGTCTAAAAATAAGTCAGAAATTGAATTTTCTCATTCATATGTCAGCCTTTTCTCATAAGCTGATTGATAATTTGCCATTAAGAGCTGACGGCCACTCCTTTGTCCATTAATGCATCAACCAATCATTCATTCGTGCATCATCTATTCATCCATTATCTGCCATCCAAGCTTGAGTTGAACACCTTCTTTGTACCTTACACTGTTTAAAAAGAAATAGAAGATAGTAAAAGAAGAATCCACAGAGGAGGGCACAAAGTGGTTGAAATTGTGCTGGTTGGCTTTCTTTTTCAACTTGACACAGTCCAAGTCACCGGGGCAAGGAGCCTAAATGTTGCAATTTTCAAGATCAGATTGGCCTATGGACCTGTCTGTGGGAACTGTCTCACTTGTCACCTGACACAGGAAGACCCAGTCCTTTGCAGATGGCCTCATTTTCTAGGCTGGGTTCTAAATCATGTGAAGAGTGAAGATAACCAGCAAACCAGTAGGCAGCGCATGCGCCCTCATTTCTCTCTGCTCTTGGCTGTAGATGTGATAGCATCAGCTGTCTTGTGCGCCTGTTGCATAGACTTCCTCCGGATAAGGAGTGGCTCCCTGTGGCCTGGGACAGAAGGCTTCCTCCCAGGTGTCACCTTCTTCAGGCTGTTTGTCACAGTAACAGAGATGAGAGGAGGGCAAGCATCAAACCATGCGTAGGAGAGCTGTCGATGGCAGGGACGACAGAGGTTGAATGAAATGTCAGAACTAGGGTCGTCGTTCAACCTGCGCTGGCTTTTGTTCACCAGGACTGTGAAGAGGTTGGTTAACTATTCTAGTTCTTAGTTTCCTCATCAATGGTAAAGCAAAATCAATCAGATTATAATAAAACCATCATGGACCTACACAACCCATCTCATGATCATTTTCCTTTGCTCTACATAGTTAAAAAAAAACAATCCGACATTTCAAAGCCATTATGTTTTATACAAAAGTACTTAGCTTTGGGTGACTGTGGGAAGACCTTTTAACACACTAAGTGTTGGTCCTACAAGATAAACATTGGCTGAGGAATGGTTGGTCTGTTTCAGACAAGAAGCCCATTCTAGTTCATCCCAGTCATTTCCGAAAGATATCCTCCGTGGGATGCCAGTGGGCAGTCATCACTGTGCAGGGCAATCGACTCTTTCTTTGGTAAACAGACACGTCGCTTGTAAATGTGTCAAAAATGGGACCAGAAAAGACTAGCTAGAGGGTCACATCCCGCAAGAGAAAAAGAGAAGCAATTGTCTTATCAATGGAGAGACTAAGTAAGGAGTCTAGATGCTTCCTGCACCAATAGAAGCTCTTTGTCTCAAACTACCCTCAAAATCCAAGGAATGAGGTCCAGCCCGGGCTATTGCTGAGTCTGAGTGGCAACTGGTCCCTCCCCCACCGTGTGGGCCCTGTCACTGTGTGTTAGACACAGTGCATCAAGCTGCACCAGAGGAGAGCAGATTTAGAGCCAGCTCTGCCCAGGGGAAAGAAAAAAACCATGACAGAAGGAGAGCAGACCCCGCTATTCAGGGAAACCACGTCCTTGCTCCTGCAAAGACTGTTAGCAAGCGCGTGGCCTCCGAGTTCTATATGGCTTTTGGCACATCGTTTTAATCAAAAGAAGAAAAGGAAACACTAAAAAGGCTTCAAACCCTAAACACAATGAGCTGGCAGCGGAAGGCGAAGTTAAGTCATTCCAGTACTATGCCAGGCTTGGAAAAAAACATCTGCGCCTGCAGAGGCCGAGACACAAGAAAGAAACCTCAGATTTTTAAAGCGAGAAGATTTACCGCCCATTCGACAACAGCTCCGAAGCCCGTCAGACAGCTCAGAGCTGTTGCCGGGAGCATGTGGGTGCATGACCCCTGGCTGCATTGGGGATAGACACAGTGGGAAGTCAGGAGAGATCTCTGATGTCCACGGTTGAAGATTTGTGTCCAGAAATACATTTACACATTGGAAAGTACCGCCTCCTTTGGTAGAAGCAAACTCTAAAAGGCCTGCTTCACCTCTTATAGGAGGGGTTCTCGTTAGCTTGGTAAGTCAATTCCCCACATGTTTGCCTTGAGCGTGGACATGGGGTACGACCCCAGAGTACTCCCTTTCTGTGCTTTCAGGCCACCTGAGAGAATGCTCATCCCAAGCCTACATTGCCTTCTGTAGGGCAAGTCATGAAATCTCCAGAGGTGGGAAATTTATAGGCATAAGATCTGGTTATGTCTCTCAGGCCCTTCTCCTCACTAACAGTTTACATGGCAAATAACCGCCCCGAGATGGCAGAGTTTGGGACAGTCTCTAGTTTTATATGTATGGGTATTTTGCCTGCATGTAAGTCTGTGTGCCTCTTGCCCACAGAGGGAGGGTCTCTTGGAACTGGAGTTACAGCCTGTAGGTGGTGGGAGATGGTTATGAGCCCACAGGCAGGTGCTAGGAGTCAAATTCCGCCTCTGGAAAAGCAGCCAGTGCTATTAATCCCTGAACTATTTCTCCAGATAAGTCTGTGTTTTGATCTTTGTTCTAGAAAACCTTATCTGTTAAGCAGATACAGCCTAAAGTCACCTGAGAAAGGAATATTAACTGATCGATATTAACAGACCATACAGTCTCATGGGCATGTCTGCGGGGGATTGTCTTCACTGTTGATTGATGCAGGGAGGCCTAGTCCACTGTGGGCAGCATCATTCCCTGGGAAGGTGGCCTGGGTTCTATAGGAAAGCTATCATTCCTTACATGGTTGTGCTGGACTTGCTTGGTTGTCTCTTCCCTGTTAGAGTTGATGCTGTGTGGAACAGCCAAGAGGCCTGCCTTTGGGTTCCTGCCCCAGCTGCCCTCAGTGGCAGACTGTGACCCTGAAGAGTAAGCCAAATGAAATCCGCCCCTTCCCTCCATTGCTTGTGGTCAGGGATTTGATCACAGCAATGGAGAGGAAACTGGAGCAGCCGTCATCTCTTAGGAAAAGATTTATCCTCGATTCTAGAGTTGGTCCACTGTATTCACATCTGAGGATCCAGCCAACCCTGGATTAAAAATACTTTTAAAAAAATTTCATGTGTATGTAACACATGCACGTGGTAGTGCCTGAACAATAGAGCACAGCATCTTACATGGTATTTACATGGTCGTAGGTACCGCAATCAGTCTGAGCAGCTGTGGCAGCTTTGGGTGTCTATGCATGCTCTGCAGCACAGACCCCTTGGGTGAGAAGGGATGATGGGATTTTATTGACAGCACTCCCTTGCCCTTTACACGTGTACCTCCTGCTTGTTTCTTCAGCACCACCAGAGGCAGTGGGAAGTGTTGTCCATGGGCTGATGGGATAATTCTCTATACCTTTATCAGCTGGTTTGCTTCCCACCATTGGTTCTTAGGTGTGAGGGTTCCAGAGCAGTTTTCACTCTCTCCTCTATAGGTGAGTGAAAAAAAGGCATATTTCACATCATCAGACGGCACGGGCATTCTGCTGCTAGGCAGAGTAGGAACCACAGTGTATTAGGAATAAATTCATTTACTTAGTGGTTCCTGAAGCCTCCCCAGTTCCGTCTGAAACATTAATACTCCCTTCCTTTCTCTTCCTCCTTCTGTTTCCTATACAGTGAGAGAGCCCTAATCCCATGTCATTCTCAAAGTCTGAATTTTGATCAATCTTCTGATTGTTCCCATTTCTTGTAACTGAAACAGAATTTTGGAAATTGCCCCTGCTTATGATGGAAAAATTTTATTTGCGCTGTGTACAAGTTGGTTAAAGCTTTGATTCATACTATCATACAAAAAATGTCGTTCATTTCCCAAATAGTGTGTGCTGGTGTGGTAAGCAAGCTTAGGTTTGAATTGTAATATAATACTAGTTAATTAAGTGATCTCGAATGAGTTTCCCAATCTCTGTAAGCCCATTTCCTCACCTGTTAAACGTGCACAATCCCAATTCACTGCAATGGTCACACAAGAACAAATGTTGACATAGTCTTTAGCACAATGGGAGTGCATAATAATTCCTAGCTTTTATATGATCATTGTGACTTCCTCCACCAACAAAATTTACAGAGGCTTGCTTGACTGTTAGGATTAACCTACTCAAATATTTTATCATAGGTATTTTCATGTATAAGAACACACTATGTTTCATTATTAGCCAGTGATGTATTTTAATCCAAATCAGTACCAGGCTTATCAAATCAGTACTTATAATCATAGTTAGAAGTAGTTTGGGAATGTCAGAGTTAGGTGTTTAAGCTGTATATTTAGCTACTAAGGTAGAAATAGACTGGTAGGGTCCTTCAGCCTTGCTCAAATAACATGTAAATCTAGGCTAGTCACACAAAACATTGTGTGTCACTTACTGGTTTGAGTCCAGAGGCTTGACATGGACCACACCTGGAGGTTCCACTTGCCTCCTAAATGTCCTGGCTATGTGGATGCCCTCCTAGCCTTTTCTAAGAGCCGGTTCCACATGAATTTGGTAGGAGGCGTTTAAGTCAGCCTGGGTAAGATGTAGATTGTCTCTGATGGCCAATAAACTTGTGCATTCCATCTATGACATGATTGTAGCTGATCGCACCGAGAAAGGGAACTATGAGATCGTTTTCCTCCACTAAACTCTCCAACAATGTTTGACATTGCCAGGTTCTTTAGGACCATGGCTGCACAGGCTCTCCCTTTTCTTCACTGGCTAACTTCTTCCTTTCCTTTAAAAACTATTCACGAGAATTTTTCTGTCTCTGTCTCTCTGTCTCTATCTCTCTGTCTCTGTCTCTTTGTCTCTGTTTCTGTCTCTGTCTGTCTCTGTCTCTGTCTCTCTCTCTGTGGAATGAGAAGACAACTTTGTGGAGTTGCTGCTCTCTTTTCAGCCTTTATGTTGGATCTGGAGATCAAACCGATGCTGCCAGATGTGTGCAGGAGGTGCACATGTCTGCTGAGTCAGCTCATTAGTCCCAAAACACTTTTCTTAACCAGTTAGGTTGCCTTTACCTTAAGACATAAGATAAATCTAAAAATAGAATGACTTTATGAGTTTACTTCTCCTCCTTCCCAACCCTTCTAACCTCCCTCCCTTCCTTGCTTGGATCTGGGGCTTGAACTCAGGGCATCGTCAGCCTAGTAAGTGTACGACCATAGAGCTACATGCCGGGACACGCCCCTTCTTTATGAACTCTGTTGACACTAGAGTGTCATCCTGACAGAAGGCACTCTATGTTATTAGAGTTGTTTTACTTATTTATCTGTGTGGTGGCTGTGCATGCCATAGTGTATGTGTGGAGGTCAGAAGACAGCTTTGGGAAGTGTGGGTTTCCTCTACATGTGGGTTCTAGAACTTGAGCTTCATTGGCAGGGTTGGTGGAAAACTCCTTTTCTCACTGAGCCATCTCACTTGTTCCTCTACGCTATTATTAAAAAATAAGAACTTAGATATTTGTGAAGATGATACCAGCAATATTAAAGATGACTTTCTAACTTAAAAATAATGACTAATGAGGCAAGCATGCATTTTTTTTTCTGAGAAAACATCAGGATTCTGCATGTATTTAAAATGATTTCTATTAAAATAAAATAGGAAGGAAAATTCTGCCCCACTTCACCCTACTCTAATACCTACCAGCACTACCACCCCAATTCCAAGAAAATCTGAACAATGGTTTCTGTGTTGCTTTGAATTATTTGTAACTCATTTGATGATTAAATATAATATTCTGTCTCAAACAGGTAGACAAATATAGGCTCAGAGGTAATACAAATATTAGGAGTAGCTCGTGTAATTAAGTAGAATTTTACAGGATGGCTTCTTATAAACAAGCTACTGAATTTTACGATGACAAGACACAGAATGAGCTATAAATACAGCAATAAAGAACCTTCACAGTAACCGACTTCTTGTTTAAATTCTTCATCAGGTCAGGGTTGGTGTCCGACCAAAGGGCTCTAGCATCTATGGCCGTCTGTGTGATGAGGTAGATTGGCTTGTGCTTTAGATTTTCCACCTCATGTGAGGGTTTGGTGGCCACTGGCACTACTTTTCATTCTATAATTTTGCATTCTATATTTTTTTCAGGCATAAGGAGCTTTTGATGAAGCCATTCACAATTGTCACAGCCTTCCCCCCTTTTCCAACTCCTGTCCCTGCTGTGGTATTCACTAAAGTTCTCTAGAACAGTGGTTCTCAGCCTTCCTAATTCTGCAATGATGTAATACAGTTCCTTATGTTGTTGGGATTCCCAACCCTAAAATTATTTTGTTGCTACTTCATAACTGTAATTTACTATTGTGAATTGTAATACAAATATCTAATGCAATATATAATTTGCAGGATAGATGATATGTGATCCCCCAAAGGGTTCCCCATCCACAGGTTGAGAACCACTGGCCTAGACGAAGACTCTAGGAGTCGAGTTGCTTTCTTCTATGCATTTGTAAGGTTTACCTTCTTTCCCCTTTCTGAAAGTCACATTCCTCAGTGTGGCCTGCTTGAGGCTCTTCTGCTGTTTACAATAAGCTGGTCTCATGAGGAAGCAAGTGTGTGAGGCAGGAGAATCTCCCAAATGAATACAGCAAGGCCTTCTCCCAGGAAGCACAGCACCCAGTCTCCAGAGCCCTGCAGTGGAGCCCTGACCAATGTTGGTTGGCAGTATGCATGGGCCAAGGATGCTGAGGTTCAGAGACACCATGCATACTGCCCGATATTAACTCAATTTTCCTCCAGTCTGCATGGTGCACTAGTCAAGTGGACAGCGAGAGACCACCAGACAAACGTGAGCCTCTACCTCCTGTCTCTGGGCCTCATTTTGCTCACTTCTAGCTACTTGAAGAATTGAAAAAAAAAAAAAAAGAAAAAGAAAAAGCAGACTGACTAAGAAAAGTCTTTACATACACTCAGATCTGTAGATTCCCTATGGTAGAACATTGTATGTGCTATACTGTTTCAGATAATTTACATCTTCCAAAGAAACTGAAGAAGTACATCGCCTGAAAGATGGAGGAGTCCAGCCACAGGCTGGGCACGCATTCAGGTGAACTCCAAGGACCTAACGTGGTGACATGTCAGACCTCAGGGGATGCCTTTTCTAAGATTCTTAACTTAATGGCCTGACCATTGCCTGTCCTATTTCTTGCCAGATTATCCAGGTTTTGAGTTTCCCTGTGCAGTACATCCTCATCGTTCTGTAACCTGCTGTTGTAGCTGCTTTGTCTTCATTAGCTGGCGAGTTTGTTTTTCTAAGTATCCAGTGAGTTTGATCTCCATCACAGATTCTGCTAGGGCTCTTAGTACACATGCTTTAAAAGAGCCTCTGGGATTCCTGGGGGTTATCAGCTTACAATGTGATGGTTCAGTCATCCTTAAAACTCTATGCCTACATATATTTCTTTTTCAAATTTTTATTTTCAAACATTAAATAACTATGTGATGAGCATCTTCCCATAGTATCCTATTCCACAATGAGTCAGTAGACAAATCTATCTTTTAGGCAAGCTAGGAAGGGAGTGTCTGGGGCAATTGACTTTCAAATAGTGGCTGTATTTAAATATGTGTGCTCTTAGGAGCATGGTGGACACCCTTAAAGACAATGAACTCTCCCTCTCCCGCTAGCTACTACTGTGATCAGGAAACACTGTTTCCTCGTGCTTACCTACTGCCTCTGGATTTATTAGCCTTTCCACTTTCTCTTCTGCAATGATCCCTGAGCCTTGGGAGGAGAGGAGTATGATACAGAAATCCCATTTAGGGCCACTGTTACTTTTTCTCTGTACCTTGACCACTTGTGGGTCTCTGTGTCATCACCACCTGCTGCAAGAAGAAGCTTCTCTGATGAAGGCTGAGAGATGCTCTGATCTGTAAAATGAGGAGGAGGAGGAGTCAGTAGGAATTCAATAAACACTATTTCCCATGAACAGAGTATAGTCATTGGTGTAGGAGGTCCTTCTGTCTGTGTGTTGCTTTCATTGGTTAATGAATAAAGAAACTGCCTTGGCCTGTTGATAGGGCAGAACTTAGGTAGGCTGGGAAAACTAAATGGCATGCCGGGAGAAAGAAGAGCAGAGTCAGAGAGAGACACCATGGAGCCACCAGAGACAGACATGCCGAATCTTTCCCTGGAAGCCACTGCCATGTGGCGATATACAGACTAGTAGAAATGTGTTAAATTAATTTAAGAGTTAGCCAATAAGAAGCTAGAGCTAATGGGCCAAGCAGTGATTTAATTAATACAGTTTTTGTGTGGTTATTTCGGGGCTAAACTAGCCCGGCAGCTGGGACGAACAAATGGCCTTTCACCAAGAAGTAATAGGTTCTCACCTACGGTCTGGTCTACGACCTTGTTTAGCTACAGATTCTTGTCATAGCTATGCCAGCTAAGGGATCCATCTTGTAAAATAGGCATTAAATCCAAACAGAAAGTCATTGATTACTTCCATGGTGTTTGTGTGGCTATTGCACCAGGACACACACATCACCCAGCAGTCCTTGATTATTGCTGGCAAGTTTTTACAGATGGATGATATTGATGATAAATTTTCTCCTCTGGTAGTATGCATGGCATCTTCCTGCACTGCTGTGAAATCCAGCAGTAAGTACCAACTTGATTTTTCTGTGTTCTGTGACTTTAACATGTGGTAGCTTCAGCAATAAGGTCTTAGTGTCAAGTTTTGGAGGGCACCCAAGAACCTTGGTACTAGCCTGTAATGTTTAAAGATCCATGAACCTCATTAGTCAACAATTCTAATAGAGGTAACCTTTTCTTCTTTCTCTCTGAGTTTAGAAAGCAAACAGACAATAAATAAATAAACAAATCCAAGCAAACTAGAATAAAAAAAATAAACAGAGAAAAATCACAAGAAACACACACATCCCATAAAAACAGAACTGGATACCACGTGAGTGCTGCTTGTTCTTTTCCAAGGCTCTCATGTGCATCATTAAATTAGTAATACAAATTCTCTCAAGTTTTTTGATATGGGCACATATCACTATAGACTTTTCCCTTAGGACTGCCTTCCCTGTGGCCCAGGGCTTTTGGCGTGTTCTTTCCACTCTCATCAAATTCTAAGAGCTTCTCAAATTCCTTTCCTGATACCAACTTTAATCTTTGGTGGCAAGATAAAATACACAGTGTGACTTCAATTTTCTCATATTTGTTGAGACATTGTGTTCTAATATATTACCTATTTTTAAGAAAGCCCCATGAGATGACGAGAAGAATGTGTATTTTTTAGTGCTTGGATGTAATGTTCTGTAGATGTCTTTTAGGCCCATTTGGTTTATGACGTTATTCAACTCCAGAATTTCTTTGCTCAGTTTTTTTTTTCCCCTAGATGACTCGTCTTTTGGTGAGATCTGGGTGTTTAAATGACCCATTATTACTGTGTTTCAATTTTAAATTAAGATAATGACCTGGTTTCAACTGAATTTGAGGGAGGGTGGTATATAAGAATCTGCGTCCAGTCTTCTGCAGGTTGGTATCCAGTTTTGCCAAGACCATTTGCTGAATAAGTTGTTTTTTTTTTTTTCCAGTGCATGCTTACACCTTTGTAAAAAAATTAGGAGTCCACAGATGTGTCTCCTATTATTTTCCTCTGGTCTGCTTGCCTGTTTTGTGCAAGTACTACACTGTTTTGGGCACCTCTGCTCTGTGGTGTAGTGTGAGGGAGGTAACGTGGTCTCTCCAGCTGTATTACTTCTGTTTGGAATTTCTTAGGCCATCTATGGTTTTGTGTTTTTTGTATGAGGTTCTAAGATTTTTTTTTTGTAGTTTTGTGAAGAATATCTTTGGAATTTTGATGGAGAGTGCATTGAATCTATATCTTGCTTTTGATAATATAGCGATCTTCCTAATTATTTCTGTCAATCAAGCAATGTGGAAGCTAATCCTATCATCTAATATTTTTCTTATTTTCTTTTTTCAGAATCTTGAAGTTTTCCTTATAGAAGTCTTTGATTTCCTTGGTTAGATTTATGTCTATATTATTCTAGACTATTTTGCATGGCATATTTTTTTCTTGATCTCTTTCTCTGTAAGATTGTTATTGATGTATAGTAAACTAATAATTTTCATTTGTTGATTTTGTATTCAGCAAGTACACTGACATTGTTTATTAGATTAAAAGGTCTTCTGACAGAGCCCATAGGATAATTTAAGTACAGAATCATGTCATATGCAAATAGGGATAGCTTAGTTCCTTCCTTTAAAATTGTTACCTTTGCCGGCTGTGGTGGCACATGCCTTTAATCCCAGCACTCGGGAGGCAGTACGGATCTCTGTGAGTTGGAGGCCAGCCTGGTCTACAAGAGCTAGTGCCTGGACAAGTTCCAAAACTACAGAGAAACCCTGTCTCAGAATCTCCCCCAAATGTTACCCTTTCTATATGTTTCCTTATTCATTGTCATAGCTGAGACTTTGGTTAGAACAAGAGTAGAGACATTGAGTACCCTTTATTCATTCAGAATTTTAGCAGAAATGGTCTGTGTTATTGGTTTTTTTCTTTCTGTTTAGTATAGTTTATCTACACATTTATCCCATATAGACTTTATTATGTTAAGATATGTTAATGTATTCCTGTTTTCTTCAGGACTTTCAATCATGAAGACCTGTTGAACTTTGTCAGACTCCTTTTCTGTATCTGTCAAAATGGTCATGTGATATGTCTTCAATGTTATTAGTATGGTGTACCACATCTATTTACTTGTGTATGTTGAATCAATCTTTCAAGATAAAGCCTTTATGGTCATTATATATGAAAGTTGTATGTTCTTGAATTCATTTTGTATTTTATTGGAGACTTTTGCATGCTTGTTAGTCAGGGAGATTAGTCTGTAGTATTCTTTTTCTTTTGTAAATTTAGTTCTTTGTAGACTGGGTTTAGTTGTGCTCCTTCCCTTTCTGTTTTGTGAAGCAGTTTGATGAAACTGTTGACATTGGCTTTTTCTGGAAAGTTTGGTAGAATTCAGCTGTAGCTCCATCTAAACCTGGGTTTATCTTTGTGGGGAAACTTAATTACAGCTTCAATCTCATTGTTTATTATTGCTCTGCTTATTTTTTGTATCTTCTGACTTTAATTTCAGTAGGTAGAAATTAGCCCATTATTTCTAGATTTTCCAACTAGTTGGAATGTAAGATTTTAAAGTATTCTCTTATGATCTGAACATCATTGAAATATGTTGTAATTACTTTCTTTTCTTCTTAAATTTTATGGATTTGTGCTTTTTCACTTTATTTTGGCTAGTTTGGCTATTTAACTTCTTCCCTAAGCTTTATTATTCTTGCTATCTACTGCATTTGAAGTTGGCTTCTTGCTTTTTGAGAGTGTTGAGGTCTCCTTAGGTCATTAGAAATCACTCTGATTGTTTAGTGTGAGAACCTATGACCCTCTTACAACAGCAGTGGCTTTATCTCAGGCATTTTGTAGGTTGTGTGTTCATTTTCAATTGATTTTGTGAATTCTCCTCCCTGATTTCTTCAATGACCCACTGCTTGTTGAAAGTGTATGGTTTAGTTTTCAAGTATTTGTGTGGTTTCTGAGGTTAGTCTTGCTATTGATTTCTCCTTTTATTCTGCAATTATCTGACAGGATTGAGGGAATTATTTTGATTTAAAAAGATCTGTTAGGCCTTGCTTTTGTAGAATATAATGTAGTCAGTTTTGTAGAAGAGTCCGCGTACTGCTGAGAAGGATGAACAATGGAATGTTTTGTAGATATTTGTTAAATCCAGTTGATCTCTGGTGTAATTTAGCCTGAGGTTTCTCTGCTGTTTTTGACATTGGAAGACCTCACTCGATGTTGAGTGTGGTATCAAACTCTCCCATTATTACTGTGCCTACATCTCTGTGGTCTTTTATGTCTCTTTGTGTTTGTTCTATGAAATCGGGTGCCCCAAGATTCATGTTTAAATGTTTTCAGTAGTCTCATCCTCTTGGTGAATTGTACCTTTTAATAGTACATTGTGCTTCTCTTTATGACTTCTGATGAGTTTAGGTTTGACATCTGTCTTATCAGCTACAAGAATTGCATGCCAGCTTTTGGTTTGTGACTTCCATTTGCTTGGCAGATTGATTTCCAACCTTTGGCTTTCCTAGCTATGCAGGCTTTGTAGAGAGGCAGCAAATAGTTGGGTCACGGTTTTAATCCAATCCCTAAGTCTTTTCATTGGTGAGTATAGGCCATTTTCTTCCAAGGATGTAACTGGGAAGGATTTGCTGTTGTCTATGATGTTGTTTTTGTTTTGTTTGGTTGGTTAATTGAAGGTTCTTTTCTCCCTCTCTTGGCAGGACTGGATGCTTGTTGGTTTGCTGTGTGGGGCCCTGGGAATTCTGCTCCAGTTCTCTGTGCATCTGTTGCTTTAATGACATGGAATCTTGTGGTGTATGAAACTCTCTTTTTTCTTTGTCTGCGCATAACAACTTTTAATATTTTTCTGCAGTGCTTACTTAACTGTCATAAATTACCTTAACCCGAGTTTTTCTCAAAATAGTCTTATTTCTCCATCTATTTTAATAGATAATTTTACTAGCCACAACAATCTTGGTTGACAGTTATTTACTTTCAAAGCTTGAAAAGTATCATTCCATGCTTGCTTCCTGGCTTTTCGGATTGCTGACAATAGATGTGATGTTACGCTGATGTTTCTTCCTCTGTATGTTAATTGGCACTTTTCCCTTACAGCTTTTAATATTCCTTCTTTGCTTTGAACTTTTGGCATCTTGATGATGGTATGCCATGGATAAGTTCTTCTCTAGCCATGTCTGCTTGGGGGGCTTTAAATGCTTTCTATTTCCATATTTAGATGTCTGCTTCTTTCTCTAGATTTGGGTAATTCTTGGCTATAATTTTATTGAATAGTTTGTCTAAGCCATTTGACAAAGACATTTAAATCTCTATAACATTGTGTGTGTGTACGTGTGCATGTGTGCATGCATGTGCCCATGTGTGCACATGGAAGTCAGAGGACAAACCCATGTTGGTCTTTGCCTTTCATCGTTTGAGTCAGGATCTCTTGTTCTCTGCTGCATAGTCCATGCTTGCTGAGCTGGGAGCTTCTGCTCATATTCCTGTCTTCTCTTTCCTCCTCACTCTAAGCTCTGGCATTAGAGATACACATGTTACATGATAAATGTGAAAAAAACCTCCACATCCCAGATAGGGGACTGATAATAGACCAAAGAAATGATTCCACCGAAGCCCAGCTTGTGTAGTCAGTGAGTTTATAAAGGGTTGCTTACATTAATATGGGTGAAAACATAGTTACAGACATAGGAGACAGAGGTAGCTGTATCACCAAAGAGCCTGCCCCGGTGTGGGTGATGACTCAAAGAAGGTGCAGTTCTAGAACTCTGCATATGACTTACAGACCCCTGGGAACTGAGAGAGACTTCTGCAAACTCTTGGTAGGTCAGAGCGTCTTCTCCCTGCAACCATCTGCTGTTTCTAGAACCTTAGGGAGGGGCCTTTTGAATCCTGTTAGTTTCCTGGTTTGATGGGGTTGATTTGCTTTCCTGTGCCTCATGAGTCTTCCCCATTCTTCCAGGAAGGGATGTTTCACTTCAGAAAAGTTGCTATGCAACAGGGAGCCCCTTCCATCCTAGGTTCTAGGTAGGTTCCGGGCTCTGAACTCACAACTTCACTGGCAAGCACAGTACCCATTGAGACATCTCTCCAGTAGCTCCCCAGTTTTGATTAGAATTTCAGCTCTTTTATTCTCATGGACTCTTAGTGGTTTTTTTTTTCTTTTTCTTTCTTTTTTTTTTTAATCTCTCAAGTACGTAACAGACTTTTTGGAAGTTTTGGTCATGTTTATTGCTATTTTTATTTTTATTATATCTGTGTGTATCACTGTCTCAACCTCGTCCTCCATCCCCAGGGCTCATGCCTGTGTTTGCTCTTGTCTGTTGCTGATGCTTTTTGATATTTATTTAATTGATTCTTTTCCTTGACGAATTTCTGTTTATGTCTTTTTGTGTGTGTGTGTGTGTGTGTCTGTTTTCTTACCGAATTTTCCCTCATATTTTAAGACATTTTCTCTACATTCCTGAATCTTTCAGCCTCTTTGGTATCATTCTTGTCGATGTCTTGAATTGAGCTTATGCGTTTCTTTTCCAGGTCTTAAATTAAATTCCCTATCTGTTTATTTGAGTTGTCTATCTGGTCCTTGAAACTTGTTAAAAATAGGACTCTGAAACTCTGGACTGTTTCTCTGGCATTTCTGCTTTCTCATTCGCTGGCCGCTGTGGAGCTGCGAGTTTGTGGACTGGTCTGATGGAGTGTTGTGCTTTCCTTGTGTCTTTCTTGTGTTTTGCTCATCTGCTGGGGTGTATCTGCTCACTCCATAGCTTTCTCTCTTTCCCCACTGGCTTGTTTTTCTTTCTTTTATGTGAATCCTCCTGGTGCCTTGTCTTCATTTGGATTTATGTTCACCGGGTGAGCCAACCTCAGTGACAACTATAATGGTTTGACAGAAGTCCCAGTGTTAGCCGAGGGAGAAGATACTGTACTCTCAGCTCCTGTCCCTTATAAGGTTTGGAGACGGGAGTATTAGGACCCCTAATTCTTTCTGTCAAGACACTGCACCAAGTTCCATCCCAATCTTCCTGTAGTCTGTATAGCTTCCCTCTGCTACAGCTGTGTGCGTGTGAGTGGGTGCATGTGCGTCCATATGCGTGCCTGTGTGCGTGTGTGTGCGTGCATGTGTGCGTGTGTGTGCGTGCATGTGTGTGTGCATGCTTGTGCGTTTTGGTGGAGATGTTTGAGTATCTCTCACCTTCAGGCTTCCTTGTCACACTTCTGCTGTCTCTAGTCATCCAACAACTCACAAGTGCCTGGGACACTAGTTCCATGGTACTCGACTTTCCCTTCTGACCTCCATGGTCACCTGCCTACAATGGTGTACAAACATAGCTCACGCATACCACCACATGGCAGCAGGGAGCAGAAGCTCTGTAATCCATGCTGGCATGCATTAGCCATGCCACTATTCTGTAAATGTATTCAGGGAGCTTCTTATCAGATGACCAAATGAGCACTGGCTAATGTTTCTAAATTAAAAAGTTAAGCTGGGTGTGGTGGCACACACGTTTCATTCTAGCAATTTCAAGGCAAAGACAAGTGCCAGTTTGAAGCCAGCCTGATCTACAAAGTGAGTTCCAGGACAACCAGGACTACTTAGAGAAACCCTGTCTCAAAAACCAACAAAAAGTTAATTAATTAAAAGCCTTGAAATGGGGTCTACAGCTAAGGGAATTTCTTGTTTAGATGTATGAGGCTATAAAACAGAATAAACAGATACCCTCAGACTGGAAAGGCATATGCTTTTTCCTTACACACACACACACACACACACACACACACACCTCACTATCATGTTTACAGTGAGTTTTGTGACTCATGGTACCATGTCTCTCCTTCGTGTCTTTATTTCCTAAAATCGGGTTTTTAAAAAAAATGCAGATTTATGAATACTTCAAACTTACTTAATTCGTTTGTTACTTGTTAACATTTGGATTATTTCTAGTTTTCTGGTCTGTTGTTTCTGTGCTATTATGAAGCAATGCGGGACTGTTTTGATTGCATATGGCTTTTTGGCCATATTTTATTGTTTTCCTTTACAATGATTTCTTAGAAGTTGATTTTTTGCCTCAAAGAACATGGAACATCTTAAGGCTTTAAATTTTTATTTTCATTATTTTTAATTAATTTTAATTTCATGTGTGTGTTTATATGTGGGTGTGTGCGTGTGTGTGCAGGTGCCCATGGAGGTCAGAGGCATAAGCTACAGTTAGAGACAGCTGTAGTGGGTGTTGGGAAACACAATCGGCTCCTGGAAGAGCAGTAGATACTTCTGACCCCCGAGCCATTTCCCTAGCCCCATGGGGATTCCCATAGACCCTGCTCTGCTGTCTTTCTGAATGCCTTACACCCACTGAGAAAGCTCAGCAGCCACTGTGTACCATGTCATTTCCTTCCTGTTGACGCCTCCAAGATGGACTGTGCTCACAGCAGACAGGTGATGGTGTTGTGTCTCCGCTAGTCACTGCTTTTATTGTTTACCACTTTCCACACCCTCATAACCACTGTGGGCTCTAGGAGCTCCGCGTTTACTGCCGTGGCTTGGTACTTGGTGCGCGTTACGTAAATGTTTATTGGTAACAGGCATTTATTCTTGGCTGAACTTTGCGCTTCTATTTTTGTCTATTGATTATCTGCCACACCCATTTTTAAGTAGTCTGTCTGTTACAGTTGTCCCCCAGTCCATCTCACTTTTTGTTATGTGTGGCATGCGGAAGTTACAACGCTTTCTTTCAGGCAGTCTTAATTACGGTTTTTCTTTAAAACGCTTTCTTTGGTTTTGTGTTCAGTGTTGCTTCGCATTAAATCAGATGGGTCTTCAGCCATGTCTTTCTAGTTGCTTTTGGATTTGTATGTGGATTTCCATGCTCCGAAGTGGACTTGAAGGGCCTGGATTTGTCCTTAGTGTGAGTATTCAGGCATCTGTACTGGCCTGCCCTTGAGGGCCTGACAGAAAGCGCCCTCAGCTGCAGCCACTAAGAGCAGCTCCTGTGTGCGTTTGCTAGGTTCCCTTTTAAAAGGTGGACCTTGCCCGCTTCCCGTCTCTTACTTTCTCTCTTTCTGTTTCTCTGCCTGTCTCTCTGTCTCTCTCCCTCTGCCTCTCTCTTTTCTTCTACAGCTCCTGTCCCCAGAGGCCAGTCTCTCCTTTCCCCTCGCTTTTCTCATTCACTTTCCCCCAATAAAAACACCTCTCCACCTGAGCTTTGTCGCATAGCATTTTTCTCTCATATGTTGTTTTTGTTTTGAACTGCAACAATTAGAATTCTGTTTCCGCTATGTTTTGCTATTTGCGAGTTTGTTCCGCGACAGCTGTGATGTTACCATGAAGTTATGTCTGCTCAGTTTTCTTCATTTTGTATTTTCAAAATATCTATTATGAAATAATTCCATTTTTTTCCCACTGAACAAAAATGCTACATTGGAAGGTTTGGTGAAACCATTGGGAAATTGAGTGAAACACTGACGTGGCCTATTAATATATATTTCATTAAAATATCTAATGAAAGACCTAGGGCATAGGTTGTCTCTTGGGAATGATCACTTAGGTGAGTTTCAGTAAGACAGGATGAAAGCAAACTGGGCTCACTGTGGCACAACAACCTTATGCATGGTACAAGGAGACTTCACATTTCCTTTTAACGGCTAAATAAAAACCAGGATGCTCAGTAAAGTGTGCATTTGCAGCTGTCTCTAGATCATGGCTTTAGTCATCAGCTGGTTGTTGTTCATATGAGACGTGATGCCAAGTGCATGACTCCTTTTGAACCAAGGGCTATAACCCAGGGAATCTTCGGTTAGGCCACTCTCTTGCTTAAGACATCTTTAGTTGAAAACATCTCTCATGGTTGCCTTGCAAAATTGTCTTCAGGGTTGGCAGTGCCTTCCTTCTGCTGTCTTCGTTAGACTTTGTGGAAGGGTATATGCTTTTGGCAGCAATTTAAAGAAACTTGACGTTTTGGGATAATGATTCAGGGCACAGATGATTACTGCAAAATGAGAGTGTTATGTCTTACAGCATTGAGTTCAACTACAAGTCATACAAAATATGACTGAAATGGGTGGTTTAATATTTCTCATATTCTAGGAAGACGGGCACCACTGGCATTCGTTAAGTTGCTGAGTGATGACGGAGCTGCCTGGGTTGCAATCCTTTGCATCTTTTACCTTGATTACTGTCCCAGGCATCCCTATCCCTTATGCCTGTGCAGATGAAAAGGTAAGATCAAGAAACACTGCCAGTATTTTCTCCATTTATCAGGACTCAGAGTGATTGTCCCAGAATCATTGGTAAGGGCGGGGTCACAGTGGCATCCTACTGGGTATAGTAGTGGGAAAGTAATAGATGGTCTTGTCATGATCTGTTTAGGACAATCATGATCCAGAGATCAGATTGGAACCCTTTGTTTTCTGAAAGGAAATGGGGGCTCTGACCACAAGGGGGAAAGAATGAGATGGGCAACCAGGGGCATTCAGTACAAGCATGGCTGGCGGTGGGCTGTGCTGGGGGTCCTGTAAGAGCTAGAAAGTGAATGGCCTCTGGGGACAGGAGCTGTAGAAGAGAAGAGAGAGGCAGAGGGAGAGAGACAGAGACAGAGAGACAGGCAGAGAAGCAGAAAGAGAGAAAGTAAGAGATGGGAGGTGGGCAAGGTCCACCTTTTAAAAGGGAGCCTAGCATTAGGTCGTAATGCATTGATTTGGCCAGCCACGCTCTAGGACTAGTAGTCTTCCCATATTTTGCTGGTGTTTGGTCTTGTTTTCCTTATTAGATTTGCTTTGCCTTAAGAATTGTGCTTATACTTCTAAGCCTTGATGAGTCAGTGTGTTTTCTGAGAACTAAGGCTCTATCAATTTTCAGATTAAACTGGAATTGGTTCCTCACTTGTTAGGTCTCTACGCAAGTGCAGTATGCTATGACTGACATCTCACACATTCAAGGACAGCTACTCATATGAAATGATTGAATATTCATCTTAATGCTAGAATGTGCCAGGATGTTCTTGGGAATAGGGTTTTTTAAAGCATATCCTCTGAGTCAACTACAAAACCCTAAAATTATTGGACTCTCAGAACTACCAAAAAGATAAGCTCCATTTCTTGGAAGTTGCCTTGGTTACGGTGTTTTATTACAGCAATATAAAGTAACTAACACAAACTCCAAGCATGTCAATAGAAAACGTAATTCATTGCTTGACATCAGCAGTAAGGCTGGGGTCTGATTGATGCCCCTATGCAAACGATGGAATTGGATTATCCTGGTCTTGATGTGGGTGTCTGAATTGCTATATACATTTGCAGTTACCCAGGTTATTCTCACAGGGGCAGGAGATGGCTGACTCGGATGCTTGCTTTCATATCTGGAAGCAAATGAAATGTTTCTTAAGAGTGGAGCCAAAGCCCCAAACTCGAATCATTGTTCTGAGTAGGCTCCAGAGACATTTCCATACCCATGCCGGAGCCCAGGAGGTAGAAGAGGGTCACATTGACTGGCCTCACCTATCAGTGTCTACCAAAGCCCCTGAATTCCCAGGCACCCCTCTCATGATGATACTTCTCAGTCTTCATAGTATGTCTTTGATTCCCTCCACTTTTGCTCTCTGAGTGGAGCGGTGAGAGCAAAGTGTGATCCTTCAACCAGGAACATCTTCATCACCTTCCTAGCCCCACAGAAGACCTTTCAATTCAGAAAACCAAGGGATGGGAGTGGAAGTCCCTGTCCACAAACACCCTCGTTCCTTCCTCTAACCATTAACATGGGAGAGATGTTGGCGTAGAGAAACTGACGCTTTGTGGCAATAGAAGGGAGGTTTTTTTCATAGCAGTATTGGCAAATTCAGCCTAAGGTTGGATTCGATGAACCTCTAGAATCCATCAAATGCCAGAAAAAAGGGAGAAGAAAAATAACTGCAAGAGAGATTGTCGTGTGCTGTCTGATCATGGCTATTTTGACCCCGAAAGAATGCAAATGCATTTTTGTTCCGTTAGCACACACTCTGCAGTCCAGCAATAATGCATTGTAAACAGACCATATTAAAACAAACAGTTCCCTCTCAATCTTTTTTCAATATTTTCTCTAAATAGTTATTTGGTAATACACATTTTTTTCTGTTTTGTGGAGTCCCTAAATAGCAGAGGTCTCAGTCGGAAGGAGCCAACTCATGCCTTGGAGTGCCAGAATGTTCATGGAGTTTTCGTTTTACTAAATAAAGAATTGGAGCTAATGTCGACCCTGCGGTGGCACTGGGCCCTCGACCCAGTAGGAAAAATAGGGAACTTGGAGTTCTCTTCCCTTCCTCTAACCAGGGCGAGTCTTAGACTAAATGGCGCCAAAGGGGAATCACATCTCTGGTTTTCTGTTTCCTTCTTTCTAGTTATTTATCGTCAGGATGTCCAAACTGACAGACTTTGTCACAACACTGGATGCTGAGTCAGGTGGCAATGCCTTTATCCGTGTCACACAGCCAAGGCGTTCTTCAAGGCTCGAATTTTCTGACATAATATTTACCTGCAAAGATTAATTTGGAAGACCTTAACTCTAAATATGAAGCCAGATGGGCAGAACTGGCGATTGGCTCCTTAAGTTCACACTTGCCGTTGCTGTTGCCAGGTCAGTATCCACGGTGTTCCTTGTAAGGCTCCGCTTCTCTGGTTCATAGGTGGCCCTCCTGGCTACCTTTGATTCGGCGGCTTTTGCATTTTGAGCCTCATATAGCCACAGTGTGGGAATTAGAAGGGCCTTTGGCAGTTGATCAGTTGTTAGCTCAGTCTAAGGCAGACACCATATTCTAGTACAATATGGGCACTTCAGGGCTCCTGCCCTCTCTTGTGCATGGTTTAGGTGGCTGTTACTGCCCATCCTTGTTTCCAGAACCTCCCAAAGGATATCCTGTCCTGTTTAAGTTTCAAACCTTAAACCCATCTACCCTTATGTTCAGTTTGCTTTCTGTTGCTGCAATAAACATCATAACAAAAAGCAACTTTGCGAGAGAAGGGTTGCTTTCATCTTACAGCTTGGGGTCTATCATGAAGGGAAGTCAAGGTAAGAATTCAAGGCAGGATCTGGAACCGAGTCCACAGAGGAACGCTGCTTTCTGGCTTGCTCTCCATGGCCGGCTGGCCATGTCCTTTCATGCAACCCAGGACCCCCTTCTAAGGGCTGGCCCCATCCAAAGAGGACTGGGCCCTCCACACCAATCATTAGTCAAGAAAATGCCCTCCACAGACTCGCCTATAAGACAATCTGATGGAGGCCTTTTCTTAATTGGGGATTTACTTTTCCCAGACCCTTTAGCTTGGGTCAAATTTGACAAAAACTAACCGGCACACCCCACTACCAGAGTCGTGTTCTGTGAGAACTAGCAATGTATTTTAAGTACATGAGCTCTGGCAACAATAGAGATTCATGTCTGCGACTGGCTGTCTGCCTGCTTTGCTACCTGGGCAGGTAACTTAAGCGGTGGTCATAATTGGAAAACAATCATGGAGCTAGTAAAGACGGTTGAAAGGAATGATTGGACACCGACTGCCTGTGCTCATAGTTGATTAAGGGAGCACACTCAAACCAAACACAGGTGGCTATCTGCAACCTGTCAGTCTAGTAGAGTGGCTCTCTGCCTCGTATTTTGAGTTAAAAACATGACTCCTGCCCTCTTCAAGTGGGAAGTCTCTTCTCAAGGATGCGGCTCTGTTTGTTCATTGTTTACTCTCTGACCCTTAGCACAGTGTCCTGGACTCAATAGAAACTCAAGAAATAGGCTTTGTGTTGAGCCGAAGTTCCCTTACCCGGTCCTGGTGTTGGCTGCTCTTTTCTTCTCAATTGAAGTGAAGTGCCATGCATAGTCTTCAGTGTTTAACTCGTATGTACTGTTTGTAAAAGAATTCTTTTCACACCAGGGCTCCTTCTCACTTCCCCCTTCTTCCCGTTCCTCCAGTATCCCTGGATCCTACCCATGAAAAACCGAAAACAGCGATCCTTCATTTGGTCACCTGATGAGAAGCTTTCCCAGTGCACTTAGGGATTTTGAGTTTTTAAACTAGATGCATGGCAGGATTTCTGGGCTCTCTCTGCATGCCACGGGGGACAATGACACAGTTCCTCCTCGCTCTTTATGTGCGCATCCCTCTTCATCCATGCTTTACACCCCACCGTCTTCACCAGCATCTAAAGGACAGTCAGGATGACGGAGAAGGGACTTCACCCTCCCTGCGGCTCCTTGCCTTCACACAGCCTTTTCCTAGCCATCTGTCTCATTGGATTTAGAGCTCATCTTCCATTGGGGTGACACCACCCCAGCATGTCTCGGTAACTCTCTTTCCAGATAAAGGTACATTCATAGGTGTTGAAGGTTATGGTTTCAATGTCTCTGCTTTAGGAACTAGAACTGAACCCATTACAGAGGTTGTGCCATTCACGACATAGCTTTTGTATTCAAAAGAAGCGGAGCTTTGAATACTCGCATACATAAATATTCTGTACAACCTGAAAGCACCTGGAAGAAATTAGTATCTGAGGTGTGCTGGACCGTGCTGGCAGGTCCCCACACAGGACAAACTAACTGCTGCAAGGACACAAGCTCCAGGCTGCTCACAAACTCAGACTCCTGCTTCGCTGGATAAGGGAACTAAGGCCAGTGAAGTATAAACTCTGTCTGACACAGCTAGATTTAAAAATATAGAAGAAAATCCTGGTTGTGTTCCCTCCGTTATAAACGGAGGATATGATCTTTTTAGGGTTCGGGTTTTACAGGCAGTACCTTCCACGACTCATGCAAATGACAGACACTCAGTAGAGAGGAGAAGTTTCCTGAAATGAACAGTTGAGGGCTGGAGCTAAAAAGGCACTTAGATGTGTTCTCATCCCAGGTTCCAGGGCATCCCTGCTTTCTCCCACAGCTCACTTTTCTTTCTATTGGCTTTCTTTTCGCCACTGGATGGACCATTTTTTCCTCCAATGTGACGGAAATGTAATCATGTCTCCTGTCATCATTGATTCGTTTGGCCTCGTGCATTTGAGCTTTTGAAGAGATGGTTACTTGGAAGATGAAAGTACCCCACAGGCTTCTGTGTTGAGTACTTGGTCCCTAGCCTGTGGTGCTCTTCTGGAAGGCTGTGGAAACTTTAGCAGATGCAGCCTAGCTGGAAGAAGTAGGTCACTGGGTCACTGGGGTAGGACTTACAGCCTGCTCTGATACATGCTCTAGCCATCGCTGTCTTCTGCTCAAGCCCATGGGACCCGGCCACCACGTGCTCCACCATGTGAAAAATATGCCTAAGCAATTCTTCCCGCCTTTACATTTTCCTCTCAGGAATTTTGATCACCTTCATAGGCACTAGGTACACACATGGTGCATCAACTTACATGTAGGCAAAACACTCCATATAAAATAATTTATTTAAATGCATATATCTCCAAAATTAAAAAAAAAAAACTATTGCTTAACTGTTTGCATAAAGGCCTGCGTCTCTCTGGAATATGTGGTGAGAGGTGGTGGTTAATGATTTACTTTGTGCTGATACACAGCTTGGTGCATTCTTCAAGGCTACTGGGTGTGGTCTGGGCCTATTTTACGCCAGCAACACATTGTTAAGTTATGGCAGCATTAGAATGTCTCTTATATCTGGCAACATGAACACATTTTTCCAAGATTGTCTTGAACTTTAACATTAGAATCACCTCATCAATGCACATGTGTGCATGCACATACATATAGACATACACAGGCACACATGTATACATACAAATGCACACACATATACACAGTCATATATGTATACATGCACACACACACACACACACACACGTGCAGGAGTGTGTGGAGGCTCAAAGTTCACTGAGGGAATGTTTTCCAGTCGCTTTCCACCTCATTCATTGAGACAGGACTCTCAGTTGAACCCAGAGCTCACAGATAGAGTCCAACTAGCCAGCTTGTGCTGGGGATCCCTCATTTCCACCTTCAGAAGGCTGGGCCTTCATACCCACCCAGCAGTATGTGGATTCTGGGAATTCAAATTCTGGTCCTCATGTTTCTGTAATAGGTACCTTAACAATGGCATCATCTCCACGGCCACCAGACCCTTTAAATTCATCGAAGGTGTTTTATTTAGGGTACAGCACATGGATTAACTTGATGGTGCTTCATGTAAGTCTGAGAAAGCATGTCCTTTATAGTTGCTGAGATCTATGTTTTATATAAATTCTTGGGTCAAGTTTGTACAAATTTTCCATATTTTAGCATTTTATAGTCTCATCAGCTATTGAAAAAATGAATTTAAGTCTCTTTTATTTTTGAAATTCATGATAAACCAGCATTTTTAATGGTTTGTATTTCTATTATTGTTAGCTGCAAATCCTCTTCCATTCCTTCAGTGGCTGCTCTTAGTGATCGTGGCATGATGGTTAAGTATATAAAACGGTCCTTAAATGATTCTCACTGTGAGAGTCCCACTGGGGTGTCATTCTCATTCCCTTTAATTTATACATAGCTAATAACTGTATGGTGTTGTCACTGTGCTGTAAGACACTGAAATTCTCTGCGTGTTCCCCTTTTAAAGACCTCTCCAGGGTTCCGACTCAGATATTCTATCACCTTCCAGTGGTGCCATCTTAATGAGCACCTTTAGTGTGTGGACCTTTGAGGGGCCTCACAGACCCACATTAAAGCAGTTCTAGTTCTGCTGTTTCTGCTCAAAAGCAATCAGTTAATTCTATTACTGATCCTTTCAAGGAGAGAATGTTCTCTCTCTCTCTCTCTCTCTCTCTCTCTCTCTCTCTCTCTCTCTCTCATTTTTAGCAGTTCTATGAAGATATAATTTCTTTGTTCTCATTAAATTTGAATATCATCACATTTCTTGAATTTGCAGCCTGATGATTTCAGTTTAGAAACTTTTGGTCAAGAAGTTTTCTTTCCTTCAAGCTCACTTTCCTTCTCATCTGCTTCTGAGATTTAAAGAACACATCCATTGCACTCTCCATGGTTTGGCGGTACCGCTTTGCCCTTGGTCCTTTTCCACGGTGCTTTTTGTCCAGTGTTGAGATCCCAGCCTGAACTGTTAACGCTGTACAGCAGTTTTGCAGTTTGTATTTGAAGTGGGACTATTGGTCACAGATGTCACTTCTCTACTGATCTTCTTGTTTTTTCTCTTTCACTGAACATCTTCACGTCAGTTGTTGTTTTATTTTATTTTATTTTGTTTTGTTTTGAGGCCAATGAAGATAACTTGTCTAGTCATGAGTTTGCTTCTACCTCTTTCTTTGGTGTTCTTAGTCCTATATCCTTATATCTCTGACATTTTCTGACTGACTGTTGGACACCATGTATGAAACATTACGAACAGTCTCAGCCCCATTCTTTGGCCAACTTGCCTCTGAGCACATCATCCCACGGATGCTGATGAGGTGGCCAGTGCCTTGATTCCCTTCTGTCTGTGACCTTGAGTCATCTCCTGGCTGCTTCTTATCTCTCTGACTCCCTTAAACAGATTACCTTTTTTTCCTTTATAAAATGGCTTGACACTGTGTGGGAGATACAAGCTAGTGTATCACAGCTAAAAGCAGAACGTTTCTAAGTCTTCAGACAGGAGTTAAAAAAATTCTTTCTGGGTATGGTTGGTTCCTGATACTGTAGACCCAGTGCCATTAATCCTACTTTCTTGTGCTTAAACAAGACTATGGATTACATCTGACAGGAAAAAGTTGCTAATTCCTCTTTCTTGGTTATCTCTGAGAAAGCCACTGAAATCGCACACACACACACACAAGCACACACACACACACAAGCACATACACACACACACCCTTTCACAAAGTTATTCTGCCTTAGGTCTTTTCCATTCTTCATAGTGGAATCATTTATATTTATCAGTTTCACTGTAGTTATGTCTAGAATTTAATCTTGTGGCTGTCATTAACAAAGAAAGTAGTTGCTTTCTTTTTTAATCAATATTTTTTCATAAAATATATTTTGATCCACTTTTCTCCTCCCCAACTCTCCCTCGATCCCCCTTCCTATCCACCCAACTTCATGTTCTCCCCTACTCAGCACAAAAGCACAAACACCCTATCAGGTCATGACAGGGAAGAAATGTCCGTACGTCCATACACAGATCTTTGTAGAGTGGTGAGCAGACAGCTTTTATTTCTGAAATTTGTGTTCTATTTGGGTTTAGTTCAGAACTGGATATCCTAGTGGGAATATGCTGGAGTCAATATTCTTTGCGTTTCTATTCATAAAAATGAGACATCTCTTTTTATGGGATTATAATCCTTTGTTGACTTGTTCAGAAATTAAGGGTGGCATTTCAGAGTTGTATGTAGGGGTTCCCCACAAGTCTGTGGGCTGAGAGGAACCGGCTGCTAGATTGCAAAATGAAGAGAATCGCTGCTCCCTAAAGGCCAATGAACTTCAGAAAACGCCCTGAAAACTGGTAGAGTAGTGCTGTCCCCAATCTCCAGAAGACTGCCTGTCCCAGCATGGTTGATATGTCAGATGGCGAGGATGCAGAGTGTGGGACGCTAGAGGAGGGGAGAGAAACTGATTTAACAAACAACAGTGGTAAAATCCCCAAAGCAAAAGATAAGAACAACCCCCCAAACCCAGCAACAACAAACCCCCCCAAAACAAAGTAAAACTCCCAAGCTTGCTTGCTGGGTCACTTCCCAGAGGTGTGGAGATGCTATTAGATGCTTTGTCCTTCCCCAAGGTGAGAAAGGGGAACTGTAAAAAGCAGTGTTCCGAAATGGATCTGAACTTGGTCCAATCGGAACATTTTTGTTAATTCAAAAAACAAACAAAAATCACATGTTTGTTACACACCTTGGGTGTAGATGAAAAAGTGAAGTTGAGGGAAGACAAGGCAACCCCGAGAGGATGAGATGAATTTCTTTCTGCTAATTACACTCATTCTTCTTCTTGCCTCGTTTAAAAAAAAAGTTTCTTACTTGTGTGAGATTATGTATTTGTCATGTGTGCTAACATTTGACAGGGAATCTCCTATAGAAACTAAGCAGCCAGTCGACCAGAATGCTCCATAGTGCCTCCCTTTGCTTGAGAGCCAAGTGTGGGTGTTGGGGAGATGACAGCTACAGAAGCAGCTTCCTTGGGAATCCCCCTTGCTTAACACCGAGTCTGTCTACCCCAAATCCCATCTGCATGCTTCTCAAGCAGTGAATACTGGAGACCTTATAAGAGCTCCATGACACAGGACCTAGACCAACTATGCTTTGGAGAAGGATTTCCAAGAGTGAATCATACTGACGATACTTCCCGCTTGCTCCCGTTCAGGGACAGGAGTCAGGAAGGCTTCATTCGAGTTGAAGAGGTGAGGCTAGCTATAGATAAATCTCCAAATTAATTGGTTAATTAATTAGTTATTTGGTGTGTGCATGTATGCGTGCATGCCTGTGTGCGTGTGTATGTGTGCATGAATGTGTATCTGGATATGCATACACACCTATGCATGTGTGTGGAAGCTTGAGGTCAATGCTGAATTCTTCCTTAACTGATCTCTATCTTAGTTTTGGAAGCAGGGTCTATCACTGAATCTGGGACTCACCAATTCACCTAGATTGCCTGACCATCAAACCCTAGGGATTCTCCTGTCTCTGCCTCCCCGGTGCCAGGCATACAGGTACATCCTGCTGTAAATAGCCTTTTCACACAGGTGCTGGAGGTCTGACTCAGGGGCTCATACTCGCACAGCTGGTACCTTAGCAACAAAACCACCTTCCCAGTTCCCAGGAAACCTTTGCGAAAATATCTTTGAGATCATCTTCTGTTTCTTGTGAGACTATACTATCTATATAGTTATTGGATATCCATTAATGGTATAGTGTGTGTGTGTGTGTGTGTGTGTGTTGTAAGAGTGGGTAGGTGTTGCTCAGATTTAGTCTGTTTAGGTTCTGTGCAGAATTACAGTTCCTTGTCCCCACATCAGGGATCAGAAGGAATTTTACAGCCTTGCGTCCTGTTTGATGATGGTATTGCCACCTCCTTAAGGAGTTCCCACATTTGGGTGGCTATCAGAATAAAGAGAAAGCTTAGGGAGTTATGAAAAGGCCTTGCAGATAACAAGTCCCTTTGCAGAATCTACATCATGGCACCCAGGTCTCATCTCCCATCACTCTGAACGGAGTTACTTCAGTTAATGTTGGTGGCAGAGGGGTTTGGGGGACTGTTATTTTCCTTGACTCTTCCAGAGAAATTTCATACATAGTTTGCTTAGTGTGTCAGCCCATGCATCTGGGAAGTATAACGCGTTCTTGGCACTGCAGCCCGATGTGACGTCTGTTGACTGCCTCTTGCAGAAGGAGCAGGGGTTGAGTTTGTCTATTTAGAGTGTTGGGTATTTTGGTGTCTATTATTTAGAAAGTTGTGATTGGGATCTCTCTTCAAGCTGAGATTATTTTTGTCTCCAAGTAATCAAAGCCAGACTACCCACAGGAGGCTGCAGGCTAGTGGCTGGTGCCCTCGGATAGAACCATGATGCAAACCTCATCCCCACCTTAGGAAGGATATGGGGATGGAAAGGGATAATTGTTCCAGAGGGGTTCACCCTTATGGTTTTGATGATGCATATGGCAAAGTCGGGAAGGCAAACAAACTCTCTCTGGGAAAAAAACAAAAACAAAACCATACAACCATAGCTTCCATGACAACACTTTGCCTTCATTCTGGAAGGGAGATGACAGATTAGACAATAGGGGTAAGTTATCTCCACAGAATCCTAGTTTACAACCCTTTCAACCCTACCATTGACAATGTGAGTGATTTTTATAAACAAACAAACACAAATCTAGCATACAGTCATTTATTTCCATCTAAATCCCAGAACTGAGGGTACCAAATCCAAACACTGTGAGGATATGTTTTGAAAAGTAAACACACCTAACAGTGACATTTTCTTCTGTCTCCCCTCTGCTGCTTCCCAAGCTGATTTCAGTGTTCCTAGTCAGCCCCACCACTGCCTGAGCAGCCTTTGAATGCTGGTACCGAGTCTCAAGCCTTCACACCACCATCCAGTGCATGTACTATGCCTGCGAAGACCTTGTTAAGACACGCCTCCTGACTTCTTCCATCGGGATGCTCTCACTTGCACGGGCAGAACCTGTGTTCTAAGTCCGTGCTGTCTAGATCCAGCCACTCTGCAACATCAGCAGCTTGTACCACTGGAGAATTGAACTCCCTCCCTTTTCTTGCCACAGGCTTGTAGCTAGTTCCTCAAATCTGGGAGCTCCAAATTCATGGGTCCATCCTGCATTAGAAAGAAAGCACTTGAGAAACAATGCCATCTGTACTGATCATATACAGACTTATTCCTTCTTGCCATGATGCCTTAAACAGTTTAAAATGAAAACCGTGTGCACTCCTCGTCAGAAGCCCTTTGTAGATGATTTAACATCTTTAGTCAGCGATGAATAGATTATACACAAGTCGTATGGTACCTTCTATGGAGCACCGCTGGGTTTTGGTACTGATGGTGGGGTGTGTCTTGTAGTCCATTCTCTGTGGGTACAGAGGGGCCATATTTGTCTTTGCCTAGAGTGCTTCTTTAGCAAAACTGCTTATCTCTCTGTAGACCCAGACCATCTAACGTGCATGCTGGAGCTGGATATGGCTTCTCCACCATGAGACAAGCCTTCTTCTTCAAGTTTCTGTCAAGGCTTATGAACAGGCTCCCTGGTCATGTACACTCAAATTTGGCTCCAGGGTAAATAAACTCTCCCGTATCTCCTTTGGGTAGAGAGCTGTGTTTTTGTGTTGGCATCTGTACGGAGCAGTCCTGGAGGAGGGCTGCGTTATTCTCTTAGCTTTTCTCTCTCATTTACTTACTGGATGAGATGATGTACTTTCTAAATAGTTCACGTTATTGATCTGTGACGTCACTGTGATAGCTCCGCACTGCTCCTTAGAAAGCACCCCACTACTGATAACATTTTTGTTCTGTACACGGCAGGTGGGACTGGGACAGGGTGGTCACAGCATGTGTCCTCATCATCCTCTGATAAACTCTGATACACTTGACGGGGTTCATTTCTCTGCCAGTGACAGAATTAGAAGGCATGGAAATCACTCGGGTGATAGGTAACAGCAGAGAAACTTCAGACACAGCCAATAGCAGCAGACAGAAGGAGCAGTTGGAGGAAGGATTTGGTTAGGGGGTAGGGAAGCAGGCTCAGGAAGCAGACACACAGAGAACAAAACTCCACAAAGCAGAGAAGAGGGACTCTGGAAATCAAAAACGTCCATCTCTTTTCCATGGCTGGGGTTTTGAAGTCTTTGAAGGGTCGTCCTCCTCACATTTAGGGTTGGTCAATCTTAAGAAAGACAGGATGGCTGATCGGTCTACAGCTGCTGTGTAAACATGTTCTGCTGTGAGCTTGGTGAGCCAGTCCATCAGTCCTGCTGGCGGGAGAAAAAAACCTACAAGGCCTTTGATTTGAAGCAACCAGAGCTTTTGTCTCAGGTCAGGAAGGTGAAGAAGAAGCTGGCTATCCTGGAAGTTTGTCACTTCTATTTCCTGGTCATGACACTTCTCCCTCTCTTTCTGCCCACCAGGGAGTTGGTCTAACTCCTTTTTTCTCACCTCTCTGGTGCTGGGCACAGGAAAGCATTCTTTCCCAGCTGCTTGTACCAGTCACTTCACCCTTCACAACCTAAATGCACGCTGGGCTTTCTAATAAGCTGTTAGAGATTTCTGACTCTTAAATCCTCTTTATGGGGAAAAGAGACTGGCCATACAATCCTCCCAACTTGGGTGGGTGTTGAGAAATAACCTCCATAGAAATGGTTAAGTACCCCCATCCCAGTACACAGCTTGATGAAGGTAAAGTAAGAAAAAGACCCCAAATTTCTTCAGTAGATGACGTAGATTTCTAGAGGGCCAGGGGATGTTATCCATAGTACAGTAATTATTTACATTCATAATTTTCCTCCTATAGCAGTGTTTAAACTCATTCCTTAAAAATATCAAACATGAGTTTCCCTGCTCCCCTATCCAATCTTCCTTTATCCCCAATCACCCTGATTCCCCCAGTTCCCCTCATCTTCTCCTTCACACTTTTTTCTCCCCATCACCCCTCATCCCCATCCCACCCCACCCCCAAGATTCCAATTTTTTGCCCATCAGTCATGTCTATTTCCCATAGCTGGGAGGATATCTATGGAGCCACCTAAGGGTTGGCAAGAGACTTGAACTTGGAATGGCTACCAGATGCCCAGGGCAATGTCCCCAGTTAGTTCATTGGGGCACCTGAGGATAGGGAACCTGAAATGAACCTATCCTATAATCATACTGATGAATATCTTGCATATCGCCATAGAACCTTCATCTAGCGATGGATGGAGATAGAGCCAGAGACCCACACTGGAGCACCGGACTGAGCTCCCAAGGTTATAATGAGGAGCAGAAGGAGAGAGAACATGAACAAGGAAGTCAGGACCATGAGGGGTGCACCCAACCACTGAGACAGTGGGGCCGATCTATTGGGAGCTCACCAAGGCCAGCTGGACTGCTACTGAAAAAACATGGGATAAAACCGGACTCTCTGAATGTGGCGGACAATGAGAGCTGACGAGAGGCCAAGGAGAATGGCACAGGAACTTTCATCTGGCGATAGATCGAGAGAGAGACAGAGACCCAATTTGGAGCAACGGTCTGAGCTCTTAAGGTCCAAATGAGGAGCAGAAGGAGGGAGAACATGAGCAAGGAAATCAGGACCACGAGGCGTGTACCCACCCACTGTGACAGTGGAACTGATCTATTGGGAGCTCTCCAAGGCCAGCTGGACTGGGACTGAATAAGCATGGGTTGAAACTGGACTCTCTGAACATGGCGGACAATGAAGGCTGATGAGAAGCCAAGGACAATGGCACTAGGTTTCAATCCTAATACATGAACTGGCTTTGTGGGAGCTTAGCCTGTTTGGATGCTCACCTTCCTGGGCCTGGATGGAAGTGGGAGGACCTTGGTCTTCCTGTAGGGCAGGGAATTTGGACTGCTCTTCAGTATTGAGAGGGAGGGGGAATGGACTGGGGGGAGGAGAAGAGTAGTGGGGATGGGGGAGGGGAGTGGGGGGAGGGGGCAATGTGTGGGAGGAGGGGGAGGGAATCGGGAAACGGGGAGCAGTTGGAAATTTTAATTAAAAAAGAATAAAAAAAAATATCAAACATGTCTGTTTGAAAGAAAATGCTGCCAGCCAGGGCAGAGTGATACACACCTATAATGCCAGCGTACCCAGGATAGTGAAGTTTGAGACCATCCTGGTCTACACAGTGAGGTCCAGCCAGGATTATACAGTGGCTCTGTCTCAAAACAAAAACCACAAGGTCGGAAATGCTAATTCAATGCCATTAGTAGCTATCAGTCTTATTTGCCTTAAGTGCAGGGTCACCTTCACATAGGTGCCACAGTTATAAAACCTGCCATGAAATGCCAAGGCACAAAAGGGCAAAGGCTCGTGAGGAACCCAGAGTCATTGTGTGTCCAAAGACATGGGAAGTAGAAACCAAAATGAACAGAGCCTGCATCGCGACACACCTGGCATGTGTTCCCAGGAGAGCTACAGATAGAATTTGCAGGGACCGAACTACTTCACTGAGGCAACATGACAAAGTTCAACTGGCCACTGACCCTGTCTGTGTCTCAGAGCCACCTCCAGATCAAAATGACACCATGCGTCCCAGTCACAGTAGCCTGCGATCCAGAGAAATCCTCCCTATTAAACCGGAGTAAGCAACTTTAGAGTTTGACTTTAAAGACAAAGCAAGGAACAGATTTGACCAACTAATCAAAAAGAGCATGAGGAAGGGGACACACACAAAGCCAACCTTTAATGGGTTTCTAGGAATGCGATGCATATGGCCTGAACCGCGCACCCAAGCTGACAGGCTGGCAAGACCACAGTGGGGAATCTGGTCTATGTCACATTTTCAGGGGGGAGATGTCAGGACACTTATGTGACTCTTCTTAAAACTTTTTAATTAGTTGACATCAGATCACAAAGCAAATGAACTCCAGATTGATGCAAGAGTCTAATGTAAAACGAAATCACAAGAGATACATCGCTGTGTGAAAGAATCTGCAAAGATGTGTTCCAGGCATGTGGGGTGGCCTTGCTCTCACTTACGGGGAGCCAGTGCAGTGAGTCTGTAACCAGAGCAGTCCCAAGGACCTCCATTCGGCTTCATGTAGCTTCCTAAGACACCTTGAACACCTTACAACGGTTTGCATGTGTCTTGAAAACACAAAAGGAAACTTAATATTAAACTCAAGACGAAGTATTTTGAGGTAGGTAGGTTAAGATGAGATAAATTGATATGGTGTCTTCACCACAGCTTCAGGGGCTTGTGTCCCATGTGACGCCCTTCTGCAGGCTGTAGTGCAGCTGGAGGGTTCTCGCGGAATGCCAAGGAGGCACCTGCACCGTGTTTTCCTCAGCCCACGGAACCAAGAGCCCGATAAACTTTTGTTATTTTTTTAAGTAATTTTATCTATTCTTCGGCAGCTTCAGTATGTATGTAATGTATTTTGATGGCACTCACCTTCTATTCCCTTCCTTCCCCCCTGCCTCCCACAGCCGGTACTCACTATGGGACCCTCCACTTCATTCTTCTTAAACCACCCAGTCTTTGGTTTCTATAGCAACACCATGTGGACTAAGACAGCACTTTTATTTTGCCACTGGAGGCTGAAACTGTACATCAGGCCCTGCCTCCTTACAAAGATGGAGGCTGTAATCCAAAACCGTGATTCAAATGTAAGTACTTCCGGGCTGGGAGATGGCTCAGTGGGGAATATACCATGGGTGAATCAAGGGGTACATATATTTCATGTGAATCAAAGCAGAAGGGAAGTGGAGCTAGTGGTGTGTACGTCAGGGGATGCAGTCAGGGTGGAGCAAAATACACATGGCTGAAGCTAGGGGATTCACAGTTGATGTGAATCAAAGCAGAAGAGATATGAGGGATGCTTGGATGAAGCAAGATCACAGGACTCAGCAGTCTCTTCCTCCATCTCTCTGCTCATGTGCAGTCATGGCTGGGCCTCCTCATCACCCACCCCTTTGTTTCTTCCCTGTGGAAAGGAGTCAGATCTCTTTCTCTCTAGTTCACTATCACTGATGACAAGATGACGCCCCATATCGGTATGGTGTCTTTTATTTACACAGTCTTGTTCTACAAATAGGTGAGGTGATCGGTTTTACAAGTGGATTTTTAAGGATAAACTGGGGCTTGAGGAAGAGAAAAGACACCTGAAATTACCCAAACCATAAGCTGGGGTTGGGAGGTGGAGCTCAGGGGTAGAGCACTCACCTAGTGTGTGCAAAGTGTGGGGTCCATCTCAATACCACACACACACACACACACACACTCCCATGCACACACTTGCACACACATGCACACACACTCTTATGCACACACACACCCACACACACTCCCATGCACACACTTGCACACACACGCACACACACACACACTCACACATGAGCACACATGCACACGCAAGCATGCACATCCTCACAGCAGAAGGAACAACAGCTTTCTTCTGTGAGACAAGACGTCTTCACCACAGAGAAACTGAGAGTTGTGTGAGTCCTTCCAAGTCCTCCCCATATTAACTCACTTAGGCTCTTTTGGTGGCCAGTGGCTGGAAGGAAGTCACCTAAACATCTCTCAAGTGTTGGTGACAGCGTTACAGTCTAAGGACTATGCAGCTAGATGGTTTTGTCACTGGGAGACCATCACAGAACACACACACACACACACACACACACACACACACACACTGAGCTCGCTGAGACGTGGGGCCACCTTTTGGGGGCACGGGAGAACAGATTATGGTGGTGAGCTACAAAAAGAAGCAAGGTGCAGATTCTTCAGAGACTAGGAAGGAATGGAGAAGATTTACCCTCCCAACAACTACCACAATCAAGGTGTCTCTGGGACTTGGGAAACAGATGTGGTCCCAAGACAGACATGGACAATGGACACATGTGGTCTGATGCCCAACCAAATGGCAACACAGGAAGCAGCTGACTTAGAAAAACAATTATTTGAATTTACTTTCGTTATTTATAACCGTATGTGTGGCCAAGACCCTCAGTCTATTTTTAGGTCCTTTCTAATATTCTTGGGCGGAGGGGCCATCTTTTCCTCTGTAGTATTTGGGTTCCCAAGCCAACTCGCTTCAGGTCAGGATCTGTGTTGAGAGTCTTTAATGGGAGAATAAGGGTTCAGGTAGAAGGGAGAGTGGGAGAGGGTTGCAGTGTCTAGTCCATTGGCATCACTACCATGAAGGATTTGAGACAGGCCACTTTAGTAAGAAGAGAGTTTCTAACCCAAGGTGAAACGGCTATATATGGTATTATGGCTAAAATGAGCTGTTTGCTGACAGAATTTCAAGGTGGCCCCAGATCCTATGTTGAGAGATAAAGAACACATGTCTGTCATCTGTCTGTCTGTCTGTCTGCTTTCTCTCCTCTTTTTTTATAGAGCTATCTGTATCCAATTATGGTGTCCACCCTGGTGACCCTGTTTAATTCTAGTTACCTCTCAAGAGTCGGACCCCTAAATATCAAATATCAGATTTGTGTCAGGTTCCTGTCCTCTGAGCACCTTACAGTGGGGCTTTAAATGTTTGCTCATGAGAGACCTTGGGGAACTTATTCGAATGTTATTTACACCTCAGCCCCTGCTTGGGCTTTTCTTCCTTGCTTCTGGATGCTTCCTCACAGCTCTGGCCATTTTCAAGGCTCCAACTGCCCTCAGATCAGCCATCCCTTCTGAGGTATTGTGGGTGGCCTGGGCCTGGGGCTCTGTGACTCTGCCTCTTCTGTGGGCACACGCATGAGTTAGCCATCACAGAGTGTGGTAGTGTGAGAAATCCTTTAGCTCTGAACCCTTCCTATGTTGCATCTTCCCTTCCAACACTGCCCAGTCTGTGGTCTACAGCTACTCCCAACCCCAGCTCCCTTGGCTCCCCACGCAATGCCATCTCTTCATTCACCTTTGTCTCCCTTCTCCTTCCAGCCCTAGGGCTCCCCGCTTCTGTTCTACTGTGTCCTGTGGAAACATATTAGGGATTTTTAAACTCTTTTTTTTTCTTCAAATAATGAACCCCTTCCAAAAAATATCTAGGAGAATTGAGGAATGGCTCTCTCTTTGCTAATCTTGGGGTTACTTCTTTGTTCTCTTTGGCCTCTCCCTTATCTGTCTCTTGGGGAGACATGTCTCTGTCTGGTGCTATAGCCTCTCTAAAGGGTCAGATGCTTCTGCTTCCTGATCAGATGCTAATAGATAAACCCTCCCCAAGCAGGAAGAGCCAGAAATCTAGTGCACAGCTTCCAGAGGCTCTTTGGTCTGCACGTCCCTACTCAAGTGCTGCCCCCACCAGAAGGACGAGGGCCCCTAGTTCAAGTAAGCCTTTTCTTGGAAGGCAGGGTTGGAAAACTGGGCTCTGTGATTTGTTGGACACATGTTTATATGGAGGGCCTTGCAGTCCTACAGATTTCATGACTCCGAGACATCCACCGACTTCCAAGTTTTATATATTTGAATGTTTAAAAAATAAATTTGGCTGAGAGATGAAAGGACTGGGAATAATTTCCATGTCCTCGTTTGTGTTGCTTCAGATACTGCTACTGACATTTTATAAATATTTTTAACCTTTCTTCACCTTCTATATGTCAAGTTCTTTGGTTTTTTATTTTGTTTTGTTGTTTTAAAAGACACTGTAGATAAGAGTAAGGTTGTGGTTGGAGTCTTTTCTTGATGGAGAATTGGTGACTCTCAAGGATACATGCAGCAAATCTTTATGCAGCAAACTTTCATTCAGCAATCCTTCATGCAGCAGTCCTTCATGCAGCAAACCTTCATGCAGCAAACCTTCATGCAGCAAATCTTCATGCAGCAAACTTTCATTCAGCAATCTTTCATGCAGCAATCCTTCATGCAGCAAACCTTCATGCAGCAAAACTTCATGCAGCAAACTTTCATTCAGCAATCCTTCATGCAGCAATCCTTCATGCAGCAATTCTTCATGCAGCAAACCTTCATGCAGCAAACCTTCATGCAGCAAACTTTCATGCAGCAATCCTTCATGCAGCAATCCTTCATGCAGCAATCCTTTCCAGAGCTCGTGGGGCAGAGCGGCACACACGTTAGTTAGTGGTCACAGGGTGTGATCTTGTGAGGACTCTTTTTAGCTCTGAACCCTTCCTGTGTTGCATCTTCCCTTACAACACTGCCCAGTCTGTGGTCTACAGCTACACCAAATCCCAGCTCCCTTGGCTCCCCACGCAATGCCATCTCTTCATTCACCTTCGCCTCCCCTCTCCCTCCAGTTCTAGGGCTCCTTTTTTTTTTTTTTTTTTTTTTTTTTTTTTGTTCTATGGTGTCCTGTGGAAATACATTAGGGATTTTAAAACTTTTTCCCCCTTTCAAATAATGAGCCCCTTCCAAAAATATCTGACAAAGTTGAGAGACTTCCACGGGCATCAAGACATTAACTACAACACCAACAATCCTACTAATGGCCATCTATGGAACTCTGCTCGAGAGACCCTGCTGTAGCCTGGGGCTTTATCCCTTGGCCTTAAGTGAATTCTCCTGTCTTTGTGGTACCCACCCCTTGCTATGCAACTCTCTTAGAGAAACTCTGATTTCAATTCTGATCAATTCCTTTTCATGCCTAGCTTAATTGCACCGTGGCTGAGAACACTGTAGGATTTCAGTTCTTTTCTGGTTATCGATGTTAGTTTTGTGCCTTAGCGTGGTAGGTCCTGCACAGTGCTCTACACGCTGCTGTTGACACTGTATACTCTGCAGCTGATGGGTGTAGGGCTCTACCGGTGCATGGTGCTAAGTTCTTTGACATCTTTGTCAATCTCTGTGTCCTTGTCTTATTTATTCTTGAGAATGGGTTATTGAAACACTGCCTCACCCAATGCAGCATGCAGCAAGCAGCGGGGCCAGTTCTCCTGCTTTCAAGCCCTCTGACCCACACTTTAACCACCTGGGCCAGCTCTACTATTTCACCCAGGCCAGGTACAGCTCCCACTCTCCCCGTCGCTGTGGTTGGTGAGGGGCAGCAGCAGCTCTTGGATTCTCATGCCCTGAGGCCTCCTGGCAGGCTCACCTGCGTTCCCACCATCAGGGGCAGCTCTACTGTGCAGGGCCTGTTCTTCTGAGTGCGCCAGCACGGAGGGGCAGTGCCAGTTATTACTCCCAACTCTTCCAACCACCACAGATAGCAAGGGGAAGGTGGGGGAAGGTCAGGAGAGTGAGAAAAACGTGGAGGTGAGTATCAAAAGAGTGTATCAAGGAGAATGTGCTCAACATATAACATATATTTACACAAAAGCTTAAAAGTAGACAAAATAAAAGAAATGAATGTAAATCCACAATGTCTAGGGTTTGGAAAAGATGCTCCTAAAGCTCCACCTGTTGAAAACTTGCTCCTTAATATGATGTGATTGGGACATGGGGGGCAGTCTTGGTAATAGAGGATGCTTGTGTTGGAGGTTGTCGAATTCTGTTTCCTCTTTTGCTCCCCAGTCCATGGTGAAGGGAATGCTACGGATACATTGCATGCCCTCTCCATGATGGAGTGAATGGTCTTAGACCCAGCTGATCGTGGATCAACATCTCCCAGACTGTGAACCAAAATTACCCTTCTGCTTTCTAGGTTAATTATCTTAATATGTTGATACATACATGGAAAGGTAACACAACAACCAATGAGACTATCATAATTTGGTGTCTACAGTGCTTGGGTCCAGGGATGGGTACAACCAAGTTAGAGATGATGAGATACAGTAGATTTACTGGATGAGGAAAAGACATTGGCTTTTAGAGTGGAGGCTTCCAAGACCCCTCAGGTGAGATCGGCAGAGTCAAGAGGGGAAATATTAAGTTTGTGTCATTGTTTAATATTCTTGATAAAACTATACATGAAGATATAGAAATTTCGGTTCTTATATACAGATAGATAGGCATGTTTATATATAATATAAGAACAATCAGTTCACACTCTCTCCTTTTCTTTGGTTTTTCCTTGGTTAGCTAGCTAGTTGATCTGGATATATAACTGTCACTAAGAGAATTTCAATGTTCTTACAGCTGGACATTTTAAAAGACGACAAAGGCAAGATATCTGGATGAATTAGTACTCTCTTAATTCTCACATGAAAGATAAATCTCAAAAACCTGGTTCTTTCAGAGAAACGGACTCGGAGGTTCACAGACAGACACACAGGGCAGCATGAAGCAGTTTGTAGCACTAGTGATACAATTGCTAGAATGCACGAGAAAAGTTTAGCTTCAATGCAGAGAGAAGTGCAAGTTAACTCAAGAGACCTTCACTTGCCTGCTATATTGACAAGGACATGATCAAACAGGATAATTCTTGATATTGTTACTGAGATAGCTAGATTTTTAATGATGCTACTGTCTGTTATCACAGCCTTCTGGAGGCTTTAGATGTGCATTGAAAGTCGGGGCTATCTTAGCTAGGATTTCTACCGCCGTGACAAAGCACCATGACCCAAAGTTAAGTTGGGGAGGGAGGAAAAGGTTAATTTCATACACACTTCTGGGCAATAGTCTATCCATGAGGGAAGTCAGGGCAAGAACTCAAGCAGGGCTAGAAGCTGAGGCAAGAGCTGATATGGAGTCCTTAGAGGACAGTGGCTTACTGGCTTGCTCAGACTGCTTTCTTACAGAACTCAGGACCACCCACAATGAGCTGAGCCTGCCCACATCAATCACTAATTAAGAAAATGCTCTACAGGTTTACCTATAGCTTGATCTTATGGAGACATTTTCTTAGAGTTCCCTCTTCTCAGATGATTCTACCTTGTGTCAAGTCTAAATCTAGTCCGCACAAAGGACATTGGGCAAATCCTCCAATCTGAGTAGTTCTTTGATACGAGTAATTCAGGATGCTCACAGTAATAAAAACACATGGCTGTTCTTTGCAGCAATGACTACAAAATAATTGTTTTGTTTTGTTTTGATTTTTTTTTTTTGAGACAGAATCTCACCATGTGATGGTTGCTGGCCTGAAACTTGCCATGTATATCAGGCTGGCCTTGAACTTTTATTTTTTTTTTATTTTTTTATTTTTTGGTTTTTCGAGACAGGGTTTCTCTGTGGTTTTGGAGCCTGTCCTGGAACTAGTTCTTGTAGACCAGGCTGGTCTCGAACTCACAGAGATCCGCCTGCTTCTGCCTCCCGAGTGCGGGATTAAAGGCGTGCACCACCACTGCCCGGTTTGGCCTTGAACTTTTAAAGAACAAAAATGTCCGACTTATAGAAGATTTTGCTTAGAAATTAGCATGATTTTTTGATTAAGTTAGATCATCACTGAATAAAATAGAGAGTTGCCAAAGATGAAAATTTTAAAGGTTTTTTTATTGTTGTTGTTTTTGTTTTTTTACTCAAACTCTTTTCTTGCCCTCCGGAAGGGGAGGGGTACTCTATCAGAAACAAAAGTTACGCAGTAAAATTACTGGTCTTCACAAACTCCCCATCCAGTGAAGGAAAACAGCTTCCAGTGATAGACATGGAAGTGTTAAAATATTGTTGTTGATGAAGACTAGAAAAACCACAGGAGAGGCTGAGATACTTTTGAATGGGTGGGTCCTGGAAGGCTGTATGGAGAAAGTAACATTTGAAGCTAATTTTGTAGGTAGGGCTGGACAGGGCCCCAGGAGACCTTGGGTTGGTGGTCTGTACATGCCTGCTTGGATGTCATAGTAAAAATTCAAAGAGGACCTAGGGTGGAAAGTGCCTAACCCTTGCTGAGGCCACTCTGGGTCTGGCTGGCTGCCACTACCCTGGGAGCTCCTTTTTCTCCAGAGAAGGCTGGCCTGGAAACCCTGCCTGAGGTCCTCAGGGTGCTTGGCTCTGTGTTGTCATTCCTGGGAGTTCAGCTTGTGGTCTAAGCGTGTTTTCCATCAGCGTTATCTCTGCACAGAGTCAGGGATTGGGGACTTGGGGGGCGGAATAGAAAACTAGGAAACTCTCTTGAATTGCCTTCAGAAGAGAGCTCACTCGGTGAGATCTCCAGGAAGATTATGTGGAAGCCATGAGTTCATCAACAGGCTTGATGTGTGAACTGCCCTGCTCCGTGGGAAAAGCTGTGGCAGTATTAGCGAGCTTCTCCTCCCACAGGCTGTCTTCTTTTGGATTAAGATCCACACTCAGATCACTGCATCATGTAGCACGGAAGCTCAACTGGTGTCTTGCATTGACCTGCATAAGAGCCCAGTGACTTAGCAAGACCCACGAGGCAAGAGGTGTGAATGGAAATTCACACCCAAAGAGGAATTCTGAGACAGGCACAGGGTTCACGCTTGCAAGTGAGGCTTGGAAATATGGGATCACTGTTTTGTTATTAGACTTGGTGGTCACAACCTGTGTCCCAAGTGGTGCCCTATTATGGTGGCCCTATGCTGCATTTCTGCTATGTAAGACAATGGGTCACTACATCATGGCCGGGAATACTTTGCATTGGTCTGGTCATCATGGGCTTTCATCGTATGCAGAACTTCAGGGCAAATAATTTGTAGGCAGTGACTTCTATGTGTGAGAGCAGTTGCTTAAGGGTTTAATGCAAACAGGGAAGCATAGACACAATACAAATGTCTGTCTTTGTCATTATTTCCTGCTTGATTCATCAACTGAGTCCACTCTTGAGTTATGATCTGGGGACAGTGATCACCTCTGATTTGGCAGGGTGCTTGAATCTGCTGTACTTTTTATTGTAGTTGATCCCTCAGACTGATGATCATGATGGAAACCTTGCCCAGTGTAAGTCAAGACTAAGGTTAGCAACGAGAAGGCTCTCCGTCGCCGTTGGCAACGACACTATTTAATTCTCAGTGTTCTGATCTGTCACAGAAGGTTGGGCAGTTATCATGACTCCCCAGAAATGTGACTTGCTCAGTTCACACAAGAAATCTGTGCCTTTCAGGCCCCCACTTTTCACCTGTACCCTCAACCACTCCTTCTCTACTGGTTCCTTAACCAGAACATAGAATTTGCTTCTGTCTCTTTCCGTCTCTTTGAAATAAAGAGAAACAAACACCTTTTATTCTGCATGCTCCTTGTTTTCTGTTGCCATGTGATGTCTTGTCTTCTCTCTCTCTTTTCTGAGATAAAGTTTTGCGCTGGAACTCACTATATAGCTATGCAGACCTTGAACTCGGATCCTCTCACCTCAATTTCAGGAGTGCTGGGATGACAAATGTATGCTCTGGCCCTCTTCTTGTCTGTCCTTCTTCCTGATTCTTAACCATGTCTCCCTTCCTCTCCCATCTGCACCTCAGCTCATGGCGATTGGTCTTCTGCTGCCACCACTGCTGTGACCCTCTTGTCCTCAGTCAGGGAACCCTTCCCGGCTGCTCTGTGCTTTCCCTGGACCGTCGCCACTCTATCCTTCCCCAGTCTTTTAGAAACATGGGGATTCTGACTAATGGTTCTTGACGCCTTTCCCATAAACCAAGCAGGAAATATACGGTGCATTGGTAGACTTCTGACAGGAGTGGACTTCGGGGTAGATGAGGAGCACAGGGTTAACGATTCTCATCTTAAGTTTTCTACACATGGATGCTGACTGACATGTCACGTAGACATTTCAAACTGTACTTCCCTCTACTACTCACTTCTGGTGTCAAGTGCGGCAGGGGAATTACGTTTCCTGATACGATCTCTGCTCATACATCTTCCCGTTAGGGTTGCAGTAGGTGGATGGCAGGCAGCTGGTAGAGTCAGAAAGCCACGCCCATGCCAGGATGGTGAGCAGTAACTTCACTACACACAGGAGTGACTGTGGACCATATGTCCACTAAATAAAAACTATCATATCCTTAATAGCTTTCTTTTAACCTGATCCTTAAAATGCCACCCAAAACTGGGGGGTGACAGTAGGGAATCCAGAGTGTAGCTGATTGAGTGGGTAGGTTTGTGAATTAGACAACTGCATATACGCGTTGCTAAGCCTCCTGCAGCCCTGTGCGCAGTGCCTGTCGGAGATGTTCCCACGGAGTGAGTTTGCGGAGCTTCTTGGTGAATGGACTCTGGATTCTGGTTCCCACGTTACGAGGAATTAATGGAAGGAGCAGAACCGACTCCTGACTTAACTGCACCAAGCAGAATGGGCTGAGTTGATTTAGTATCTAGCAGATTCCTTTACTAAAGTATTAAAAGCCCCAAACACAAAACAGTCTTTTGTTGCTAAGGTCTGGTGCCAGTACAGGGCCTGTCTGCCCTTGGACCCATTCCTATTTCCCACTCCTTAGCCTCCTCCACTGCCCATCAGTGGCTGGCTGCTCAGACTACACCTCCCCTGGCTTTCCCTTGTACCCGATAGAACTCTCGCGGTTTGGCTTGCACAGGCCCCAACTTACAGTTCCCATGTTGCCACCTTCTCCAATGTGTCTCCCAGATAGGGTCAGCCCTAGCCTCCTGTTATCCGTCCTCGGCTGCTCCCTCTGACACCTTGCAGGTGATTCATTGTGGCAAATGTCCTCTGCTGAGCTCCTTGACTGAAGAGGTCTCGTTTCCCAAGATAGCTGCAAACTATTGGCTTTGAGATGCAGGCAGACTGCTCTGAGATTAATGGTGACGGCAAAGCAACTATTAAAACTCACCAAGAGTAAGAGAAAGAAACTTGGGTGCCCAGCCTCAGAGACTCCACTTGGGAGGCTAGAAAATTCTGTGAAGATACAAACTTGGGTTAGTCTGGTCTCCATCACTGACAAGGAGACTTTTAGAGTTTTCCCTTCATGGTTGTTTGGTGGCATTGCCTTTAAGCCCATGCTGAGGGTGTTCACCATGGCAACAGTGTTTGATGGAGGAAAATGCTTCGGGACACAAAGTCTGAGGTAGCATCTCTTCTAATAGCTCTTCAATGGTGTGTTCCCCATGACTTATTTACTTCCATTAGGTCCATTTCTCAAAGGTCCTACCACCTCCTTCCTCCAGCAGTCTCACAGGCTGGGGTCCAATCTTTTAGCACAGGGCCTTTGAGACATTCCATATCCAGACTATGCAAAAATTTTTTATATTATTTGGAGAGACACTCCTGGAGAAAAATCAGTGTGGGATAATAAAATACTTTTATAATATTGTTTAGTTTGTCTTATAAAAGTATATGACTACATTTTATTATGGTAACTGTATGTCAGTTTGCCACAAATTAGAATCACCTGAATAGGAAGACTCAATTGAAAGACTATACTAGATGGTTTTTGCCAACTTGATACAAACTGGAGTCATCTGGGAAGACCGAGTCCCCACTGAGATAACGTTTCCATCAGATGGGCATGTAGGCAAGCCTGTTGGGCATTTTCCTGCTTACTGACTGATAGATGATGCCCTCTGGGCTGTTGGCCCTAGGTAGTCATAGCTGAGTCAACCATGGGGAACAAGCCAGCAAGCAGTCTTCCTCTGTGGGCTCTGTATCAGTTCCTGCCTCCAGGTTCCTGCTCTGCTTGAGTTCTTGCCCCGACACCCTATGTGATGGAATGTGATATGGAACTCAAAGCTGAAAGAAGCCATTCCTTTCCAAGTTGCTTTTGGTCGTGGTGTTTTATCTCAGCAATAGAAACCCTGATTAGAATAGACATTGGTACCAGGTTCTGGAGCATTGCTGTGACAGATTTGACAGTATTGTCTGAGGCAGGATTAGGGAAGGAGTCTGGAACTTGGGGCTAGAAAACCCCTGAGTGCTCTGAACTCATGAGCTGTTCTGTGGGAATATGGAAGGACTGAAGGGATCATGGAGAGAGACTGAGGCTTGGCACCTTGTGACAGGCTCGGAGTCCCTGAAGAGAGCCTAGCAAAGTCTCTTGGTGAAGGTGCAGACCAGTTGTCGTGGAGACCACAGCATTTTGGAGATGCCAGTACCATGGGATTATACCAAGGACAGCAGCAGCTGTAGAGAGGAGCCACCAGAGCCTAGAAAATGACTTGTGTATGCTTTAGATGGCAGAGCCAGAGAGATAAAGCGACTCAAGGAGTCCAGAAGATTGAGAGTCCCAGATGTCTGAATCTGAGCTTGACACTGTTGGACTCTGGTTTGGCTTTGATTTGGGTGTAATTGTGTCCTGGTTCTTCTCTCTTAGAAAAAGCAGCTATTTAACTCTATTTTTTTTATTTGTACAGAACACAGTTATGAAATCTTGAGTATTTTACAAACTTTGAAAAACACTTTAGATCTTTTTTTTTTTTTTTTTTTTTTTTTTTTTTTTTTTTTTTTTTTTTTTTGGTTTTTCTCTGTAGCTTTGGTGCCTGTCCTGGAACTAGCTCTTGTAGACCAGGCTGGCCTCGAACTCACAGAGATCCGCCTGCCTCTGCCTCCCGAGTGCTGGGATAAAAGGCGTGCGCCACCACCGCCCGGCTAACACTTTAGATCTTTTAAAGAGACTGAACCTTCGAAGTGTTTGAATCTTTAAAGACTATGGGACTTTTAAAAGTTGAAATGTGTTTTATATTGATATTAATATGAGATCTTGGGGCTAAAAAATAAAAGAAGGGTTATGAATTAGTCTATCAAATTGATAAGAGCTCACTAGTCCTGGGTGACTTTTTACAACTTGATAAAAGTTAGAGTCACTGAGAAGTGGGAACATCAACTGAGAAAAATGCTTCCATCTGATTGGCCTGTAGGAAAATCTGCTGGGGGATTTTCCTAGTTACTAATTGATGTTGGAAAGGGCTTAGCCCACTGTGGGTGGTGACAGCCCTGGGCAGATTGTCCTGAGCTGGATGAAAATGCAGGCTGAACAAGTCATGAGAAGCAAGCCAGTAAGCAACACTCTACCATGGTATCTGCTTCAATTCCTGTCTCCAGGTCCCTTCCTTGAGCTCCTGTCCTGTCTTCTCTTCATGCTGGACCACAGATGAAAGCTGAAGTCAACCCTTTCCTCCCCAAGTCGCTTTTCGTCATGGTGTTTTATCATAGCCATATAAAAATAACTAAGACACATGTCTTATACATATATAGAAGAATATATTTAAAAACATATGCTGCTAATCAATGTGCTTACACCTATGCTTGTAGTACTGCAAGGAAAGAAAGAATAAATACTCCATTTATTCTCTTAGAAACCTGGACAGGAAGCATAGTCTTCCAATAAATGTAATTAATAATACGTTTTCCTCACTATAGGCACAAAGAATCGTTGATCTTGAGAAGAAGCTAGGGAAGGGCCAGGGCAGTGGAAGACAGAGAGATGAGGAGAGACCAGCACATAGGATCATGATAGCAGAATGAACTTCAGCTTAGGAAGTAGAAATACTCTGTGCTTACAAGGCAAGAGGGCCTGAGGACCTCCATTGACAGAAAGGAGTGCACTTGAGTGAACCCTGCTGTAATCTCCTCACTCAGTAGGCTCAGGCAGGAGGACTATGACTTCTAGGCTAGCCCAGGATACCCAGTGACTTTTGGGGATGGTAGAGAGAAAAAGAGAGTGGAGGGAGAGGGAAAAGGAAAGTACAGTCCTCCCCAAGCACAGTCCTCCTCCCATCTCCAAGCACAGCACCTGAAACTCTTCCCACTTATAACTTGTTTGAAACCAAAGTAAAATAAGAACAATGAAAATGTGAAAGACAAAACAGGGGGTAATGAGAGAAGCATATTAAATATTAGAAAGGAATGAAATTGTTGTGGCTTTGCAATTTGACCCAATTGATGGAACATTCAAGTAAATCAACAAAGAACAATTATATTTGTCAGAAGAACCCAGTAAAGGATCAGTTAGAACCATATGGAAGCCAATGGCTTTCCTGTATGTCGAAGAGCGAAGGCTAGGTGGCAATTCCAGTCCTAACAGTGAAAGAAATATAACAGAGCTAGGATTGAATTTAAGGAGCATGTCTTCAGGATCCATAACAAATTTTGAGCACACATTTTTAAACAGTAGAAAGGATCTCACAGGTATGAGGGTAATGCTAGTTGGTGTGTTCAATGCTAGCTCAAAGGAGACGTCTCACAATGCTTCTTAAAGTTTGAAACAACAACCAAAAATATTTTACCAATAAAATACTGCATTAATTAGCATACATTAAAAAGATCGTAGAACTACAGGTAACATACAACAGAAAGAAAACAGCATGAGGTTAGCTGGGGGAGAACATAGCTCAGAATGCACATTGTCTAATAATGGCAGTAGAGAAATGCTAAGAAATGGGGGCTGGAGAGATGGCTCAGCGGTTAAGAGCACTGGCTGCTCTTCCTAAGGTCCTGAGTTCAATTCCCAGCAACCACGTGGTGGCTCACAACCATCTGTAATGAGATCTGGCGCCCTCTTCTGGTGCTCGGGCATACATGGAGGCAGAATGTTGTATACATAAGAAATAATAAAAAAAGAGAATGTCAAAAAAAAAAAAAAGAAATGCTGAGAAATGATCTTATTAAAACCTCACATATCGGTGCACAGTGAATTTCATGAACATAACGATTTCAACATCAAGAATTCTAAAGATTTAACTCAAAGGAGAAATCAGGAGGGTAGAGTCACATCTACCTGTGAGAATGGTCTAAACTTTTGTAATTTTTATTTCTGTAATTTTGTAGTTTTTGCAGTCATGAACTGGAACCAAATGACTTAAGGGTATAGATTAAAATTAGCATTGATAGTCAGCAGGATGAAATACAATGCAGCCACCAACATACTTAAGTGTTTTATTTTTCTAAAGAACAAAACCAAGCAAACGTAAGATTCCACCGTGTGTGCACCATGTGCCATTTAGGAATACACCTGACCCAGAGGCTGAGGCACAAGACCCTTATTCCCAGTATTTAGGACCTCAGGGGGACTCAGGAAGACAGTGTTTATGCCAGCCTGGACTAAGTAGTGGCTTTGAAGGCAGCCTAGGAACACAGAGGACCCGGTCTACAAAACAGAAGCCCTGTAGCACAATGGTGATACACTTCCTTTTCCCCTCCCTTGTCCTCCCCAGTTCAGTTCTCCCTCCCTTTCTTTCCAACAGAGTTCCAGCTAGTTCACATACAGGGGGAGAGCCATGACTGCTGTGACATTGAATTTGTCACTCTGCATTTTTAAGTGGAATTAACTTCAACACACAGAGGCAGGACCTAATCTATTTAGAGGGAGATTTCTTAGACTGTGAACATCTAGAACAGAGTTCAATTCAGTAGACTCCATCCTGTGATGGAAGAGTTGGCCTTGACTTTCTGTTATCATTTGGATTAAAGGATATGATTGGATCGTGGTCCACCTTCTGTCTACTGAGTATGTAGAGAAACACCTGGGATGTGAGGTCTAGGGCCTGACCTGACAGTCTGCAGTCCTCACACGCTACAGAGTGAAGTTGGCCAGTGTGGAGCCCTGAGGATGAAGCTGATTTTAATTTTTCTGTTCAGTTTGGTTCTAAATGGTGTTCATTCCCTTGCCCTCCACCATCCCACAGAAAAAACAAGTCATCTCTCTATGCTTAGTTTCTTTCTTTTGTGGTCTGACCTGTCTGTGTCACGTTCGTAAGACTGACTGGGTTTCTACCTGGGATTTGAGTCAAATGTGGAGTTATTGCTTCATGGATACCAAGAGCAAGTAGAGAATAAAAAATGCATGGAAAAAAAGGGAGATTTTTTTTTTATCCTCGGCAAATACTTCAGTCAGATAAAACAGAAAATATCTTTATGAAACTATTAATAAATCCCCAAGACATCTCAAATTAAACAATGGCAAGAAATGTTATGTTTGTAGAAATACATAAAATTCATCTGAGGTCAGGCCGTTTCATGGTGTCAGCCAATAAAGCAGATGGGAGATTCCACTCTTTTGAATGGGCCAGGGTTGAAGCTGTCAGGATTTGGAAGCAGGACACTGGGATTACTACTCTGATTCAGGTGACAAGGAGTCATTGTGGAAGTCAGAGCAGTGGCTCTTCTAAGCGGCAGGCTCTTAGGACTGGGGCTCTGGGAGAAGCCTACTGTGATATATTCCAGATGGCAGAAGGGCTATGTGACAGGGCTGGAGAACCGTGACCTGAGTGTCTGAGAACTGGACTTTCCAGATTCACGGCTACCGTGACCTGAGTGTCTGAGAACTGGACTTTCCAGATTCACGGCTGAGGATAGTTTTATTCATTAGGATGATGCGAGGGGGTTTAACAAATGCATTGTTAACATTGTTCAATAGCCCAGAGACTATAGAAACTCAGGTTTACTCTTAAGGCAATGGCAGTGGTGGGTCCCAGTTGGCAGAAGGCATTTCTCCACATGATGGTTCAGGGGTTCAGGGTCATTGCTATGATCTTCTCTCTACTCAGTTTTCACAAAAGGAAGAAGATCGAAAGAAGACAAATCTATGTCTTAAATCCTTTTCCTCTAGGTCCATCCAGTCAGTTGAGTGTGATTTTGCAATGATAAGAGTCCAGTTGTGGATTTGTTAGGAGCCTGAGGGTTGTCTTAGTAAGGGGTACACTCCACATCACAATCTATTGTGGAAGGAAATCAGAGCAGGAACCTGGAGGCAGGGGCTAATACAGAAGCTGTGGGGGAGAGCTGCTTACTGACTTGTTCTTCCTGTTTTATTACAGGACTTGGGACCACTGCCCAGGGGTGGTATCGCTCACAGTGATCTGGGCACTTATACAGCAATCATCGATCTAGAAAATGCATCACAGGCTTGCCCACAGGCTAATCGATCTAGAAAATGCATCACAGGCTTGCCCACAGGCTAATCTGGTAGGGACATTTTCTTAACTGAGGTTCCCTCTTCCCAAATAATTCTAGTTTGTGTCAAGTTTATATAAAACTACCCAACACAAGGGTCCTCTGGGTAGCGGGTACATACCATGCGCCACATAGAGGACAATGGCTGATGAACATTTTAATAATGTGGATACTTACAAGACAGACTCGGATGGCCTGGCCCTCAACCTAATACTCAGACCTGAAACAGAGAAGTTTAGATAGTGGGTCACAAGTTGAAACAGCCCAACAATCCTCAAGTTTGTCTTGGTGACACTGTTATATATACCAACTCGGGAGGATGTTATTAAAATTATAAAAATATTAGGGGAAATATGGTTTTAGGTTGGCTGGGGCTAATTAATTGTCTTTTCCTCCTCCTCCTCCTCCTCCTCCTCCTCCTCCTTCTTTTCTTTCTTCCTTCCTTCCTTTCTTTCTTTCTTTCTTTTTTTTTTTTGTTTTTTTGTTTTTCAAGACAGAGTTTCACTGTAGTTCTAGAGCCTGTCCTGGAACTAGCTCTTGTAGACCAGGCTGGCCTCGAACTCACGGAGATCCGTCTGCCTCTTCCTCCCTAGTGCTGGGATTAAAGGTATGCATCACCACTGCCTGGCTCATTTTCTCACAAATACTTTGCCTACAATTAAGAGAACCTGCGTAGGTGTTAATAAGGTGACTTCTGACATCAAGATACTGCAACTATTTCTTTAAAAAACTGACCACAGGAATTAAAGGCAAGGAGCCACCATGTTGTACACACACCTCTCTAGACAGCGTGCAGTGTCTCTGGATGATTCCTTTAATCTAGACTAGACTTTTATCATACCGCTATCTATGCATGTCTCAACATAGAAACGCCACTTCTATATGTAAAGATGTACAGAATTCTGAAAAACCGCATAACATTCTGGTTATGATTGGCTTAATATGACATCATTCATTCCATTCTCCAGCTTCAACTTCTCTCACTGAGATGAGATTTAGTGTGTACTTGCTGTGTGCCACAGATGGTTCTGGGCACTGCTTGCTGATTCTGAAGCATCGCTGTCCTGTTGGCATGCAGCTTTTAGCACTGTTTGGATTTTATCCATATATTAGCCTATGTATTTTCTGAGCTATGGGTTTATTTTCCCATTACACTGACAAGCCAAAATGGATGTTGACTGGCACTTAATTAAACTATGCAGTTCCTGAGATTATCAGTGTTTTTCTTTTTCTTCCTTGAGGTCTACAAATAGGATACAGGAGATGGCTTGCTACACTGGAAAAAAGAAAGACAAAGACAATGACACTTAGGGTTTTTTTTTCAATCAAAAGAGAAAAATTTTCCAACCAAAACAAAGCGAGAACTTTCATCTCTCGACAGGTAGTCCCAAAGAAAACGAAGCCCCAGCTGCCAGGATTTTAAATTAAACACTTAGTTTCTGTTTAATGTTTCCCTTATCAAGATTCTAATACTTCATCCGACACACTGGGCTTCAGTAAGGAGTCGCTCAGAACTGATTTCTTAGGGCTGGCCTCCCTTCTAGAACCAGAGATGTTTAAACAATATTTAAACACAACAAAAGAAAGCACCAAAAAACTTAACAAGGATTTCTAAACAAAGATTTATAGTAGTTTCATCACAAACTCGTTCCTCCAGCTCTCTGCCCTGGTGGCCAGCTGGGGCTGCCAAAGCCCATGCAGTTTGCTGTCTTAGGCCTCTCAGCTCCTCTCCGGTCTACAAGTCAGTTCATCAGAGTAGCCTCAGCAAGGGCAGCACAGAGCAGTCCAGAGTCCTCTCTGCTCCTAAAGCCATAAGCACAGAGGTCAGAATGATATTAGAGCATGCATTTCATTGTAGAAGCACAACTGCTGCTGTTTCTGTCATCTTCCTCTCCTTTCTCCCCAGACACCTTTGGAGAAACTGGCTGCAGGGAAACCCCTCGCTGCAGCTCACCTTCCAGCACCCAAGGATCCAGGAGTTACTTTTGCAAAGATGGTGAGCTTTGCTAACGAGGTGCCCAAACCATTGCGTTTTAAATAAAAGGAAGTCTTGCAGGTCCAAACAAGCTGCATTGCATGGTTACTTGTTTTATCTAGCTTAGGCTAATATGCGGATATAATGTGCTCCATCTTGAAGTCAGCCTCGGACCAACCAATTCGCTTCCTTTCACACTGGCCCGGGAGTGGCTGAGATCTGTCTTTCTGGACCACAAATCCACCGTCTTTTCCAGGTCTCAACTGTCTCTTGTTGGTAGTCTAAATATTGACATAATGTTTCTCTTCCCTCTTGCCTAGCCCTTCTTTATCAAGTCTTTCTCTTTCCAGCTCTTGCTGAGGAGCTGGGCACATTTTCCTCATGTCTGCTCCATTTCCCAAGGGTTTTGCTTTTGACCTTTGAATGCTATTCTGTTTGGTGTCTGGGCGCCCTGCTGTTCTCTTTGTCTGGCATCACAGGGCCCTTTAAGGATTTACTGTCAAATTGCCTCGAATTCCTCCTCTGTGCTTTGCCCTCCACTGGAATAAGGCCTGCCTCTCTATCAAATAATAATAATGATATTATTTTTTATGACTCACACACCAAAACTGACTACAGTTGAGAAAATTGCAGACTACATTAAAACAAAACAAAACAAAAAACCCACTAAAACACAAAATCAATGTTGTACAAAGTAGTTAGGAAAAACTACTTAGGAGAAGGGTTTTAATACAGCCTACAGCAATGTTGTCTTCTCTTCATTTGGTGGCTGGTTCTTTTGCAAAATGTAACTCAGGAGATTTTTAAGTGGGTTTATTTTATTTTTTTTTCTTGCTGATTTTTTTATTAATTAATTAATTTAATTATTAAAGATTTCTGCCTCTTCCCCGCCACCACCTCCCATTCCCTCCCCCTCCCCCAATCAAGTCTTCCTTCCTCCTCAGCCCAAAGAGTAAGCAGGTTTCTCTGCCCTGTGGGAGGTCCAAGGACCACCCACCTCCATCCAGGTCTATTAAGGTGCGCATCCAAACTACTTGGGCTCCCACAAAGCCATTACATGCAATAGGATCAAGAACCCATTGCCATTGTTCTTCAGTTCTCAGTAGTCCTCATTGTCCATTATGTTCAGCGAGACCGGTTTTGTCCCATGCTTTTTCAGTCCCTGGCCAACTGGCCTTGGTGAGTTCCCGATAGATCATCCCCATTGCCTCAGTGTGTGGGTGCACCCCTCGCCGTCCTGAGTTCCTTGCTCGTGCTCACTCTCCTTCTGCTCCTCCTTTGGATCGTGAGACTTCAGTCCAGTGCTCCAATGTTGGTCTCTGTCTCTGTCTTCTTTCATCGCCTGATGAAGGTTAATATTCAGGGGGATGCTTATATGTTTTTCTTTGGGTTCACCTTCTTTTAAGTGGGTTTAATAATGGATCCAGTTCCATTATTTCTTTTGCCGTAAGCAGTGTGCAAGCTTAGAAAAACTGAACAAATTAAGGCTGTTCAGTATGACTCCTTTAGGAATGACCTCAAAAATGACATTTTCAGGCTGTTTACCTGAGGATCCAGTACCAGAAGGAATCAAAAGCCTGATCCTGGGCTCCATAGCCCAGGAACCTGGAGAACGTGTTTGCTGCACTATCTGCCATGGAAAACTCAGAAGCTGAGCAGAAGAGAAAGGTCTGGAAGGCATTTCGCTAGGGTCTTCAAGAGATGGCAGCCCCACAAGATGCCCTTAGCCAATGCAACTAATGTAAGCAGGCACCACCATTGACTTCCTGAGGAGGGGTGGTACTGGAGTTGGACTACAAAGGCAGTGGGGGACAGCGACATTTTACCAGAGACCATCAGGTCTTAGAGGTCCAAGGAGAGCCTGAATTTGCAGGGGAGGCAGTGAGAGCCTGGCTTTGATGGAGGACAGCGGCTGGGGACTTGGGGGAGAGATGAGCACATAGGCCCGCATAGCTATATGAAGACCTCTGCTAGCTGGCACGGTCTGTCGTTTGGGTTTCAGACTTCCCAGACAATCCCAATGCTCTTGTTTCAGGAAGAGCAGCTAAGAGGGAGACGATCCCACACGCTAGCACTTCGAAGCACTGCCAAGCTTTGCTCTTACCAAAACACACATGCTAAGGCCTAATTTCTCAAGGCATGAGGGTTTGATGGTGGGGCCTTGTGGGAGGTGTTTTCACGATGCCGACAGAGTCCTCTTGTTGCAGGACTAGGTCTTCCAAGGCCAGGCAGCTCTCATCTTCTGTGTGTGCCCACTGACCTGCTCTGGATTGGGTGGGACTTCACCAGATGCAGCCCACTGATGTTGGTCTTCTAACCTCCAGAGCCTTGGGCCAGGTCTCTTTTTGTTTTCACCTTTGCCCTTTCCTTTTTCCCTTCCCTTCCCTTCCCTTCCCTTCCTTTCCCTTCCCTTCCCTTCCCTTCCCTTCCCTTCCCTTCCCTTCCCTTCCCTTTTCTTTCCTTCTTTGTGTGTATGTGTGTCTTGCGTGTGTGCATGTTTGTATATGTGCATGTAGAGACCAAAGGTTAATTCTGAGTGTTTTCCTCAGTCCCTCTCCACCTGTTTCTTGAGACAGAATCTGCCACTGTTCTGGAGCCCACTGCTTCAACTGGGTTTCTAATCAGAAGCCCTGGAAGGCTCCTGTCTCTGACTCCCGAGTGATGGGATTACAGCTGTGTAGTTTCCATGTGAATGCTGGGAACCCAAACTCAGTATAGCATACTGTGCAGCAGGCATGTTAGTGAAGGAACCATCTCCCTAGTCCCAACCCCGTTTTACTTTATAAATTACTCTGTCTCAGAATACTGCCGAAAGCATGGTGAAACAGAGCAAGACAGGCACCACAAGTCGCCATCATCTTGATCAAGAATTGGTCACTTCTGGTCCTTCCATGTTTTTCCATTTCCATCTGTCAATTCCTTTGGCCTTGTCTCCTTGTGTGGCTTATACTTCTTATAGTCTTTTCCCCAGCCTCTGTTCTTAAGGTCTGGAAATAATCTTGGGTATAGGCTTGTATATATCCATCTTATTTCAAGTCAGTATTGTTCACACACACACACACACACACACACACACACGCACGCACATTTATTGCATACAGCTGAAACCTCTGTTGTCCTTTGCTGGAGACCTCTTGAGAAAGTTTTCTGTTATGAGAATTCATGATGAGGAAAATTGATAAGGAATCTTGTTGGTCAATCTTTCCCTCTTTTGCACCCAAGGTTCTCTCAATTACTCACTTTGCCCAGGGAGGACTAAGGATGAAGAGTCCTGGGTTCTTAGGCCTCCAGATCCTGGGCACATTTTTAATGTTCCCGTGTATCTGTAGAAGAGAAGAGAAGATAGTCCATTGATCATTCTATTCTTCTTTATGCCCCATTACTGTGGTGCAATGCTGCTATGTAATAACCAGAACCCAGCTTCTGTGATCTCAGTTAGGAGATTTCTTTTGGTCTTGCAGTTTGGAGGGAGAATCTGGATCAGTGGAATGAGCAGCCATTAGAAGTGTTCAGTAAAGGGCTGTCAAAAATCAATACCCAGTCCCCACATTGCTGTGTTCCATGTGGTGAGCTATCCCAGGAACCTTTTTGTAAATACTGTTTTTTGATTCATTCCTTCTATTTTGTGGATATGGGTGTTTTGTCTATATGTATATCTGGGCACCATGTGCATTTCTAGTGTCTGCAGAGGCCTGAAGAGGGCACTGGATTCCTTAAAACCAGAGTTACAGAAGGTTATGAGCCACCATATGGATGCGAGGACTCAAACCTAGGTCCTCTGGAAAAGCAGCAAGTGCTCGCAATCTCTGAGCTATCTCTCCGTTCTTATAGGCATCTCTCTAATACCCACCTTTTAACATGTTCTTCTAGAAAGTCTATACCAGTGTCTCTTCTCCTTGTCCATCAAGATCAAAATGACATTCAAGGTCATCTCTAAATCTTCCCTCTTAGGACCCTTCTTTCCTAACTTGCTTCTCTCACATCACTCGGTTCTACCTGGGCGTAGAATCAGTCTGACTATGTCTTACTGGATGTAGAGTTCATCAGACTGACCAGGGTGTGTGTGTGTTCATTCCCATGTGCGTGTTGCTAATTGTTTTATTTCTTGTTGATTCTCTCCTGAGACCCTCCTCCAGCTTCTCTTTTCCAAAGTAAATATTTCACCTCTAGTTCAGGAATAACAACATCTCTTTAGTGCTGTCTATAACCAAGCAAAACACTAGGCACAGCTTAGCCCCTCTTTGAGTATGCATGGTTAACTCATGGAGAAGGTTATCATAAGGGTAGCAGCAATAAATGCATAAGTGAAGAATCAAGAGCTGCTTTGAATTCCAGAATCACCCATCTGCTGGGTCATGTAGTCTACACATATGAATGATTCAGAAAATGGTCTTTGAAAATAGCCCATATCGAGACAAGGGAATGTTCTGGAATAGACACGATGCCAAGCCTGGCTCTGAGGACCACCCACAAAGGTTTCTGTGGAAAGAATAGGAGACCCTGGAGAGGGATGAAAGAGTCTAAGGAGGAAGAGGCTGGACAGATGGATGGAGGACCACAAGGTGACCCAACTCGGGGGAAGAAGGAAGAGAAGAAGCTGCTGTAGGTCTCGGCAGCAACAAGTTTACACGAGTCAGTTTATATTGTTGGATTAATGCTGTTTGGCTGGGGAAACCAGTGTGAACGAGATGAATAGAAGCCATCTGGCTGGTATATTGATGCACAATGGAGAATTATATAGCTAATTAGGAGAAAGTTGAAATGAGTAAGAAGTGTGTTTTAGCTTCTTAAGAGCCAGTGCGGGTGTGTCCCTTCTAACCTTGGGAAGCAGACTGACACGGTACCGTAGTGACCTCACACACAGAGAAGAAGCATTCTGAAACATCTCAACTCCTTTCCGTCATTGCCAATGTTCTCCGAGGCTCCTCAAAGTAGGGAGCCTTTGACAACACTTCAGGGACAGCCAACTGTGATGACTGAGGATGTTCCAAGTTTTGTGTTGCCATCAATTAAGATTTTACAACAGAGTAAATCTAGCTGCATTTACATATTTAACAATATGGATAATTGTTATTGTGTTGGGAAGCTTTCACGAGTGAATGGTGACCAGATCCCACAAAGGCCCACAATTTGTGTTTCTTTGCACAGTTCAGCTGAGCTTTTGCAGATTTTTCTCCTCTTTGTGAGGGCTCCCATGCCTCAGAAGTGAAGCCAATGTTAACAGCTTTCTGTGACACCAAATTTAACCTCTAAACATACACACACACACATACACACACACACACACACACAAGCGCGCGTACACGCACACACTAACATGCACGCACACACACCTTCACAGAAAAAGGCCCTGGTTTGGTTCATCAGCAATGAGTCCTCAATGTCTTGCTGTCCCTCCTCCCACCTTCTCTATTCCTGCATCATCCCTTGCTTTCATTCCTCATCCATAAGAAAGGCCTTCAAGCAACTGCACCTCGGCTTTCAATCTCATCAAGAAGTCAGAGGGCTTCTTGTAGTAGTCAGGAACGTTTCATACCCTGAGAGTTCTTGGTCCTTGTTTTGAAAGGGTGCAGAGTGGTGGTGGTGGGCTACTATGCAGCAGGGTTAAATGTATCCTTAAGCCTTATGGGGGAAACATAAGCTTGCTCCTTTGACTTGCTTGGTTCTTGAACAGTTCTTTGAAAGGAAGATAATACATCACTAATATGTGACTTTGAAATTATCTTGATTCCAAAGTATGCCGGTTCTTTCCTTTCACATAGTGAGAAACCGAAGTTGCCATTTTTCTTTCTGTACGGTGGATTTTGAATTGGTGGCAAAGCTGTGTTACCAAAGAAGAATATAACTAGCCTCTCTGAAGAATCAAACGCAAGACCTATTGGCCAGGTCTTATTTAAGGATAGTTGAGAAAACACATCTTAGAAAGGAAAGACACATGATTGTAGCAGTTAGCTACTGCTGTGTAACATTCTACTTTGTCAGTGTCTTGAAACAACTACAGTTCATGCTTGCTCACATGGCAGGAGGTCTGTCGGGAGTTGACTGATCTAAACTATATCTTGATTGTTTCACCTGGCCTTGGCTTCTTATTGCAGGTTATGTTTAGGTCTTTCTCACACGTATTTCAGGCCCAACACTAAGAAACAGCAGCTACTCAGATGGAGGAAACCCTTTACCGAGAAATGGCAGAGACATAAGGGCTCAAACATCAGCATATGAACATGCTTGAGACTCTATTTGGATCAGAAGTCTCAGTGCCTTAAGCAAGTTACGTGGCTGATCCCAAAGACAAAAACAGAAAAGTCTTTCATACTGACAAAGCCACTTCTACTTTCTAGGGACATTCTAGGTCTTAGGAAGTCACCGAAAGTCATTCTGAAAAATCTATCGGCTTCAAGCAAACTTGGAGGGTTGGTACCCAGGAAAAGGATGTCCTGACTTCAGTAGGAGAATTGTAAGGTGACAGATAGAGTCATGGGACCACGAACTGAAATTAAGGTAAAGAATTGGGATCAATCACTCAGTTAACCACAGGGAGCACATATCACCCCCAAACCAGGAATTCTATATTTATCTGTTGAAGATTGCTCCACATCCTACTTGGCTATGTGGCAGACCTACCTAACATCTATTAGTATAGCGCTTGATATGACCAAAGTGTGCTCTTACATCCATGTGATTCCTTGGAGGATGTGGGGGGTGGGAAAGGTTTTTAGTCAAGCTCAGCTCCTGTAGGAGATAACCGCTGGTCCAGAGCCTGCTGTCTTGCTTGTGTTGGAGAAATCCTGCTAACAGCTGAAAGTAAACACTGGACACTCATGTCCCCTCAGGGGTTTCTGTCTCTGAAGCCCAAATCCAACCACCTTAAGAAATTTTTTTGATTGAATTAAGTTTTGAGACTCACTGGATGATAATAGTGACCAAAATGCCATATTCTGGCCTCCACTACCAGCTACACTCGCAGAGAGAGATGCTCACCTCTTCATACTTGAGCAGCAGGGAAGAGAAACAGGGGTTACTGGCGCAACGTCAAGAGGTACACTCTGTCCCAGAGTGGCAGAGAACAGCAAAGTCCTCCCTTTATGTCTGAGACTCTTAAGAGAGTCCTGTGAGGAGGGGGCAGCAAAGGGTTATATAGAAAAGGAATCTTGTTTGTAAGAAAAATTTATGAATTCTGAGTGAACCCAGGAACACAGTTGATCTTGCTTCTGTCTTTCCTACCAAGGGTGGGTATCCTGACAATACCTAAAGAATCTTTAAAAAAATTTTTTTTGTAAATGTGGTGCCCGTGCCTTGGTGTGCTCTGTGATCTTCCTGTAACTCAGGCGACAGCAAAGCGTTGAGAGACTGCAGCCCTTCTACCTAGTGCATCCAGCATCTGAGTCAACGTTTCGAGGAAGTCAAAGGCAGCCGTTAGTGGTTATTTATACCGACTCATGGAACTTGCTCCTTACAAATCATTTATTACTGTTTAACTGAAAGTGATGAGCTCATGCCTGAAAAAGAAGGCTTTAATGAAATGATGGCATTTGGGACTGTCTTTTCTGGGGCCAGTTTGTTCTGGATGGGGGAGAGGAGGCAGGGAACTTCACAGCCCCCGTCCAGCAAGTTTACCACAGCCTTCGAAAACAGGGGAATCGACCACGTTTTCCAGTAAACTGGGTGACTTTATTTACATGGCCAACATTCATGAAAAAAGTCACCACTCACTGCTGTGACACCGAGTCTCTTTGACCTCACAAATATTCTCTCTGGTTTAAATTATTTTTCCAAGCTAGGAGTCTAATTTTTTTTTTTTTTTTTTTTTTTTTTTTTAGAGAACGGTCCTATTTAAGGATGGGTTGTGTCTATGTAGTTTGAGTCTAATGCAAAGTGAGTTGCATGCAGCTGAAGCTTAAATATTCATAATTCGTCACAAGTATCTGAGACCCAGGAATAATTTTGGCATTTGTCAATCAAGAAAATGACCTGTCCATTTCAGTTTACTTACGGATAACCTCAGCCAACATAACTAGTGTTTGGGTTACAGACGATCAAAATCTAAAGAATTTAATAGGAACTTCTTACACACACACACACACACACACACACACACACACGTAGAGACAGAGAGAAGCAGAGAGGGAAGTTTCCTGGAGCAAATAGGAAACAGAGGTTTCCTCTCAAAAGTTCTTATCTAGGAAATTAAGAATTTAAAAACCTGCCACAAAACACAGACATAACTCGATACTATGAACAACCAAAAGAGATGAGGCAAGCAGGGCAACGCTGTTAAAAAGGAGCCATCTATAGAAACGGGCAGGGTACAGTACCGGATGGATATTCATGGCAAAGCAGGTAAATGATGGTGCCCATGAGAGAGTAAAGATCTGCTTAGCTGCTGGATCCCACACAACTGGTACCTGACAGCGTCATCTGCAGAAGACTCAAAGTCATTCCCTGGAAATCTCCAGCTAGATGCTCTTTTTAATTTTCTCAGACCAGTTTTTGCTTCTGATCACAGAACAAGGTGTTGGTCAAGGACTACAGACTTTTAGTTATAAGATAATAAATTCTCATGGGGCTGCTGCATATACAAGACCTGAGATCCTGTTACTGTGCTGTTTACTCGACTGTTGGTGAGCCAGAGAGGTTGCTGTGTCCTTCATCCCCTTCCATAAGAATGGTAACTGCGGTAGTGATGTGTATCTCATCAGTTCAGTACATAGTGTGCACATGTCAAATCTCAGATGGCATGGTTCCACTATGTATGGTTTTATTTGTAAATTAAATATTTGAAAAAAAAGGCAAATTTTGAAATGAATATAATTACAGGTGTGCCTGTGTGTTATGTATGTATCTATGTGTGGGTATGTGTATTTGTTCAAGTGCATCATATACTTTATGTATCACTAACTGAAAACACGTAATTCAATAGTTTTAACATCATCCCAGAGTTATGCACCTGCCACCGGAACTGGTTTTAGAACAAGTTCAGTACCTCCAACACACAGACTGATTTGATGTGTTTTTAGGAGGTTGTTGCCCTTTTTCTTATTGGCTCTGAAGTCCTCTTCTACGATGTGTTTCTCAAATTATTTTTGGAACATTTTTTCTACTGATACTATATTAATACAAAAAAATTCTAAATTTAGGTCTAGAAAATATCCTGCTTACAAGTTGGAAAAACGTGGTCACTCCACTGCGCACATCACAGTCATGTTCTATAAAGGTGGAAGTTGTCCTGCGCCACGCTGCGGATCTAGAAGACGTTGCTTCCACCCTCCTCTCTGCTGTTTGTGTATTTGTGTATTTTATGCTTCTGTAAAACACCTCTCTGTTTAGTTTCTTTTTTAATGCTTGGGAGTGGTTTATTCAAGCCACTGGCTATTTTAGTACATATCCCCCCTATCCAAAGGGGTCACAACCACCTCACTCTGCAGATGGCCTCATAGGGACACTCATCCTTTCTCTGTCAACCAAAACTAGCACTTTATTGTGGCTCTTCTCTTTGAACACGGATAACTTTTAGAAAGGTTATTTTTACGCTGTGTGTGTGTGTGCAATCTCATAAAATAGGACCTTGAATTTTATTGTGGAAGTTATCTGCGTATCAGAATGTCAACTTTCTGGGGAAATTTTTGTACCTATTTTTATGCAGTAGGTAATGTTTTACGGTCTCCAAGACATTTGCAAATACAACATTCATGTTTCTACTTTATTCCTACTTCTAGTATATTCCATCTGCTTGATTTCCAGTTTTATTAGGAAGCCATAGTTAACTTAGAAATTTGGAACATGATGAGTTTTCTAGGCTGATTCTGATGCCAGCCTAAAGGTTGGACCCCTTTATTTATGTTTCCAATTTCAATTGCCATGAGAATTGTTTATAAAAGCTTCTCAACACGGACAAACCCACAATATCAAGGGACTGGGCACAATGCAAGCCATATTTTATTTTTCTAAGCCAGTTATATTTATTTCCAAAGGGTTTAGTACTAGAAAAATCCAAGGAAACTTTGTGTAATACAGCCATGGAGAGCCAAGTGGCTTTTATTTATCTAAAAATGGCCTGCCGCAGAACAACTTTGCAATATAGTTCCTATTCCTGTAAGCTGACATTTTCTGTTAATATTCTAAGGTTATCCTGACAAACCTGGTCACTTGATCCCTGGAAGGACAGTGTTCAGAGCACAGTTGAAGGTATCAGAAGCTTAGGACTCTTCCTTGGAAAGCCATGAGTACGTTATCAGAATGTGAAGTCTGTGTTCCTTTTCTCTTTTTTTTCATTTTTTTCTTTTGTTTATATTGAATTTTATGTTTTTCTCTACTCCCTCCTTTTTCCCCTCTCCCATTTTACCCTCTCCTGTGATTCCCATGCTCCAAATTTACTCAGGAGATCTTGTCTTTTTCTCCCTCCTATGTAGATTAGATCCATGTGTGTTTCTCTTAGAGTCCTCCTTGTTGTCTAGTTTCTCTGGGGTTGTGGCCTATAGGCTGGTTTTCTTTGCTTTCTGTCTAAAAGCCATTTATGAGTGAATACATATTATATTTGTCTTTCTGTATCTGGGTTACCTCACTCAATATGATTCTTTCTAGATCCATCCATTTGCCTTCAAATTCAAGATTCCATTATTTTATTTTATTTTTTTTACCACTGTGTAGCACTCCATTGTGTAAATGTACCACATTTTCTTTATCCATTCTTCAGTTGAGAGTCAACAAGGTTGTTTTTAGGTTCTGGCTATTACAAATTCTGCTGCTATGAACATGACTGAACACATGTCCTTGTGGTATGACTGAACACATTTTGGGCATATACCCAACAGTGGTATTACTGGGTCTTGAGGTAGATCGTTTCCTAATTTTCTGAGAAATCGCCATACTGATTTCCAAAACGACTGTACAATTTTGCACTCCTACCAGCAATGGAGAAGTATTCCCCTTGCCCCACATCCTCTCCAGCATAAGTTGTCATCAGTGTTTTTGATATTGGCCATTCTGACAGGTGTAAAATGGAATCTCAGAATTGTTTTGATTTGCATTTTCCTGATGGTTAAGGATGTTGAACATTTCCTTAAGTGTCTTTCAACCCTTTGAGATTCGTGTGTTGAGAGTTTTCTTTTTAGGTCTGTACCCCATTTTTTCATTGGGTTATTTAGTCTTTTGATGTCAAAATGGAAAAAAGAAAGCATATTCAACTAATCGTGCTGGCATAACTGGATATCAACATGTAGAAGAATGCAAATAGTCCCATATCTATTGCCATGCACAAAACTCAGGTCCAAATGGATCAAAGACGTCAACATAAAACCAACCAGACTGAACCTCATAGAAAAGAAAGTGGGAAGTACACTTGAACGCATTGACACATAAGACCACTTCCTAAATCTAACCCCAGCAGCACAGACACTGACAGCAACAATTAATAAATGGGACCTCCTGAAACTGAGAAGCTTTGGTAAAGCAAAGGACATGGTCAACAAGACAAAACAGCAGTCTACAGAATGGGAAAACATCTTCAGCAACCCCACACAGGACAGAGGACTGATCTCCAAAATATACAAAGAAATCTGTGTTCTCCAAAGCTTTCTGTCTCCTCCTTTCCCTCACTGCTTGCTCCACAACTACGCATTTAATGGGCACTTGTTTGACGGATGCCTCACTTCCTGTAAATGATCCTGACTCCAAGTCTACAAGAACCATCTCAGGCTTGCTTGGTTGCTCATCCCTGCAATCATCCATTACTGACTAGTTCATATTTCCTGTTTTTATTTACTACATTCATGAGGCAAGATAAACTGTAAAGCTCACTATCTACAGCTTGGATCTTGAATGTCCTCTTCAGCCCAAGAAGCCCATGTGTTGAAGTCATGGTTCCATCTAGTGGCACTCCTGGAAGGATGTGGGACCTTTAGAATGTGGGACATAATTAAAGGAAATTAGATGAAATTCCAGCTCCTATCTATCTATCATCTATCTATCTATCTATCTATCTATCTATCTATCTATCTATCTATCTATCTATCTTTCTATCCCATTATCTATCTATCTATCTATCTATCTATCTATCTATCTATCTATCTATCTATCTATCTATCTATCCTATTATCTATCTATCTATCTATCTATCTATCTATCTATCTATCTATCTATCTATCTATCTATCTTATTATCTATCTATCTATCCTATTATCTATCTATCTATCTATCTATCTATCTATCCTATTATCTATCTATCTATCTATCTATCTATCTATCTATCTATCTATCTATCCTATTATCTATCTATCTATCTATCTATCTATCTATCTATCTATCCTATTATCTATCTATCTATCTATCTATCTATCTATCTATCTATCTATCTATCCTATTATCTATCTATCTATCTATCTATCTATCTATCTATCTATCTATCCTATTATCTATCTATCTATCTATCTATCCTTCTATCTATCTATCTATCTATCTATCTATCTATCTATCTATCTATCTATCATCAATCATCTATCCTATCATCTATCCATCTATCTATGTATCTAAGTATCTACGTATCATCTATCTATCTATCTATCTATCTATCTATCTATCTATCTATCCTATCATTCATCTATCTATCTATCTATCTATCTATCTATCTATCTATCTATCTATCATCTATCTATCATCTATCTATGTGATTTATCTTTCTTTCTATCTGCCTATCCTTCCTAGCCACCATGAGGCCAACAGCTGTACCATACCACATGTTCCCTGCCATGATGTGCTGCCAAATCTAGAGGGCAACTTGAAGTATTTGAAACCTCCAAACTTGTGAGCTGAAATAAACTTTTCTGCTCTTTAATTTGATTTGTCTTACGTATTTGTTGTAAATAAAGGATGAATAACATGCTATCACCTGGACATTTGCTACCATTTATAACATAAGGAGGGTGCAGAGAGATCCAGACAGAGACAGAGAGAGAGACAGAGATGGAGAGAGACACACAGAGCGAAACAGAGAGACACAGAGAGACACACAGAGAGAGACTTTCTGTTAAAGTCATCCCCATGTATGGAGGTCAGAAGACAACCTTGGGTGTTGCTTCTTCCTTCCATTGTACCTGAAGCAAGATCTCTAGTTAAGAACTATTTTTTTTTGTTTAAAGGGAACAAGAGAAAAAAATGTGGGGCATCTCAGATGGAAGGGAGTGTGACAGAGGCAACAAGAAGTGAAAGACAATTAGAGAGCGATTCGAGACACAGAATCAGAAAGACTTGTCAGGACAAGGTTGAGGAACAGAGAGGGAACCTTGGGAAGCTGATCTTCCAGCTAGTGAAGAAAGATGGTATCTAGACATGGTGAGGAAAATGCAGTCCACAGAGAAGGACTCATCCAGGTCCTCACTATTCCCCCTATCCTCCTGCCCTTCTTGTCCCCCCTTCTTTCTGTTAGCTTATTTTCTATTGCTAAAACAAAATGCCCAAGACTAGGTGACTTGTCAAAACTGGAAGTCTATTTACCTCATGACTGAAAACTGGTTGTCCAGGAGCCCTCGTCTGTTTAGCACCTAGTGTCATCCTTCTTACCGTGTCATGTCATGGTGACGGGCATTGCATATTGACACAGAGCCTGTGTGATAGCTCGGGTCTCCCCATCTCTTCCTATCAAGCCACCAAATCTTCCATGAAGGCCCCAATTTATGACTTCCTCTAATCCCATTTACTTTGAAAAGGGCCCGCCTTCACATGACATAAATACATGGTTCTGAGGAGTAAGTTACTGCCCAGATTTTGTTTTTGTTTTTTCTCAGTTTGACAACAGCGAGAATTATCTAAGAAGAGAGAATCACAATAGAGAAAATATGTCCATAGCATTGGCACGTGGTTTAGCCTGTGGGGGTATTTCCTTAATTAATGATTGATGTGGGAAGGTCCAGTATTTCCACCCCTCGGTAGGTGATCCTGGGGTGTATAAGCAAGCAGACTGAGCAAGCCATGGGGAGTAAGGCAATAAGCAGTGTTCCTCCATAGTTTCTGCTTCAGTTCCTGCCTCCGGGTTCCAGCTCCGGCTTCCCTCACTGATGGAGTAGGACTTGTGAGTTGTCAGATGAAATAAACACTTTCCTCAAGTTGCTTTTGGTCATGGTGTTTATCACAGAAACAGAATTCCTAACTAAGACAGTTACCAGTACATGAATTCCAGGGAATATGTTGGAAGTCTTCACTCTTCTTTAGAACACTGTCTTTGACGGGAATTATTACTGTAATGGCCAGTAATACCGTGTGTGTGTGTGTGTGTGTGTACGTACGTGCATGTATGTGTATTGTGTGTGTGACTTCATTTTTCCCTTTCAAATGTATTTCATCCACAAAGAAATTATACCTGAGTTCATGCCACACCAAAGTGGAAGTTCTGTGGCAGGATTCTGGAGGATAAAGATCTAGGAGCTCTCTTTGCTGTTATGCATTTCATACTTCTGACCCTCTTCTTTGGGGAATGCTCTTCTCTTTCTCTTGTTGATGGAAGACATCTGGTCTAAGTCCACAGTTGCTACCAACACAGCCTGTGGGGACTTGGGGACTCTGCTCCAAACTTCAGCACAGTTTCTTTATGGACCATTCATTTGGGGTTAAGCATTTAGCTCAGTGAGTTATCGGGCACCTGCAACCTGCGACCTGCACACAGAGTTTGTATGAAGTCGCATGAAGGAGGAATCTTACCTTGCATTGCTCGGCTTGCCTTGCCAGGGAACTGATTCCTGCTAGTTCTTACATTTATTAATTGTGGTTAATTCTGTGATTCTTTTGTTGTCACAAAAAATAAAAAAAATGGATTCATTTAATTGAATTTGCTTTTACAAAATCATTATATGTCTTATGTGTTCTTTAGTTAAATCCCACTTCATTAAATAAGAGTATCCATTTAACACCTTGATGAAGTCATTTTCTGTGTGTGTTTGTGTGTTTGTGTGTGTGTGTGTACATGTGGAAGCCAGAGAACAACCTCACCTATCATTTCTCGGTCTCTCTCTCCCCCCCCCTCTTCTCTCTCTCTCTCTCTCTCTCTCTCTCTCTCTCTCTCTCTCACACACACACACACACACACACACACACACATCTAGAACCATCCTGATAAACCCCAGGGATCCACTTGTCTCTGTTCTTTAACCCTGAGGTTACACATGTGTCACCACACTTAGTTATGTGATATATTTGTGTGTGTGTGTGTGTGTGTGTTGGTGTTTTACTGACACGTAAACTTTGTATGTGTAGTGCCCTTAAAGGCCAGAAGATAATATCAAGTCTCCCTGAACTGGAGTTACAGAGGATGGTGAGCTACCATGGAAGTGCTGGGAACTGAACTCAAGTCCTCAAACAAAAAACAGCCAGTGCTCTTAACTGCTGGGCCATCATCCTCACTGCTTTTTAAACACGAGTTCTTGGGATTGAACTCGAGTCCTTACACTTGCATAGTAGACACATTGTCCATTGAGCATCTCCCTGGCCCCTTTATAAATACTTTGTTGACTTAAAAGCAAAAAGCTTTATATACTACATTGTTCTATAGCATCCTTCTTCCCACAATAATGAGTTTATTCTTACAGTGTCTTGAAAAGCTTGGTTTCTTGTCCCTCTTATCTCTGTCATGGGGGGAAGCCTTTGGGAGCCTGCTCAATCCCTTCCCCCCTCTAGAGCTTTGCGGGGTTTCCGAAGGGAACTGTGAAGTGACTTTATTTTTTAGTTAATCTAGAAATCTCACAGCTCGATTGGAGTGTATGCTCATTTCGCTCTGTGCCCGCAGTCTAACTTTGAGGTCTCAGATTTTGCCTTCATCTTAATTAGATTTACCTAGAGCTTGCCTGTCATTCTTTCTCTTTATTCCAGGAAAACTTATTGATTTACTTGTCATTTTTTCATATTTATATTTTTCAACGAATCAGTTCTAACTTTAATTCCTGGATGAGAAGACTGTGTGGCATTACCAGTTTTCTGTCTGCTGTTCCCCATTGGCTTCTTCCTATGCATCTTTTATCTGACGTACCTGCTGCTCACATCCCTGATTTCCTCTATCTTCCACATATCAGGCGGTTTGGAGAGCTTCTCTTGCCTTTTAAAGAACAAATGCTCTATCTATCTTGCTTTTTATTTTTCCACTTCTAATTTTATGCTCACAGATGTAGCTCAAAATACTGCTTCCAATTTGTGGTGCTTACTTGGCGGCAAACTGTTCATCCAGTAAAGGATCCTGACCATAAAGAGAACAGATGTGTCTTTGTGCATTGTTCGACTTTTGTGTTAAAAAAAAAATTATTTTAATATCCAGAGTTGTCTCCCTCTGAAGGAAGCATGCCAGTCTTTCAAGATGGCTGTTTGTTTTAGAATGAAGGCATCTCTGAACGTCTAATAATTAATATCGCACATGAGGTGCCGTGCCTCTACAGGACATGCAGGTTTATGGCCAGCGCTTCTCTGCCATAAACTGTCTTTTATTATTTCACAGTGTTCCTCTTTATTTTGTTTGGTGCCTCTAACCTTAAGTTCTAGTCCATGTGACATTAATATTGTTATTTCTGCTTTCCTTTTGTTTGGGAACTCCTGACATCTCTTTGTCCGCCCCTCTGTTTGCAATGTTTCTTTTCCATTTTTCAGAGTGTTCCTTATAAACAAGGTATATCTGGTTTTTGTTTTTATTTTTTAACTCAGAGTAACAATCTCCATTATTTAATGGGATAATCCATCCTGCTCACAGTAAAGAAGAAAGGGACCAAGAAGGGTAGAAAGAGAAAAGGAGGAAGGGATAGAGGGGCAGAGGAAAAGGAGGAAGGGAAGGAAGGAGGAAAGAGGGAAAGAAAAAAAAGATAATTTTCTATTTCCCCCAAAGAATCATGGGGAAAGTAAATTTGGGAAGAGCAAGCTACAGGGCCTCCATAGAACTCATAGCCAGAGGCTTACACACAGTGAAAGGTGTTTGTTCTTGTAACCACCAGCTGCAATATACTTGGTCTGTGGACAGCTCCCCTCAAAGCTCTCCTTCTGGCTGCCTCGCTCTTGCTCTTAAGACTTGGTCTCTCCCACTTCTTACCACACTATCTAGCTGCTGCAAAGGAGACGAGAGTGTGGGGACGGGCTTCTGCTTCTGCTTCTTGACTTGAGAGTGACCCTTGTCATTCAGCCTTAGCCAGGAGTGTCGCAAGGGAAGCTGGGAAGTGTGTGTAGTTCCCAAATGGCCTTCATGGCTGAACCTAGTCTGTGGAGCAGCAGAGAATGGGGGCGTGGTGTGGCTAACAGCAAGCTGTCTTTGTATCACCACCAGACATGCAGGAAGAGACATGACAGGCGTGGCTGCATTTTGAATAAGCTTTTAAGTTCCTGTGCACTATATGTTCAGAAAAGGAAATCATCAAAGTGAAGAAAATACCCCATCACACACACAAAAACAGCACACAGATTAAGAAATAGAATATTACCAAGACCTGTAGAACCATCTTGTCTTCCCAATAACTATTCCAAACTATTCCAGAAATTCCATTCAAAGAGAACCAGTATTCCCCTGCACTAGTTACTTTTCTGTGGCTCTGATAAGCTCCATGACCAAGAACAACGCACAGAAGGAAAAGTTTCACTTGGCTTGTGGTTCCAGAGGGATAAGAGTCCATCGTGGTATGGCGGCATGGTAGCAAGCGGACACCATAGTGACAGGTGCCCAAAGAAGGTTGATCACATCCATCACATGGGAAGCTGAGAAACTGACCTGGAAGTGAGAGTAGCCTATAAACCACCCACAAATAATATGTTTTCTCCAGCAAGGCTGCATCTCCATAGGGTTCCATATCCTCCTCCCACAAGTACCACCGACTGGGCACTGAGTGTTCAAGCATGGGAGTCTACATGGGGTTTCTCATTTAAACCATCGCGTCTTACTTAAAACATCACAGATTGTTTTTTTTTTTTTTTTTTTGGTTTTTTGAGACAGGGTTTTTCTGTGACTTTGGAGTCTGTCCTGGAACTAGCTCTTGTAGACCAGGCTGGTCTCGAACTCACAGAGATCCGCCTGCCTCTGCCTCCCGAGTGCTGGGATTAAAGGCGTGCGCCACCATCGCCTGGCACAGATTGTTTTTTGTTTGTGTTTGAAGTTCATATAAATATCATACCGCTAAGATTCTTTCTGCCTGGCTTCTTTTGCTCAAAGTTTTCCAAATAAAATTGCCTTAACGGAGCACAGAACAGGAGAAAACAAATGTCCTGGATCAAGATGTCATCCACCAATTCAAAAATAATATTTTCCAATACTTTCTCCAGCATGCCCAGAAATAACATTCAGCCAGAAAGCCAGGGATCCTGTGGCTCAGTTGAGTTACTACATAGAAGGAGTGAGTGGTCTTAGCAAGGGTATGTTGCTCTTCAAGGTCACAATGGGGTTGAGCAATCCTATGCCCAGCAAACTCTTATCCACCATAACATTGTAATGCAATGAATTGCTTAGGTAATGACGGTGGTGCTGGGAGGAACTAGAGAACACATAATTAGAAAGAATATTTGATACTTGGTGATGAAGGAAACAATCACCAGATGAAGAGACAGATTACACACAAAATGGGAAAATATTGTTTGGTCATGTCTCTGTCTGTCTCTTTATCTATCTATAAAACAAAGGATTAATATTTAGAGTCTATTTAAAAACTAAAGTTAAATTAAACACCAAGAAAAACAAAACAGTCAATGGCAAATAGATTGGGCAGTTCTCAACAGAAAAAGTACCAATGGCTAATAAATACAGGAAGAAAAGGTCACTCTCCTTAGCCATCAGTGTTATGCAAATTAAAAGGGTTTGAGAATCCACCTCACTCTAGTCATGATGTCTGTCACTAAGAACACAAATGACAGCTGGTGCTGCCAAGGGATGCTGTGGGGAAAGAGGAACCCATTCTCACTGCTGGGAGGAGTGCAGACTGGTAGCCACGGTAGAAATCAGTGTGGAGATTTCACAGAAAGCTAAAAGTAAAACTGCCATGACCCAGCTAGCTCATAGGAATTGAAGTTAGCACGTTACAGAGGTATTCAAACAGCCACGTTTATTGCCATGTTGTTCATAATCAGATCCATGGGTAAAGGAAATGTCTATCCATGCCCAGTGAGATTCTACTCAGTCATAAAGAAGAATAAAATTATGCCATTTATGGGGAAATGGAAATCATCTTATTAAGTGTGATGAAGCAAAACAAGTATTGCTTGTTTTCTCCTATACAGAGAATTTATATTTAATGAAACTATAAGCAGGTTATTAATGGGGAAGAAAAGAAAGGGGGAAGACAAATTACCGCATAACATTTTGTTTGCCATTCAAGGTCTCTGTTTTACATACGCGCGCACACACACACACACGAGAGAGAGAGAGAGAGAGAGAGAGAGAGAGAGAGAGAGAGAGAGAGAGAGATATTATTTATGGGGCGGTGAGGAAGGAGATTGGGTAGAGGGAGGTGACGCCGGAGGGGGCAGATGAGGGCAGTAAATGCAGAGCAAGATGAAATGCTTTATTTGTACAAAATGTCATACCGAAGGCCATTATTTTGTGTGCTAACTAAAAAATAGAATAAGAAAAAAAAAAAGAAAAAGAAAGTCCAAAAGGTTTGTTTAAGAATGAATTGAGAGATTAATATGATGAAGGATAAAATCAGAAGACACTTTGGGCAGACTGTGCACGTCTGATTTTTATCTCTCAGGTTTTCAGTAAGCCATAAAGCAGACGCGGGGATATGCCAGCTGTGCTTAACCAAATTTCTCCTGCGTTCCCTGCTTGACAATTAACTTGTTATTTGTCCTCCATGTTTATCTTTTTGAAGCAAAATAATTTAAGACGAGCCTCCCTGGTCAGCGCCGTGCTCTGCGCTCATCTTGTTGGCACACACCTCATATTAATTATCAACTGGTAAATGACGATATCACACAGGGTTGTTGGCTTAAAACAACAGGCATTTATCGTCTCTGACTCGGAAGTAAAGATTACCTCCAAGCTCTCTGTAGGTTCTGAAAAGCTCATCCGGGTTCCTTGTCATTTGTGAGGTTTTAAACACAATTCCCCTGCCTTCTTAATGCTAAGCGGGGTTGGGGTGGTGGTGGGAGGAATTGGAAGCGACATCATGGCTCACATCTGCAATCCCTGTACATGTAAGGCTGAAGCAGAAGGCTTGTCACAAGTTCTAGAGGCATAAAAAATAAAAATAAAAAATTAAAGTCTGTTGAAATAGCAGGTGGGGTACTTGTGGCCAAGTATGATACCTGAGTTCAGTACCTGGGGCCCAGATGTTGAAAGGAGAGTACTGAATCCTGAAAGTCGTCCTTTGACCTCCACATATAACATGTGGGAAGACATGAAAGCATGTATGCACAATAAATAATGTTGTATAGCTTTTCATGGGTTTAAAAATGTTTATCAATTGGTATTTGATTGCTGGAATTATTTTATGCTAAAACACTGATATTTAAATTTTCTTTTCTTTTTTTCTTTTTATTGTTTATTTATTTATTAAAGATTTCTGCCTTCTCCCCGCCACCATCTCCCATTTCCCTCCCCCTCCCCCATCAAGTCTCCCTCCCTCATCATCCCTAAGAGTAATCCGGGTTCCCTGTCCTGTGGGAAGTCCAAGGACCACCCACCTCCATCCAGGTCTAGTAAGGTGAGCATCCAAACTGCCTAGGCTCCCACAAAGCCAGTACGTGCAGTAGGATCAAAAACCCATTGCCATTGTTCTTGAGTTCTCAGTAGTCCTCATTGTCCATTATGTTCAGCAAGTCCGGTTTTATCCCATGCTTTTTCAGACCCAGGCCAGCTGGCGTTGGTGAGTTCCTGATAGAACATCCCCATTGTCTCAGTGTGTGGGCAAAGAAAAACATTTAGGCGATGAAAGGAGACAGAGACAAAGACCCACATTGGAGCACCGGACTGAAGTCTCAAGGTCCAAATCATGAGCAGGAGACAGAGCACGAGCAAGGAACTTAGGACCGCGAGGGGTGCACCCACACACTGAGACAATGGGGATGTTCTAAATTTTATTTTCTAATTACTTGGTACCAGTATAAGGAAATACATTTAATTTTATATATTATTCTTGTACCTATCAGCTCTGAAGCATTCCGTTCTTAATTCTGGTTACTACCTGTGAACATCTGTAGATTCTTCTGGATTTTCAAGAACACTATCATGAGCAGTTTCTTTTTCCTAATGCTTGTGTCTTTTTCCTCTATATCTTACTATTGAAAGAACAGCTCAGTAGCTTGCTGACAAAGTGCTTGTCTTATTTTGGATTCTGGATAGCACGTTTTCAGTGTTTTACCTGGAAAGGGACACTTGCTTTAGGGTTTAATAGACAGTCTGTTAAGAAACTTCTCTGTCAGATTTTAAGAAAATTCTTCTCTGTCAGAGTGTTCTTTTTCTAAACCATGAAGGAATGTTGGATTTTATAAAAGAATTTCCGCATCAGTTGAGATTATCCTGGAATCTTTATTATGCTAATGATGTGATTTACACGGATAATTTTTTAATGTTAAGCCAGCTTTGCATTTCTGCAATGTCCTCGACTTGGTTGCGTAGCATCATTCTGTTATCTGTTTACTTATTTCCCCCAATGTTTTCTCTAAGCTACTGTGTCTGTTCCCAGGAGTTTTAGTGGGAGGGGAAGCTCCAGTTTGAGAAATCCCTGTAAACTAGGCTGAGCTCACTGTGACAATTAAAGAGACAGGAAGAAAAAAGAAATGAGATTGAGCTAATTGGGGAAGAGGAACCCCAAAAGGAGTTCAGTGACCTCCAATTCTGTCTGTCTGTCCTTGAGGAACTGACCTGGACTATAGATCCAAACAGAGAAAGAATTGGGGTCTTTGTGCACCTGGTTGGCCACGCTCTCCATTCTGGCTTAGTAAAGTCCTTCAGAGATGTTGTCCTTTCTGTCACCATTGAGGGGGGGACCATCTGGCTTCCATGAGGTGGCCACTCCTTCAGGGGGCAGGTGATTGCCTTCATCTACTCAGAGGTCTGTCCTGGGAGGCTTGCCAATATGTCAGGGTGGTTTCAGCCTCTTGCCACAGAGATGTTTACCGAGCAGTGCTATCCCTGCTGGAACCCGCCATAACTTCAGGCGAATGACACAGGTGGAGGAAAAGCTAACGAGGCAGAAAGAAAAAAAAAGCAGAATTATTGAGGCTAGTGACTGGTGCCACTTCTGTGTCTGTGTTCACAAAAGGTGCCACTCTGGAGTCTTTCTAACATTGTTTTCATTTGCAGCGTTATTGTGGTTTTACAGAATAAGCAAGTAAATCTCCATTTTCTGGAGGGACTTGTGAAGTTGGTTCAGTTTCGTTTTCTTATATTTGAAAACATTACATGCTGACCCTATCTAGGCCCGGAGGCTTCTGTGCTGGAAGATGAGAGACTTGATGTGAGCAAAAGGCCTGCAACTCTTTAGACACTGAGCATGTTTTAAGATTGGGTAGTAGGGGTCCCCTTTGTCTTGATTCTCACGTGTCTTGGCTTACAGGTTTTAGAGTCTCTTTTCTATGTGTGCTTTGACACCCTTCTCAAATGCTGTCTGTATCTGAACTGCCTCCAATCCTCATCTTCTTTGTGGTTGGTTTGTTGTTCTAGCTCCAGATTAGGAGGTGGAGAGAGAATTAGATTCTCCTCTTCATTCTTTTCTAATGTCTGTGCTCAGAACTGATAGAGTAAGCTGTGGGCAGGCTCCACATGTTGGACGCTCCCTTTAGCCATTTGCATCTTTCTGGGTTTTGTTCTCAATTAAATCTGATTGGTCTTTAGTATGATCAAATCAAACAAAGAATGATGATTATAGAGTCAAGAATTTTATCGTTTCCAGATAACAGTCAAGGGCCTTAATATTTTTCCACTTGAATCAGCCAGATTCTGTATATTTTTGAAAGATTTCTTTATCAGCTTATGGTAATTCTGCATAATAATGGATCTCATTATGACCTCCTCTGTTCTGTAGTACAGGGATATTTCAGTCAAGGATGGATGGCATGTTCCTTGGGGTCCCCTAGAGATTATATTGCCTAGTGATAATGCAGCCATACCCCGGGAAAAACACACTATAGTGTCTACACAACAATTAAATCACATGACACCATTCTCAGAATGCGTCCCTGCTGTAAGTGGCACAGAAGTTTGGTCTCCTTTGCAGGCTAACAGATATGCCGAGATCCAGAGGCACTACTCTTGTAAAGTGTGCTGTGTGTAACTTGGATTACTTCTCTGTGAGACAGCAATGGTAGCTGGGATAGTAACCAGGTGTTGTGGGAACTCCTTCAGCTAATAGCCATTGAGATAGCAGCCCACTTTAGGCCTTCCTTCCTTTCTTCCTTCTTTTATTTCTTTCTTTTTTGCTTTGGGGCCTGTCCTGGAACTTGCTCTGTAGACCAGGCTGGAAAGAAAAGGTGACCACACACTTAAAGTGGGCCGGTATCTTAAAGGCTGAAGGAGTTTCCACAACAGCCAGGATTGAGGGGCATCAAATAAGGGCAGAATTAATTCGAAGACAGCTGAAAGAGATCTAAGGCCCAGTGTGGTGCCACACACTTGTCATCTCGGCACCTAGAAGTTGGGTAGAACAATCTCAAGTGCATCCTGACTATAAAACCAAACATCAAAACCCACCGATCAAACAAGAAGCTCAACCAAACACCTCGCCACCAAAAGGGGGTTAGTAAATCGTAGCATTTTATTTAGCCCCTAAAGTTTTCTGCTAGGTGATGATGATTTACAACATGTTGTGGCTGGTGCTGTTGGTAGCATGAGCAGGAAACGGGATGAACCATGGTCACATTTCACAGGACCCGCTTGCTTTCTCAATTCCTATTGCTAGAAATGAGATGAGAACCATTTTATTGGAGATATTCTAAAACAGCATCAGCATATGGGCATCTCCTGAGAGACTTTATTTATGTCTTTGATTTGTCACTTCATGCATCGGCTATGTAAACCGAGGCACATGTTATATTTTTTAAATTCTTTGAGGATTCCATAAATGTGTACTGGTCAGTTTACTACCCACGACCCCTTTGCACTCTCCTCCTATTCCTATTGGGTCACTCCCCAGCATGCCCCTCCTCCTTTCTTATCTTGTTCTGTGTATGACTCACTGGATTAAATTAGAGTTGCTTACATAAACATCTCTCCTCCTCTTCTTCTTCCTATTCCTTCTCCTCTTTCTCTTCCTCTTCCCCATCTCTTCCACCTTCTTCCCCTTCTTCTTCTTCCCCTTCTTCTTCTTCCTCTTCTTCCTCCTCTTCCTCTTCCTCTTCCTCTTCCTCTTCCTCCTCCTCCTCTTCCTCTTCCTCTTCCTCTTCCTCTTCCTCTTCCTCTTCCTCTTCCTCTTCCTCTTCTTCTTCTTCTTCTTCTTCTTCTTCTTCTTCTTCTTCTTCTTCTTCTTCTTCTTCTTCCTTCTTCTTCCTCTTCCTCCTCCTTCTCCTCCTTCTTCTTCTTGTCGTCTCTTCCTCCTTCTCCTCCTCCCCTGTCTTCCCCTTCTTTGAATGAAGCATGAGTAATTTGCCAGAAGCCTACACCACTTAAGAAAATGACTAATCCTCCCCCCTGCCCCAATCATTAACTACCAGTTTCTCATCTGCTAGTGGTTGGGCCTCACAAACTCTTCTCCCATCCATGATAGAGTCTTATATATAGATCTCCTGCAGGTAAACATAGTAGCTCTAAGTTTTTGGGTGTGATGGCTACGTCATGCCCAGAAGACAGAGTTTCACAGCACACACACTCCATTTCCCATTCTTTTACATTCTTTTTGCCCCCATGTTCTGCAGTGTTTCCTGAACCTTGAGCAAGTAGGGCGATAAATATGTCATGGTAATGACTAATCACTCACTAGTCACTTATACCTAATACATTAATCAGTTATGAGTCTCTCTCTATAAACTGTTATCAACTATATACAAAGAGAAGCTGCCTCTGATGAAGGCTAAGAGCAGCATTAATGCATGTCTATAAGCATAAGTACTGAGAAGGCAGTTTTATGTTATGAACAGTTAGCAAACCAACAGGAATAGATTTCTTCCTAGGCTATGATCTCCCTAGCTGTGAGCTTTTCATCAGGTTTACAGTAGCGAACATTAGTTCCTCTTGGGGAGCAGGACTCCAATCCAATCAGAAAGGGGTTGGTGATCTCTCTAATATCCATGCCACTATTTCACCACCAGACACATCATTCTCAGCTGGCCATTGGTACTGTGGGGTTCATAGTGAGGTATGACTGGTGATGACTTTTCTTCTCTGGCAACTGGATCAAAGCCTTCCAGGACGGCGAAAACTCACTGGTGGGGAGGAAGCTTCCAGCTCACTTCTCCCTTGATCTCTGTTCTGCAACCAGAGCTGGTGTCTTTAGCAATAGGGTCTTTTAAAAGGATTTTATTTATATTTGTGTGTATGTGTATGCTACGGTTTGAATGTATGTCACGAGTGTGCAGATGCCTACAGAGGTCAGAAGGACCACTGGGTCCAGTGATTGGGAGCTGCCCAGCATGGATGATGAGAACTGAGATCAGGTCCTCTGGAAAAGCAGCAGATGCTCTTGACAATTGAGCCATCTCTCCAGCCCCAGCAGGATTTTACTGTCTCATGTCAGTGGTCAAGGAAGGGCAATGGCAATAGCCTGTGATGTTTGGGGGGCCTTTAGGGCTCCCCTGATCAACAACTCACACGGAGGTCTCTCACACCTGGCACTGGGATTTCTACTTAATAACCTATAATATCTGGGAGCAAGTACCTTTGTGCAAACTTATTTTTTTAATTATTTATTTTAATTCACTTATAAAACAAAAGTTTCTCGCATGACTTTTTCATACATTTTTAGTTTTAGCTTGCCCCTCTAAACTCCTTCTCTCCTCTCCCCTTATCCTCCCATAGCCTTTCTGCCCCTGGTTTCTCCCTGTATCATATGTTCTACTACCCCACCCCCTGCCACCACGTCCACCATCCTGTAGGGCTTCTCTCTACCCTGTGACCTATATAGCTTCATGGCCAACTAAGGCAAGCTATTAAAAACCTTTATTGTGTAATCTTCCTTATGTTTTGAATTACAGTTTTGGGGAAATTAAATAAATAAATAAATAAATAAATAAATAATCTGTGCACTTTGTTTACCAACAAGACTGGCAAAGCCACATCAGATCTAGCAGTAGGTTATGTGTGTGTGTGTGTCTTTCCCTGGCAAGCCTTTATATCTCCTCTCCATTTTCCCCCTTTATAACTTATTAAAACATAAAATTAGTGATTTTCTGCTAGTGTTTCAAGAAAATTCACTGAGGAGGCACATTTTTTCTTTTTTAAAAAATTTATTTATTTATTAAAAATTTCCACCTCCTCCCCTCCATTTTCTTCCTCCTCCCTCTCCAGTCCTAAGAGAAGTCAGAGTGGCCTGCCCTGTGGGAAATCCAAGGCCCTCCCTCCTCCATCCAGGTCTAGGAAGGTGTACATCCAAACAGACTAGGCGCCCAAAAAGCCAGTACATGCAGTAGAATCAAAACCCAGTGCCATTATCATTGGCTTCCCAGTCAGCCCTCATTGTCAGCCACATTCAGAGAGTCTGGTCTGATCATATGCTCGTTCAGTCCCTGTCCAGCTGGCCTTGGTGAGCTCCCATTAGATCAGTCACACCAGCTCAATGGATGGTGGAGGCACATTTTCTATGCTTGTTGTTTTGACCTAACTAAAAAGAAATCTGAGGCTGAAGAGATGGCTCAGATTAGATGTGGCTGCCCTTGCAGAAGATTGGGTTCAGTTCCCAGCATCATATGGCAGCTCATAATCCTCTGTAACTTCAAGTCCAAATGCAACGCCTCCTGCTGGTCTCTGCAGGTACTAAACATGTGTGATACACATAAACTCATACAAGTGCACACACACACACACATACACACACACCAGAAAAAAACAAATTGAAAAATAAAATAATAAAATTTTATGGAGGAGACAAGGCTTTTGTTTCTAAACCATGATGGTATTTTTAAAAATGAATATTAAAAAACCTTGCAAATAAATAAAAACATCACACACCCACACTAACCAGACTCAAAGTCTATACAACTTAATGAATTTATACACAGTTATAATTGGCATCTAAAATGAAAAACTATGACATTTCATATTAAATTTTACAGTTCAGTATTGAGTACACAGTCTGTACTGCCCATCACAAACCCCAAATTCCATGACCTAGAACTACACAAACAATTAGCTGTGAATCCTCTTCCAGAGTTAGTGCCCATCCCCTATACTCAGTCTTTCTGCATCCCCTGGTGTTTGTCCTTTCTTGTTCCCTTTTCTACAGGTCACACTGTGCCCACATGTGCATTTATTTATACACACATGTATTGTTATCTAGAGTCTGCACATAAATAAGAATGTGCAGTTTATCTTTTGATAAAAGGTGTGACATCACTTAATAATGTACCTTCTGAGTTCATACTCTTATATACAATTTACTGGTAATAAATCTGTCTATATGTTAATTTCCTCCAGAACTGGTGAAGCAGAGAACAAAATTAAAATACATATTAAACATATGTCTCCCAAAATACTTATTGGTTATGATCTTATATGTTCATATTCAAAGATTTTCTTCTCTATAAATAAGGGTTCCAAGATAAATTTCAGATTCCTGAGGATGAAACAAAGTAATAAAAAAATACTTTTAAAACAGCACAGTAGATTGTAGGCATAAAATCACATTCACTGAGAAGACTCAAAACTCAACTTTAAATCTACATGAAAAATGATAACAAACCATTCACTTTATTATTCTTTGATATTTCATAACTGCTATGAGAGGCACCAGACACAGTCTGTGATGAGACTTGGGGGTGTGTCTTTTTTTCCTATACACCTCTTTTGCACTTTGACATTTTTCCAAGAGCAGATGAAACCTTGTAAATTTGGATATATCTTTAAGATACTGATACAGTATTAACTACCTAATAAACACTTTTAAATGACAACATTAAAAAATGTGTTGGTTTGAATGAGAATGGCTCTCATGGGCTCAAATATGCAAATGCTTGGTCTTTGGTGGAACTGTTTGGGAAGGATTAGGAGGTGTGGCCTTGTTGGAGGAGGTGTGTCTCTGGGGGTGAGCTTTGTAGTTTCAAAACCAATGTCATTCCCAGTTAGTGACTTCCTCTATCTCTCTGCCTGTGGTTGTTATCTCAAGATATAAACCTTCAGCTACTGCGCCAGCACCATGCCTGCCTACCTGGTATCATGCTTCTCATCATAATGATCATGGACTAGCCCTCTGAAACTGTGAACTCCCAATAAACTCTTTTTTTTTTATAGTTGCCTTCATCATGATGTCGCTTCACAGCAATAGAAAGGTAACTTAAGATAAAGAATAATGCAGCGTTTTAGGAACCTTAATCTTCCCAGGGAGAAGAGGATGCATTGTGATTAAGAGAAGGGAAACACTGAGGAAATGTGCTACGTCCTGAGGTATCATGTCTGTCAGGCTGTGTTCTTGCTCTCCCACACATATGACAGATATAATTTCCATTGTATTTGTGTGCACGCATGTATATGCAGAGATGCACATACATGAACACACACAGTTGAAGATAAAGAAAGGTCTGGTTTGGCAGGTACCGAAAGATGGTTTGCCGTGCCGTGGAGTCATGAGCGGCAGTGCTGAGTTCCTGCTGGAGTCTGTTCAGTCCACCAGCGTACTCAGTCAGTGAATCTCTGCGCATCACTCAACACTTCCACTAAGGAACGTTGACTGAAGAGACAGCTTATCATCAGTCACCATGCTCTTCCCTAACTGTCAAAGACTGCTACAGCCATCAATCCAGAGGGCTTCAGCGAGACGGTTGTGAGTGTGTGTGTTTGCGTCCATCCAAATGTTTCCTCTGTGAATGGTCCAGTCAAATCTCAAAACCCAAATTCAAGCAAGGAATCCAGGAATATCCCAGTAGAACGCCAACATTAGCGGAAGAAAAACAGATTTTAAAAAATGTAATGTGGCCAGTTTGTGGTCTCCTTTTATTACCCAAAGATTTATCACATTCCCTGTATAATTAAATCTCTACATCTGTGGGGCACAAATGTTTTATGTTTCCAACATTTATGGTTTGACATCGGAAACATCTGTGCAGGCCCAGTATACAACATCTGGAAGGCATTTCTGAGCTTTTATGACATGCAGAGTGATCTTTGTTTTGGAACAAGTGTGTGGTTTTCTCCAGTAGCTCTTCCTGCTGGTTGTGTCCTTCTAATTGGCATCTCACTGGAGGACTGAAAGAAGCCTGGCGCCCTGACCTCCCCTGGGCACAAGGGCAGGCTTTGTCAGAATCTTCCCTGGGTTGAGAATCAGAGGGAGAAGATGCTGAGTCATGGGGTTAGCTGGTTTACACCAGGATTTCTTGATCTCAGGAATTAGGTTGAGAGAAAAGAAAGGCCTGGAATCCAGCCAGAGCCTGCCTGGCTGTTTTCCAGTTTAAGTCATTGGTAGCATAGTGAACATCATTGTCCCCATTTAACTGGGAGCAAATAGAGTCTTAGAGAAGTTAATCCCCTTCAGGTTACTCAGCTAATTAATGGAAGGTTTGAAATTTTGAAATTTAAACTGAATTATTGAACATTTTATCGAAACATAATGCCTTGGTCCTAAAGTGTGCAGAAAGTTGTTTAGCTTTCAATAAATATTGACTGAGCACCTACTCAGTGTGGTAAAGATATCTAGGTGCTGAGGTGGATGAAGTAAGCTCTCTGCCCTTGTGAGCTTGCGTTACTGTGATGGTTTAGATAATACAGCAGCGTGGCAAACACATGCAGTAGACTCACACGTTCGACTTCTCTGGTACAATGGAATACATGTTGTATGTTAGACAGGAGCTTGGCAGAAGATCTGGGTGTGGACTCAGGAATGCCCAGGAAGGATTTATTTTAGTTTGGGATTCCCTAAACTGAGTCTGAAAGCAGGACTTGGAATGGCCGCTTTATTTAGAAAGGGATCCAAGGATGCAGAATCTGAGGGTAGGGAGAGTGACCCAAGGTGAAGAAAAGGCCCTTAAAGAGCTGCTTAGGGCTGGGTGTCTGGCTCAATGGCAGAGCACTCGGCAGAGATCAGTTACCTTACTCATTGCTGAGACAAAATATCTGACCATAGGCAACTTTAAGGAGAGAGGACTTTACTTTGGTCTGTGGTTTAAGGAGACATGCAGTAAGGAGACAGTGGTAGAAACGTGTGTGAGAGGAACGTTAGCACTCAGCTCACTTCTCCCTTCCTATTCAGTCCACTGTCCCATCCCTCAGAATAAGGTCATCTGTTCTTGAGGTGGGGCTTCCTTCCTCAGCCAAACCACATAGACACCAGAGGTGTGTTGCTTAGGTGTTTCTACATCCAGCCATGTTAAGAGAAGATCAACTACCACAGTGAGCAAGCCCAAGGCCCCAAGTGCCAACTCTCACACCATAAACAGGCAGAATTATCCTCTGGAACAATGAGGAACTTAGGACTTTACTTCTGGGTATATGTTCCTTCTGAGGATTCTCCACGCCTCTCAACATTCTGCTTTGATGGTGTAAATGGTAGGTCTTCCATGACTTCAAGAGAGATACCAAAGGGGCATGCATAGCAGAAGATGCTATCAATGTTACCAAAGCAAGCTGAGCTCCATCAGCCTACAGGCACTTTGTGGTATACCTCAAACTGCATCTAGCAGGCTACGGGTACCATCTGGTACACTACAAGCTTAGTGTAACCTGCCAGGAGGTTAAGGGCATTGGTGTAGAGTATCCAAGAATCTGTTGAGATTTAAACTAGGAAGGTTATTGCAGGCATTACTATGTTACTGCCATTTAAACAAACGAGATTGAGGGTGTGCCCAGAAGCTATCTGAGTTAAAAAAAAAATCCCTTAGGGAGAGGTAGAGACACTTCAGAAGCCCCCGAATGATCACAGTAAAATGAACTGGGTGACAGATGAGGCCAAGATGTTGCAGGGGACCAGATGACATAATCATGGTGGATTTCTATAGTGCACTATGACTTCTGTCATGAGATAAAAGGGGTAATTTTGAGCAGAAGAGGGATATAACTAGACTTATGTTGAAGCATTGTTCCGGCTGCCATGTTGAGAATCAATGCTTATGGGGATGGTGAGGGTGGCTGAGCACAAGGCGGCAGCAGGAGAAGCTGGGGGAAGTGGATCTAGCCCTGGCTTTGAAGGGAGAGTCAACAGGATTTCCTGTGGTCTGACTGTGATGTGTGAGATGGTATGAAGGGGGACTTGCCCTGGCAAGTAGGATAGCAGAATAATAAAGAAAATATAGGGTAAGATGGGAAATACCGTAGAAGGAGCAGGAGAAAACATGGGGAGATTATGGCCCATGAAGAAGGATGCTGGATCGGTCAGGGCTCTACATGAACAGAACAAAGTGGACACGAAGACAGAATACTGGGCAAGAGAGCCATGGAGAGATGGAAACAATGGGTTACGCTGTGGCCAGAAAATGAGAAGGGCCCATTTGAATTCCTATTTCTTTTCTTTTTTCCAGACAGGGTTTCTCTGTGTTATAGTCCTAACTGTCGTGAAACTCACTTTGTAGACCAGTTACAGTGTACAAAGTTTCCTGGGGCTATATTAGAATGATCAATATAAATATATCTGTTTGAAAGATATGGATACTAAGGGACCTTAAGAAGGAATCACCCACCAGGCAGAGGTGGTGAGCTTGAATCCAGCCTGGTCTACATAGAGAGTTCCAGGACTGTACATTAAGAAACCCTGTCTTACTGCTTTCATCAGTTTTGAGTTTTCTACATATAGATTTTATGTGTGATTTGATATATCTACAATTAAATGTTTCATTGTTCAAAGTCAAAGTAAATTACATTTTTATTGTTTTCCAAATTCTAATCTTTCATTGATTCTAAAGAAAAATAAATATTTTCTCATCTTAAAAAAAAAAAAAAAGAAACCCTGTCTTGGTAAAAGAGGAGGAGGAGGAGGAGGAGAAGGAGAAGGAGAAGGAGAAGGAGAAGGAGAAGGAGAAGAAGAAGAAGAAGAAGAAGAAGAAGAAGAAGAAGAAGAAGAAGAAGAAGAAGAAGAAAGAAGAAGAAATCAAGCATCAAGGTCTTTCATGTGGTTAGCTGGTGTTAAAATCACAGTGGTTTAACGTTTCTTTTTTTGCTCATATTGGTTGTCTAATTTTTCTATGCGAACCATAAATTACTTTTGTAACATGACAATGAAAATAATTATTTTAAGTTGAAGGACAAATTGTCTTTATATTCTAAGAGGAACAGATGTTGAAAACTCCCAGCATGGGAATGGCAGCTTCAGTCACATGCACAGATGATAACTCCTGAATTCTAGACCTCAGAGGAAATGTTCTGTGGTTTCATATGGATGGAGCTGTACTTTCCAAACTCAGGATGCATGGTCTTCTAAAGGGTGTGCACGCTGGTTGGTGCACCCATCTAGAAATGGTCTTGGGAGGCCAGTTTGGTTGCTGAAATGTCTAAGCTCATGAAACAGTTTACTAGTATCTGGAAACAATCAGTTGAATATTTGAAATGAAGACATTAAAAAAAAATCTGACTTGACCAATCACCACAGATATGGATATTTTCATTTTAGATTTTTCTGTTTGGTTGGTTGGTTGGTTTTGGTGACAGGATTTCTCTGTGTAACTGCCCTGACTTGTCCTGGAACTCACTCTATAGACTTGGCCTGGAACTCAGAGATCTGCCTGCCTCTGCCCAGGTGCTGGGATTAAAGACCTGCACTAACTCTGCCCACTTAGAAATGTCCCTTTGTTGTTGTTTCTGGGGTTTTTTTTGTTTTGTTTTGTTTGTCTGTTTTTTTGGTTAGACATTTCCGTTCTTATCATAGCTGACACGTGATCTGGAGATGTTCACATTGTGCCGGCACTTTTGACACCAGTGTTCCATCAGTGATTACCAAGCTTCCCTCGTCTGCAGGAGCCCTTTATGACCACATGCCTGCACTGCTTACACATTGCCTGTCCTCAACTAGACTCTTCCTAGACACACGAGAAGCTCCCTAACCCAATCTTAAGTAATAATATTCAAGATAAATCTGACTTAAATTACAAATCATAATTTTTAGGTACACATTAAAATCAGTACGTGTCTATCCAATAGAAAATGTTTACCCATGAACCTCTGGAAAGTCATCTCTCTCATATTTGTACTGAGCGCTGGGAACACACTGCACTGAGTTGTCAGCTTCTGAAAAGACAGGCATTTTGGGGCACTTCTGCAGGCCCACTGAGCTGGATGGACCGGAGGAAAAGGCTTGAAAACATTAAGCCTGGCCTACTCTCAGCCCAGGCAAAGGCAAAAACCCTGACCTCTGCCCAAGATTTATTTGAAAGTCAGTCTTGTGGAGCAAGAACATATAATATGTTAAATGGGTTTTTTATGAGCTGGTGGGAGAAGGTGACCAACACATAGAAAGTCGATTTTTATGGGCCTTCTCCGAGGATGCTAGGTGCCACCACAGACATGATTTGTGTATTTATTTTGGCCAAGGATGATCCACCCGTGCCTGACACCTGGGAGTTTAGTGGGAGATAGTTCTTGAATTTAAATGAGCCAAACCCATTTGGAACGTTTTCTTTCATTATCTCGGGAATTTCGGAAAAGAGAATGGTTCTCATTCGAAACTGAAAAGGAATTCAGAAGTCACTTTGGGACACAGGCCAGAAAGTGAGAGAAAATACAAAGGCGGCAAAGGAGGCTATCTCTGTTGGAGGGATCATCTCCCCTACCTTAAAAACAACAACAACAACAACAAAAAAAAAACCTTAACAGCATTTAACACGGATATCCACACTGTAACACGCAGCCAGAGGGTCGAATTGTGTGGCTCAGTGTCTTCCTGTGGATTCTCCTCCTTTTGAGCAAAACCTAACATTAAAATTGACTTAAAATGCTTCATTTGGGACACCTTCATTTTCTGAGCCATTTTTGGATTGCTTTTCCTGCTTCCCAGAACCTAAAGCGCAAAGTGAAGAAGTTTAGTTCCCAGTATTTTCAAAGAATTTTCATTGTGGTACAAAGTGCCACCCCCAACACACTTAACTGTTTACTCTGGGAAAGTACTGTATAAGAGTTCACATCAGTGTGTCATATACAAACGGTCTTAGGAGCTTTCAAAGATGAGTCAAGCCCATGGAAAATATTTACAAATAGTTTGTCTACGCACTGGGTATTTTCATGTGGACATAGGACGTGGGGGCTGGATCCACTAAGATGGCACTTGTAAGTCACCACACTTCCATGAAGATAGAAGGATACGGGACTATTCCTGTAGAGTTCTTCAGCAGACCCCTCCTCCTGTCTGTCAGTCACTTATTAACTAATTTTCCGTTTCTACTGCTACCTGTTTAAAGTTTTAAACTCCGATGGCAATGGGCTCCCAGCACCCGTGTTCCAGGGTACCCTCTTCCTGTGAATCAGGGTTGTCTTGTGACCTGCTTTAGTCACTAGGGTGAGGAAGAAGGGATACAGATCTGGTCTTCATCTGTGTCTTCAGAAAGCCTGCTATCTTTCACACTGTGTATAAGAAATCCTGCCCTGTTCCCATCATCACACTTTGAGGAGCCTACGCCAGCCGTGCAGAGGTCATGTGGACAAAGACAGAGGCCCCCAGTCAACAGATCTGGGTATTCACAGTTGCCAGCCAGCACTAGCTCTGGCTTGGGAGTGGGGTCCTCTTAAAAGTGGATCCTGTCGCCTCACTCAAGCCTTCTCTTCATCAGGTGCCACGTGGAAGCTGATAAAAAGTGGATGTTGGATTGTTAGTGTGCCAAACTACAGAGGCACAAAGTAAGGAGACTCACATTTATTCTCTCATATAGAGGCTGGATGTCTGAAATCAAGGTCTTGCGTGTCGGTGCCAGGATCGCTTTGAAGGCCCTAGCCTCTTCCAATTCCTCATAGCCCCAGCTACTCCCTTGGCTTGGGGTAGCAAGCTCCAATCTCTGTCTCCATCTTTACGTGCCTCTTTTCCTTGTAGCTGTGGCCCAGATTTCTCCCTACAAAGATGCTGGTCATTGGACTGGGGCCCACCATAATGACTTCATCAGAACATTATTACATCTACAAAGACCTTATTTCCAAATAAAGTCACACTTACCAATCCTGAGAGTTAGGATTTCAACATTCCCCTTTTGGGGGTGGGTGGGAGGGTGGAGGAGACACAATTCAATCTGTAACAAACGGGCCGCAGTGAGCCCTGCTGCAATGAAAGAACTGTGTGGTAATAAATAGCCTGATGTTTTTAGGAACCGAGTTTTGGGTTACTGTGTTGTACAGCAGGGAGAAGCAGGACAGTAACTCACAGCCTCGCTGCTCTCCTCTGCGGAAGCACCTCACTCCCGAACTGCATATCCTTCTGTCCTCGTCCCCTTCCCCCTCCCTGTAAAGAGCACTGTTCTTTCTAAGCACCTCTACCTTCCCCAATCCCAAGAAGATGACATAGGGACTCAGGTAATTTCTTATGTTCCCAGTGTGACTATTCACTATGATTTCCAGGTCCTGATTTCTGTATTCTGCTTTTTTTTTAAGGTGTGTGTGTGTGTTTTGTCTACCCCACCCCCACCTCTTTTTAAGATCTCTGCTGGATGGTTGACCCTATAATACAGTAGTTCTCAACCTATGTGTCATGACCCTTTCCCAGGGGTCACCTAAGGCTATCAGAAAACACAGAAATTTATATTACAATTCTAACAGTAGCAAAGTTACAATTATGAAGTAGCAATGAAAGTAATTTTATGGTTGGCAGTCACCACAACATGAGGAATCGTTTTTAAAGGTCAATAACATGAGGAACTGTTTTAAAGGTCACAGCATCAGGAAGGTCTAGAGCTACAGACTTCTGGGAGGCTCTTCTTTCTCTCCTGTTCTATGCTGTCTCTGTCTGAACAGAGGCTTGACACTGGGCATGCTCCTGTTTCACAGACCTAACTCTCTGGCTGCTGAAAGATTTTGTTATCTCGCCCGCATTCCCTGTGGTTTGAGTGTGATCTGGACCCCTTCATAAGGAAAGAGGATTTAGGTCTTAACAATCGTGCAGCCAGCATCATTTTTAATCGATACTTCCTTGCTTGTGGGGAAGATGGATCAGAATGAGATCAGAGGGGGAGAAAATCCCTGCGAGGATCCTACTAAAATCTATTTTCTGTTCCAATCTTCATTAGTTCTGCTTTTGTGCTGTGTGACCAAAATATCTTCAAGAGTAACTTCAGTGGGGGAAGATTCATCTTGACTCATGGTCTCAGAGGTGTTGGTCTACTAAGGCAGAGAAAGAAGATGGGGCAGAATGGGACAGTTTATGATGGACAGGAAGCAGAGAGCTCAGTAATAAAGGAGAAGAAATAATATGTTCCCAAGTATCTCCTCGTCAGCGGCCTACTACTTTCAGCAAGTGTAGCATGATTAATAAAAACCCAGAGACAGATATTGGGGCTCAACCTAAAGGTCAGAAAAGCAAAGCAGCCAGCCACTGGCTCTTACCTCTACCTCAGTCTGAAATGGTGATCTGCCTCCAGGAATCTCAGAATGAGACTGTGTCTGAGAGCTGTGTCCTCTCATTTTATAATCATCTGTAGGGCTGGGATTAAAGACGTGCACCACTACTGCCTGGTTTCTATGGCAAACTAGTGTGGCTATTAGGATTAAAAGTGTGTGTCACCACTGCCTGGTCTGTAAGGTTGACCAGTGGGGCTGCTTTACTCTCTGATCTTCAGGCTAGCTTTATTTATTAAAATACAAATGAAATATCACTACAAGCAAAGCCCCCCCACCCCCACCCCAAACCATCCACAGTCTTGTAAAAAGCACCAGCAGCTGGGGAGGTTCCCACGGAAACCATGAGACTGTAAAGGCACGTCACATCTGTGTGAGCATTTTCTACCCAGGAGGAGGGGTGGGTGACGAGGCAATATCTACTTCCCAACCTTCTAATGAGACAAACGACAAACCCAAGCTTAATTCCAGCAAAGCTGATCCTAGAAACCAATGAGATTGTTAGACTTGAAAACAGCACAGCTGAGCAGTTACCAGGAGCATGGGTGACCCTGAAGCAGTGGCACTGGAAAGTCAGCCAGCGTGGGTGGTAAGTAGTTTTCCTGTGGCTGTGAGTGGGGCCCCCTTGCCCACTCTCCCCTCCTGAAGCCCTAAGGCTATGTGCCGTTGGGGTAGAATTGCCTACAGCTGATTGCAAGAAGCACAGGCTATTCAGTTGAAGGTCCAGCGATCTTCCCTGTCCTTCCTTCTATGAGGGAACAACAACAATCAACAAGCTCAGCTGTGGCCATCTCCTGACAGCTTCGGAAACAGCCAGTCTTATGAAGATGGCAACTGTTTGGTTCAGGGGCTACTGCTGGATGATATTCAAACCCTAACAAAACCCAACTTCTGTACATCCAAATGATGGCATAGATCTTCGTTACTTCTGAATATTATGTCCCTCCTCCCACAATTCTATCTTCCCAACTGATCTTTTCCTTCAAGACCTTTGCTAATAAGTGTCATCTTTTTAACTGTGCTCTTCAACTCTTTAAGCTCCCTTCCCCTTGCACTGTTGATGTCCCTGATTGATCTCCAGCATACACAAAAGTGCACACAGATAGGCTCTGAGACCCCCATAACTCATCTGACTCAGTGGGACAACAGCTTTCTTGTTTTAAGGCAAGAGTTGGTGGTAGAAAAGAGTTGTTAGATGGTCAGGGACCCCAAGTGTACATTGGAGAAGGCATTAGAGAAGTATCTATGCTTCAAGAGTTTTAAAGTGAATAATTCCCTCAAGGAAATAAATACTTTTTAGACTTTGCAGCATTTGATCAGTGCACCTGAGAAATAACAAGCAAGGATATGAGTTTTTTTTTTAATGTTAGTTATTCCTTCACAGCTTAGAAGAAAAGCAAATCTCTTCAATTCTGTGTACATTGTTATAAACGCCAATGTTTGAGGTCAGGGGACACTGTTTTCAGGTGATCTGAGACAGGGATACTTGAAGTGTTTAAGTTTTAGACAGAGTCTTTAGCCTAGTATCGACCTCCTCAAGTAGATAAGAATGACCTTGAATTTCTTAGTCTGTCTCTACCTCCAGAGTGCTGGGATTACAGGCATTTGCCACCATGCCTGACTTCTGCAGTGCTGGGGATGTAAGCTAGGCCTCCTGAATGCCATGGAAGCCCTCTGCATACCATGCTGCTGCATGCTGCAACCTTGGTCCCTGAGATTGAGTTATAAGAAAAAATAGCTGCTTGCCAATTTGTTCAGTTCTATAATGGAAATATACTGCCCTAGAACTCTGCAGGCTGACATTGCTGCACCAAGAGTTGATGTCCGAAGTGTGTTTCCAAGAAACATGAGTCTAGACGTTTGTGCAAATTTTTAATTCAGAAAGTTCTCTTAAGTTGTCATAGAAAAGGAGTGGAGCCTGGGATTTCCTGAGGAGCTCACTGACACACTGCTTTTCCCCACACCCAGAAGTTTCTTTTGTGTTTTGAACAGGCGAGGGGAAGATGGACAGTCAATAAGCTTCGACCAAAACTCTAATTAGCTCTCATTCTTTAAAGGCTTTGAAATAATTAAGAAATATAATACATGATTTATGCAAATGCCCAGGGAGGAACTTCTAAGGTAAGATGGCGAAATTAAAACATTGCATTGGGCATTTCTGCCTCTGGGCTATTCCCAGATGTGGAAGTCAATGCAACAGCTCCTTCTAGACAATAGGGTGCCAGCCAGTGCTGAGCAGAAATGTCAATAGGGCTCATATTTAATTTAGCACTCTGCTTGTAATTATTTATGTAAGAGAAATTTGCCTGTAGTAAGAAAAAAAATCACTTGTCCCTGAGACAACCCATGATCCTACCAAAATAAGGATTAATGGAACAACACAAAATTCCAGTTTAAGAGCAGGGCATCTTATTGTCTGGCATGGGTACCCACAGGCTGACTTCTCTAATGTAACAACATGCTTGCACCTGGCTTGTGTGACAAAGTTTCTGCTAAGAGACCTTAGCTGGAGACCCAATGCACAGTAGTGAGATGATTCCAAGTTCAACACAACAAGACATTTGAATTGTTGTGTAAAGGAATTCTGCATCATTCATCTGTTCACGCAACAATGTCTACTGGGCTTCATGTTGCTCTTGGGAGCTCTACCAGGAGAAGAACAGTAGTTTTTCTCCTTGAAGTACACACACACACACACACACATACACAGACACACACATATACATTCATTTATATATGTCAGAGGATGGATAAAGATGATACATAAAACTAGTGAACATAATTGTGTTTCAAGTGACAGTGATGTAACAGCAAGATAAGTCGGTAGGAAAAGAGGCTACATTTTTGTCTAGTCAAGAGATGTGTCAAATATATGTGGCCTTTGAGGAGAGTACTGAAGACTAATATTGTGTGTGTGTGTGTGTGAGTGAGTGTGTGTGCATGTGTGTGTTTGTATGCCATGTCTGTACAGGTACCTGGGGAGGCCAAGGATGCCAGATGACCTGGAATTGGAGTTGTAGGAGGTTGTGAGTTACCTGGAGTGAGTGCTAGAAACAAAACTCAGGTTCCCTAGTGGAGCAGGATGTCCCTTCTCCATTGAAGGAGAGCTGTGTATGCAGTGGGAAAGTGTGTGTGTGCGTGCATGCGCGTGCATGTGTGTGGTGTGCATGAGCCTGCTTGAAGAGTAGCTCATAGTGGCGGCAGGGAATCCAGCAAGGATGAGCCAGAAGGTGGCATGGTAGGGGGTGAAGATTTACAGAACAATCATTCTTAATCTTTGTTGGACATTAAAAACAACTGAAGCTGCAGTCTCAACTAGATCATTCCAGATCAGACACTCTGTGGACCCAGGATCTTCAACTTTCAGGCCTTCTAGGTGATTCGAGTTTGGACCTTGGTCCAGAGCCAGGAAGAAGGAGCCTACAGGTTAGCGGTAAGGGGTTCAATGGTTAACAATACGTACCCATGTGGCAAGGCTAACGACATCTAGATATATACACCAACATTATTCTGGATATTTCTAGGAAATGAACATTGATATCTATGGACTCTGAGTAAAGCAGATGACCGTCTATACTGTAGCTTTCTCCAGTCAGTTATAGGCCTGAAGGGAATGAGACTAACCTCCCCCAGAGTAAGAGAATTCTGCTAGTTAATGCCTTGAACTCTTGAACCACAACATTGCTATTCCCTGGGTCTCAAACTGCACAGCTCACCCTATCCAGCTTCGACTCACTAGTTTCCTACATTACAGGGTCAACATTTTTAAAAGAGATTTTCTGAAAAGATAGGCAGTTTCTTTAGACACTTGCTATATCTAGGAGAGTCTCATATGGGAGCGAACTGGCTGGGTTTAGGCCTTCCGGTCAATGTCTGGTTTCTGTCCTGAACTTTGATCACAGAAAAGTTAAGGGTCAACATAGACACTGTTTGAGGAGACACCTTAATAACTCGGGCTTGGGTTAGCAGAGTCAACACCCAGCTAGCAACAGGGGGGCATGAGGAACTATAGGCTCCTGCTGTCTTTGCAGGTCCAGCCACCTGAATCTGTGGCCGGAGACAGAGATCTGGGGCTTCATCAAATCAACTGTGAAGCTGGTGATTTATTCCTCCGGGGCAGGAGTGGAGAAAGCGTGGCAAGTGTTAACAGGCCCAGGCGCAAAATGAAAGGCTCGATCCCTGGAGAATTCTGGCCCCAACCAAACAATTCAGACACTTTCAAACATGCTGGAATAAGCAAGAAACAAAACACACTTTGATAGAAAATTTATTTCCAAACTATATGTATCTTAAGTGTAACTGAATCCAGCTGTTTCTCCTCCTTCGCTCTCCCTCCCTCCCGGGCTTTGATGAGGCCCCGACAGAGGCAGAACACGTCAAGTGCAGAGCTCCCCCAGCGGGACAAAATGTTTTGTTATGCGCAAGGACTCTGACCTCAGGAGGGCTGAGTTTTCATCTATAAGTCATCACCCAGACATCCAAGGGCTGCTGTGTTTGGCAGGGACCCGCTGCCCGACCGCATCAAGGCCAAAGTCGGGCGTGCACAGGGAAAACTAAGACCCAAGGTGGAAGTCTTAGCCCCGTGCTGCCCCTGCGCTGTCTGTCTTTCAGCTTCAGACAAGCAGCTTTAGGAAATGCCCGCTGCTCTTCATTCCAGGGCCCTACCTGGCCATCATTTCCCCACAGCCTAATCTGCTAGACTCAAGCCCTCAGTGGGCTTTGCAAATAGTAAGGTGGTTTGTGTTTTCTTGAAACATATGTGAGAACCATGTCTGTCTTCCTTTCTCCTTGGTCCTTTAGAAAGTGCTGTGGTCTGGACATTCACCCTACCTTCACTTCATCTGTTGAAATCTTCACCACCCCAAGGTGATGGTGCTAGGAGGGGGACCTTTGGGGTGCAGTAAAGTCATGGTGATGGATCAGGGAAGGGGTGGAGGGATGGGGTTGGCTTCCTTATAAAACAGAATTCTCAGGCATGAATAAAACATTACCAAGAGAACTCTTAAGCTTCCTTTATGTGAGGTCAGAGAAGGAAGCCATCAAAGGAGAGAGGTTCTCACCAGACATCCATCTGTTGGCCCCTAGATCTACCTTTATCTAGCCCCCAGAATCATGGGAGACCTATTCCTATGGTTCCTCTCTAAGGCCCCCAACCTGCAGCCCACACTCGGACAGCTACTGTCAAGGCCTGTTTTATTCAACAGCTAGTACGTTTGTAAGCATCTTGTAACTCCAGTTTCACCTCGAGGCTTCACACACTGGAATGTAAGAACAGGCCCACAGCTACCTGAATTCCTTGTGTATATCTAAGTGTCAGCATAGTCCCTTGTTCTGTTAATGTTTATTTTTAAATTGCTGTCTGTCAGGCTCTGAGTAGTTGATGTTCAGTAAGGACTGTGTACCGTGAGGGGTGACATTCAAAGGCATACAAATAACTTTGCCATCATGGTCATAAAAACAGACCTTATCCCCAAACTTCTCACAGAAGCCACCATTTGATTCCTAGTTCTCCAAGCTAGCAGCTCTGCTTCTCCAGTTTATCAGTTCAGCAATCAAGTCCTGCAGGTTAGGTCTTTCAGGTGGTCCTTAATGGTCATCTCTTCTTCACTGCTTCCGGTACTACAAGGTGTTTTTATGTGTGAAGCAGCAACTTCGTTCTTCCTTTGTGCCCAGAGGTAAATATAGGAAGCCCGGCGCTTATATCCAGTCTGTGGTTGTACATATTCATGCTATAATCATACAACTTGTTTACTTTCCATAGGTACACACATATGATATATGTATACACAGACTCATACTACATATGGACACATGTAGACATGTGTGCTGGGTAGTTTTATGTCACAAGTTGAAGTCACCCAAGAGGAGGGAATCTCAATTAAGAAAATGCCTCCATAAGATGGACCATAAACAAGCCTGTAGAGCGTTTTCTAAATTAGTGATTGATGGGGGAGAGCTCAGCTCACTGTGGGCGGGGCCGCCTCTGGGCGGTGGTCCTGGGTTCTATAAGAAAGCAGGTTGAGCAAGCCATGGGGAGCAACCCAGCGTAGAGAACTCCTCCATGGCCTCTGCATCTGCTCCTGCCTCAAGGTTCCTGCCGGAAGTGAGTTCCTGCTCTCATTGCTTTTGATGGCAAACTGAGAGTGTAAAACACCTTTTTCTCCCCAAGTTGCTTTTGGTTGTGGTGTCTCATCACAGCAATAGTAATCCCACCTAAGGAAGCTTGTGTGATTTTAAACACAAAAATTACATAGTCTCTCTCTCTCCCTCTCTGTCTCTCTCTCTGTTTCTCTCTGTCTCTCTCTGTTTCTCTGTCTCTCTCTGTTTCTCTGTCTCTCTCTGTTTTTCTGTCTCTCTCTGTCTGTCTGTCTGTCTGTCTGTCTCTCTCTCTTTCTCTCTCTCTCTGACAAGGTATTGCTATAGCCTCCAAGCAGGTCTTCAATCCTTTTGCCTCAGGCTTGCAAGAGTGGCTATTATAGGCAGTGCCACCATGCCTGGTTTGCTTTCATTTTCTCTTCCTTTTCCCAGGTTGTCAAAAATAACAAAAAAGATAAAAAACACATTTCTTTAGGGTAGAAAAGGAGAGGCTGAGTGGGCAGAATTCAAATTTAGGACTCTTTAAGGTGGCAAAACTTATAGAAAACCTTTCACTCTAGAGCCGTATTATTATAGACAAGGCAGCGGAAGTCGAGTTACGGCCAGCCGTTACACCCACTGACTGCAGGCCCATGGATTTACCCCGCAGAGCCACATCACCTGGGTGGTGAGTTTTGTTTATGATGTTGCTGGACTAGAGGTTTTCTAAGTGCTTCGTAGGACTGAGGAACAAATGAGAAGCAATTATTAACTCCTGGAAAAACAAAATTGCACAAATGTGTTCAGTGGAGAACAGTATTTACCATTTAACATAATGAATACATTGAATATGGGTTTCATAAAAATTGAGATTCTGTTATCTTGGGAGAGTGGACAGAGGGGAAACGGCGAGTAAAGGTTATTGAATAATTGTGAGCTAGTGGGTAAGAAGTTAAGTAGTTAAACAAAAAGAAATATTCTATGATTCAGAATCTTAGATTAAATTAACAATAATAGCTAAAGTTGAAGCCCTGTGAAGGAATTGGTTTTTGGAATGGGAAAGGCCAACAGTAAACTTGAGGAAAGGGTTTTTTTTCCCTTTTACTATAAGCCTTTAATACTATTAGACATTTTAAGTTATTAAAATAACATACAATCTTTTGTTTAAAAAAAAACCTCCAACCAGTAAAGATCATAAATAATTACAAATCATCCAAATCCAAATGAAGAAGAGCATGGGATGCAACTTAAAAGTAGAGTTCAAGGCGAAACACACAAAGATGTCTCTACATAAAACTTACATTCCACAAACAAAACATAAAGCCACGAACATCTGTATCACTAAATACCATTCAATAGATAAATCAAGAAACGAGTACAAAGTCGTAGGAATGGCTGCCAGAATAAAGCAAAGCTTGAAGCATTACGTGTCCCTCCCAGTCACTGTTAAATAGGAGGAGTGAGATAGACAGAAAATAGAAATAATGCAGCCATTTAGAATAGATTTACTACATGGCCTGGCTATTAAGCAGAAATTATAGGATCCAGGGATTCATACTATAAATCAGTAAAAAATAAAGAACTGTAATATCACAATGGAACAACCCCAGCCAACTGGACATATTAGTGAATTACCCTAAATTATCTCTTGGAAGACACAACTGTATTTCAGACACAACTGTATTTCAGAAATCACGGTAATGTGAACACTGTAGGTTGAGGCTTATGAGAAAGCCACCATGGTCCTGCTTCCAGTAAAATACACAACAGTAATCACCTTAGTTCACAACCTGATATGAAAAACTAGTAGGTCAAGAGCTAAACAAACAAGCCAACAATTCATATATAAAAACCAAAAAGGGAGAATAGAAAATGGAACAAACCAAGAATATGACAGTGGTAATTAGTAGATTAGAATTTGGAAGCAAGGACTGGAGAGGTGGCTCAGTGGTTAAGAGCACTGACTGCTCTTCCAGAGGACCCAGGTTCAATTCCCAGCACCCACAAGGCAGCTCACAACTGTCTGTAACTCACCTTCCAGAGAGATCTGATCCTCGTATAGACATACATGCAGGCAAAACACCAATGCATAGATAAATAAATAAGTAGATAAATAAATTAATCAACCATCATTAAAAAAAGATTTTGCAAGCAACAGAATAATAAAATACTAAATAACTTAGCTTGTATGCTAAAACATAAAATTAAGGACAACTCAAAAACAACCTTAGGTACTGGAAAATATGAAAAGTGCTACAAAATGTACATTAAAATGTAGCAAAGTAGGAAATCTGAAATAAATATTTGACCAAGGAGGAAGTTGAAGAAGTCAAGATACTGACAGCTATGCATGCTTTCATTCTAGATCTGCTTCTAGGAGATTCCAGATGTTTTCAATGGACGGACAGCTACCACAACATGAAGGTTGCTTCCTTCCCTATCAGTTCTCTAAATGTTTGAAGAGCATTAAGTCTCACTGAAACTCACTTTTCCCATCATTAAAAGCACAGAAATAATGAAATACTTGACTGTAAAAATAAAAGGAACCAGAGATATATTTAAAGTGCTGGGGTTGATAGGCACCTACGGTCACGGTCAGTTAAAAAAATCAGTGTATAAACATCTCAGCATTGTGACTACAAGACAATTATGGTTTGAAAACGCAACAGGAAAGATATCCCATCGCAGAGTAGCCCCAAGAAAGCACAATAAAAGTGGTACGAGATGCACCATTTCCCAAGAAACACAAAAGAACACTTACGTAAATAGAGACAGGCTTGGGACCAGGGGAAGGTTGACATAATTATGATTATGGAAAATATGATGCTGTGGGCAGTGTGGTACTTAATTTACAATTTTTCTGTGGAGTTTACTCTTTTGCAACCTGAGTAAATTCTGCTCAAGTTTTGATCAAGATATTTTCAGTACATGGAGATAACTTATTCTCCAGTGATTCTCTAGCTTTGATGAAATTTCCTATGGAACATGAATGAAAAGATCCATATTTTTCCTGTGTTCAGTTAGTATTATTAGTGGTTCTGCTTCTATATTCTGGAGATCTCTCCCTCTCTCTCTCTCTCTCTCTCTCTCTCTCTCTCTCTCTCTCTCTCTCTCTTCTGCCTAGTGGTGAGTCACATAAATTAAATACATGAGGTCTTGGGGACTAATGATTAGGTCACCAAGGAGGCATGAGGGACCTCCCAAGAGGCCAGAGCAAACAAGCATCTTCACAATGAGTCTGACACTTGGGCAGGGAGAAGAGGACATGCAATTAGACATAACATGTCTCCAAGAAAGTCGAGGGTGCATCTCCTTTCTCGGGGAGCTGGGTTTCTAAAAGCACCCATTATGTCAGCCATTGCCAGACTGCAGCTGCCTCCCAGAAGTCTCCCCCAGCTGCTGTCTATCAGCCAGCAGTGATGGGAAAGACTCCTCCCTTCTGGAATTTGGTCCAGCAACAGGGTCAACAATGTGAATTACAACAGTAAGGATCTTAGAATTTTGAATATGCTCCTGACTGTCCAGAACAAGCCACGCTGCCAGCCAATGGCTAAAATGAATTTTGCAAATGCACGCATGCACGCACACACATATACACACACCATACATACACATGTATGTATTCACCATTTGTGCATTTCTCTGAGCTTTCATCCGGATTCCTTTGCATTTTGCTTTAAGGATAGCTATTCATTGATACCCATGCTGCTGAATGAAGCCCTACGTACTCTTCTCTAGGCCCCTCATCAGTCCTTTCCCCCTGGTCACAAAAGGACACATAATGAGAACCTTTCCTGGCTGGCAACTTGACTTCAGAAAACTCTAAGACTGTTTCTTCTAAGGAGCGGTTGACAATTTCCATTCAGTACTGATTTGGAGACAACACTGGAGTCAAATGTTGAAGGCAAGCACCGCATAGGAGAGCCATGATAAAGCTAGTGGGGGGCTGATCACTGGGGTCCATGGAATAGGGAGGGAGTAAGCAGGTGCAAGGGACTTAGTGGCTGGATTGGACACCTGTGTCATACATTGCTTACCAGTGGCTGGAAAACAAACAAACAAACAAAACCCCCAGAAAACCTCCAGACTCTATCCATACCCCATTCATCTGTCTCTACAGATGAATACATAGCTCAACTCTACCCAGAACTGTGGCTCTTGGTCTTCAATATGAGATGCTCTGATCAGACACTTGTAGTAGATCCTGGTAGGGGGAACTGGAAGAGGAAAGGAGAGTAACCTTGTTAGAGGGGACAGGGAGTCCTGAATTGTACTTAAATCTCAGCAATGACCCTCCTAACCAGCAATCTGTGGCCCCAAATGTCAAAGTTCTGACCAGTTTTCTCTCACTTCTACAAAGAGGGCTATAGACGGAGAAACATCTTGAAGGCTCCCATCTTCTCTCTGTGTTGTATAACTCAGCTTTGAAAATAGAGTTGTCTCTTCCTACAAGTGGTTGGAGGACAGTCCCTCCTACATTGATACCCAAATTCTTAGATTCTTAAGTCTTTTATGTTAAATAGCATAGTGTTTGCATATGCCTGGTACCCATGCTCCTGGCGACTTTAAACCATCTCTAGATGACTTGAAATACCTAATAATATTCAAATACCATGCACATAGTTGTTGTACTTGAGGGGTTAGGGAATAACAGGAACAAAAGTTGAACATGGTCAGTATAGACACAATTTTTGTTACTAAATATTTACAGTCCACTATTGAGGTAACCTGGGGATATAGGACCTGTAATACTGTGTGTTGTATGGTCTAACCCTGAGTGTCCAGCTGCCTTAAATTTAAGAGCAGGAGGTCTATACAGATAATCTGCTGTGGATTTATAGTACATAAAGCACGAGGCAGTGATATTATATGGTGGGAAGGAATTTTCCCAACCTCTAATAAAGCAATAGTCTCTGTCCAACATTCCCCAGACTGTAGAGATCTACGGGTGGCGGTATACCTTCATCTCACTATCACACCTTCACTCACCACCAGTGATCATCCTTGCATCACCAAAGATGCTTCTAGCCTCTGTGGACTTTATTGCTCCCTTAGCTTTCGTGATGGTTTTACATCATTTGAGAAATATAATGCATCAATAAAGAAACTGGAGATGGATTCCTTTATTTATTGTATGGGTTTCTTCTCTATTATCGGTGGCAGAGTGACCCCTCAGGGTGGGGTCAGGTCACCATATGGTTAAATTGTTTGAGGTATATCTTAATGGGTTAGATTGAGTTCTATACTTAGAATTAGCCAAGAGGCTAGTTCTAGAAAGGGAGAGTTTTGTGAACACCTGCTTGGAGAAAGAAACGATGTGGCTTGTTAGTGTAGTGAAATCACTGGAGTCCAACTTGGGAATCAGTGAGCTTATTGGAGTTACTTATAAAGGACCATGGGTAACTCAAAGGCAGTTGCATTGCTGAAAGCTTACCCCAGCATGGGTAAGGACTCAGGGAAGTTGAAACCCTGGAGATATCTGTAGGACTCCCAAGAAGCTAGGCAGGTGGGAGGGTCTCTTCCCATCAGTCCTTTCTGCTTATATAACCTTAGGGATAGAGGATGCTTGTGTGTCTGGTCTGCTTCAGGGATTTTCTGTGGCTTTTAAGTTGTTTACTTCTCGAGTCTAAAGAATTTAAATCTTTCTGAATCTTGAGGAACTTTACTCCAGAATAGATTGTTTCCATTTGGAAGAAATTGTTCCATAGCCTTAGTTCAGGAACCTCTCAGAAAAAAGAGACCATGAAGGGGAGATTGGAAAACTAGCTTCCCTCTGAAGCAGAAGAAGCACTGAAGGAGACTGACTATACAGTAGATATATTGAACTGTCTTGATCTGTCCATTCTCTCTTGAGTCTTGCTACAGCAAGAATAGCTTAGACCAGGGAAAATACCCCATAACTAAGATATTCATGCAGAATCTCAGGGTTCACCCCAAATTTTCCAAAACAGAGTCTATTTTAACAAGAATCCAGGTGACTTGTGTACACATTAAAGCTTGCAAGTGTAGTGAAGAAGCTAAGGGTCCCTGTAAGTCTCAAGTGGGAAAAGAGGACTTTGAATCACAGCTAACTGGGTTCTGGCTCGTTACCCTGAACTTCATTTTGCCAGCATTGTTCCTAAAGCCAGCAGATCAGAAAGAGGGAAGGTCTCAAGCTTCAGTGAGCACAAGAGCAGCCTTGAAGGCTCAAGCCCCAGTCCATGGAGAGACTCAGGCTGATTGTCCACAGTGTGAGGAGTGCTGGGTTTGAAGGACCACTTATCATCACCAAGAAGAGGATTCTGGACAAAATAGCAAGTTTGAAATATGAATATTTCCCACATCAAAAGCATTTGGATTTGCTGTATTGGTCTCTAAAGAGCCCCAGTCCTGCTTCAACGGGACATTTATCATAGTTGAAGCAGAAATAATACCATTAGCTTTCCAAGCAGTGATAAAATTAGCAGTGTAAACAAAGTAAGCGAACGACCTTCATCAGATCCCTGTTGTTGCTGACCCAACACCCACTAAGATGATTAGTCAGGGCACATGGGAACAGGGCAAAGGGAACCCCGGGAACCAGAGTCTCCTTGTTTATTTTCTGGGAGTCTTCAGGCACAGGCTGGTTCCTAAAATGCCCGCAGACAATTAGGCTCTGCAAATTCAGTTCTGTGCCAAACTCTGTCATGGTTATTTTTCTCCAGGAGGGAAAGCTCCTTCCAACTTACAGTGTTTTTAATTTTTTTTATTTATTTCTTTTTCTGCTGTTGATCCTCTGGTTCCTGAGAAGGGAGCACTCTCCCTGGAACTCCAGGGAGGCGCCTACGGCGTGGGAGACTGGCCACCTCTGCAGCTCCTGGCCTTTCCTAGCATGGGCTCTGTGTTGGGCAGCTTGTGTGCCTGCTGGTGTGAGACAGATGGTGGCTTAAGCACCACTTCCGTCATATGCCTCTGGACCGGCCACGTCCTAAGTGAGTGGCCCTTCTGCTTGTCTATGGTATGGACTTCGACCCTTGTGCTCTACTTTCTGTTAGACCCTTTCCTCTCTGGGATATTAATTTCTCAAGGCAGAGGCACTGAATTATATTTCTTCTTGGTAGAAAAGCCATGGTGGATGTGAGACAGACAGTATGGTGTGTGCTGTCTCGGTTTTACCACAGCAGTGCTGGTAACACTCCTTTGGTTCTCTATTCAGCATTGGGCTCCAGGAGAACAAACTTAACCAGTGGTAACTGGCAGATGCTAGGGGCCCTGGTGACAAATGAGTACACATTAAGCTGTAGGTTTATACGTGGAAGTGAGCCCTGGGTTCATGTGCACATGTGAATGTGTATGCCCTTGTGAACATAGATGTGTATACTTGTGCCTAGATAAGATGCATGCATGTGTGATCCTGTGTGCATAGACATGTTTATGTATGTAGGAATGTATCATTTTATATATTTGTGTACATGTAAGCGTATGGATATTTAAGTGTACATGTGTGATCATATGCATGCATGCACATGTATATTTCCTGCTATTTCCTCCTCCTGTTTGCATACATAGGTACATATGCCTTTCCCTAGTTGGCCTTTTGACCAACATTCTCTCCATTTTCTTCCTGTTCCTGCCTCTGGCCACCTTGTTTTATCTGTATCTCTGTACATTCATCCTTCAGTATCCATGAGGTTTCATTGCAGGAACTTGGTGGATACCCAGATCTGACTCTTCAGGTTTGAGTAGTGAGCTCAGAGCCTGGAGCCACAGGAAACCATGTCCCTGCATTCTGATCACCCTCTGGTTAGGTCAGGGCTCCCTGGAGACTAGTCTAAGCTAGCCCTCTTTATCCACAGCAGATTAAGCGGACAGGTGCCTGGCCCTAGATCTCTGGCTCTACTCCAGCCCCTTGTGAGGTGTCCCAAGCATCATGCTCTGGTGTTAAAAACTTGGACCAGGAAATAAGCTCCCAGGTCTGCTTGCCTTTGCTTTGCACTTCTTGCTTGGGGTGTCCCCCCAGGTCTTACACCATCCATCAGCCCCAGAATCTGAAGTGTGCCTGGGGACATCTGTTCTTTTCTAATGCCTATGTCCTATCAAATTGCATAAGCTCTTGGAAGCATGGCCCTTTCACTCTCTAGAAATGGTTGCCATGGTGATCATGTCTATGGTGGCAGAGAGATAAGTGAAGTGACAGTGGTAAACACTTGGAAAACTTGGAAATCACATTTCAAAGGGAAACTCTCCTGTCTTTCTCCTTGGGCTTCTTAGGGTTTCTTCAGGAAACAGATAATAAATCTTTATAGAAGATTCATCAGTCTGAGCCAACTGCCACAATTTCTTACCTATAAAGTAAGGAGAGTCAATGCCCCTGCTGAGAAGTGATGTTGCTTGTTTGTCCTGGGACACGGTCTCACTCTGTCTCCCAGGCTGAACTTAAACTCATACAATCCTCCTGCCTCTGCCTCCCAAGTGCTGAAATTACAAACTAACATACATGATGGTTCGGAGTTTTTAAAAAGAGGTGCAATATAGGGTGGATCTCTTCTGGTGGGGTGTATGTAGCAATCCTCAGCTAGGCCTGAGGATGTGTGGTAGGTCCCCGTCATCTAAGAAGTCAGTCTGCTGACCTATGGGTTCTTTGGGTGGCTCTGTTAATTAAACCGGAATGGCTTGGTTGACCCCTCACAGTGCTCTAAACACGTGTCAGTTGACTTTCTTGTTGTGCATGTTTACAGAGAACTTGACCTCAGGAACATATTCTTACCATGGGGCAAATGGATAAACACATTACGAGCCTTCTCACCTTAGAAGGAAAGTCAGTTTCTTTGTCTTATTTACTGAGTCTTCTGTATGCCGTGGTAGAAAACCAGACACTCACAATGAAGACAACCCCTTGATAAAAAGACCCCAGGGAGCCAGCCACCCTCACTCTGTCTGATGTCACCACACTATGGAGCCACCAGCTCATTCCAATCTCAGTGCACCCAAGTGGCTACAAAATGAGGTCGGACCAGCACATATCTCGAGGCAGGTCCCTCACATACCTTGATTCAATACTGTAAGATAGAAAAACCAGTGACCCTGAGGAACTTAGCTCAAGTGCTTGATTTCTGTCCAGCTTTCTCTCTTTTATGCCTACCGCTTGTCCGCTGAAACCAACACAAATCTCACAAAACAACCCTCCCTTCTTGAAGTCGAGTTGACACTATTTGACATGCGTTCTTTGTATACAGTAAATCCCATAGGGAGTATCTGAGGTTTGCCATGTGATTTTTATGAGAGGCATGTAGTAAGGTGGTCACCTAGTGAAGCAAGCTCCCGTATTTAACATCTCACGGAGTTGACTTTTATTTTGGTGACAAGTACCTGCGACCTATTTATTTTGTCAAAACCCTTGGCTCAGCAAGAGCTCTCCCACTGCATAGCAGTCTCTGGACTCTTCATCCTGCGGGTCTTCAACTGTGCACCTTTTACCACTATCCCCATTTCTTCCCCCATTCCTGCCTCTGCCAGCCTTTGTTTTAGTAAGCATCTCTACAGAGTCATTGGTCAGTCCAGGGTTTCATTCCAGGACCCCTGCAGTTACCAAAATCTGCCGATGCTCAGGTCCTTATTGAAAACAGTACTTACATATAACCTATGGACACTCTTCATTATAGGGTTTTATTGCTTTGTTTGTTTTGAGACACATCTAACCCAGGGAAACCTTAATTTCCTACTTCTTGCCTTCACCTCCCAAGCACAAGGATTACATGTACCACCACACCCAGCCGCTTCTCTGGACTTTATATCATTCCTATGCTTAGCATAATGTAAACATGATTTGGTAGTTTGAATGTAATTGGCTCCCATAAACTCAGGGAGTGGCACTATTAGGAGGTGTGGCTTGGTGGGAGGAAGTATGGCCTTGGTGGAGGAAGCCTATCACTGTGGGGGTGGGCTGTGAGGTCTCATTTATGCTCAAGTCACGCCCAGTGACTCAATGACTTTCTATTGCCTGCAAGTCAAGATGTAGGACTCTCAACTACTTCTCCAGCACCATGTCTGCCTGCATGCCACCATGTTGCACCAGGATGACAATGGGCTAAACCTCTGAAAATGCAAGCCACCCCTTTCTAAGAGTTACTGTGCTCATGGTGTCTCTGCAGAGCCATCGAAACCCTAGCTAAGATGCATGATATACATAGTTGTACTATATTGCTTATGGACTATACAAAAATGTCCAGCTTTGCTCATAACACTTCAATAAAAGTTTCTGTTAAAATTCTGGGGCATAGTTGAATCTGCACATGCAAACCTGTGATGATGGCTCCCTTCACCATAGAAAGCCAATTGTGCATTTGGTCCCTGTTTCTGACTTCAAATTCAACACGTAAGCAAGACCACGAGGCAGTCCTTCTGTGTCTAGTTCATTTCACTTCACATAGTGACTGGTTTGCTTGATGTGGCAAATGGCAGGGTTTCCAATTTTAAAAGTGAAATGATATTCAAGTGTGTGTCTACACCACCTGTTCTTTACCCATTCATCTGTCAGTGGACTGCTTATGTGTTTTCATGTCTGTGATTGGGAAGGAAAGCTCAGTGAGAGCGAGAAGACTGTTAACCCTGTGACACTCTGAGGGACCTAGTCCTAGACACTGTTTCTTAACCAATGACTTGTTCTTATTCTTAATGCTTTGGCCATGACCACATGGCCCAGGTTACTTTCTGAAAGTTCTCACCACTCTCTGTCTACTGAGGGATCCAGTATTTTCTTGTTTCTTGGTTACCTGGGTTTCATTTCTGTGTTTGACCCATTGTATAGTTTTGAAGATTATATTAATCACATCTCTCTCTCTCTTTTTTTTGTCTGAAGCCTTACTGATTCTTAACAACAATTAATCCTCCCTTAGCCTCGCCAATGCCTAAAGGCAGCACAGAACCTACCTGCCCTACAGCATCCTTTTCCTATACAAACCCCAACCACTTTATCCCTAAAGATCCCATAGTCAGGACCAGCATCCTCCATCTTCATTGACCCAAGACTGGGAAGCAGCCAATCAGAGGCAGTGTCCCAGAGCCTATCACAATGAATCTGAATCTTTGCTTTGCCTTGCCTCTCTCCATGGACATCACAATGCAGGCTCTCCTCCATATCTGCCTTCTCCTGATGCCTCCCAGTATATCCTGCAGCTTTCCCATCTGGTCCTGCCCAGACATTGGCCTTTTGTTTCTAGGGATCTATGTGTAGAGAACATTTCTTCCTTCTGTGAGTCATTTCTGTCTCATCGGCAAGCATTGAAGGCCAGCAAGTACACAGCAATGCTTTTCCTGGGGCTTTTTTATAGCTGGACTGCTGCTGGGAGGCATCCTTTACTCTGGAGAAGTGTTTTCTACCCTCAATTGTTCCTTCCTGGAAATACCCTCATGAACCTGCTCAAAGATGCGTCTCTTACTCGAGTCCAGACTCAATTAAGTTGACAGTCAAGATCGACCACTGAGAGCATCTTCCCTACCATTGTAATAACTTTAGCACATGTCCTTCCTGGGCTGGAACATCGGAAGAGGAGAGAAGCACATTATTGAAGGGGCTGGAAAGATGGATCCATGGTTCAGAGTGATTACTTCTCTTCCAGAAGATCCCAGTTACTTGCCCAGGACTGACACATTGGGTAGCTTACAGTCACCTGTAACTCATAATGTCAGGGTTCTGACTCCCTCTTCTTGCTTTTGAGGGTGTCTATACTCATGTGCCCATACCTATATGCACACATGTGATTAAAAATAAAACAATCGATTTTAAAAAGAAAAGATTACTGAAATATCTCCCTTCACTCATGGAGCAACAAGGTGGCCCAGCTCCTTCTAGTTCAGATGATGACCAACGTTGCCTGGTGTTTCAAGGCTCTCTGTAGGCAGGGGTACTGGGACCTCTCGTCTTCTTTTTGGGGTGCTGTGCTGCCAAGAGATGTTAGAATACTTGTCCACTCTAAAGAATGTTCTCATTTGGAGTCCATTGTTCTTTTAGGCAGCCCTTTCAGACAAGATTCAACACAGCTCTAGGCTGCTTTACCCTTCCCGCCGTGAGACAATACAGCAGAAAGGCACTGTCTCAAGACTGGCAGAGAGGGCCTCCCCAAACAGGGTACCTACCAGTACCTTAATCTCGAGCCCAGAAAAAAGAGTTCCTGTTGTTTACAGGTTACACAATAGCTGTGCCACAGCATTCTCCACCCCCAGAGCCACACCATCACTCCCACGGAAAGATCACTACCACTTCTTAGATAAAGGCTCCCAGTCTGCCAACAAAAGTTTTTTCCCTTCTCCACATCACCAAGATTTAGGACTGCTGCAGTCCCCCACATAGGAACTCTGTAAAGTCCCTGCAGGGGTTGCATTTCAGTCCCTCTCACTAGACTTGGAAACCCTGCTTCCCCTTGCCTCCTTGAAGAGTCACTAACTCCAACATGGCAGCATGTCTCTCCTGGAGTCCTCCCCCTTGTCCCTGGAGCAGACCTCTGGACGGGGTGTCTCGTGCTGTCCTCCAAGGCCTTCCTCTCCTCTCCAAGTCTCGCAATCAAAGCTTTCTCTTGAAGATCATCTTACCCAGCTTGAAGAGTTAGAGGAAATTGAGAAGAATTCTTTAGTGACTTTCATATAGCCGTTTGTCGTGATCTTCGCTTTGATAAGGACACTACATGTTTTTAAAATTATACAGGCAAGATAGGCATTGAGGATCATGTTTCTCCTCACAGATCTATTGTGACGAAAAAAACAGACGATATTTTCAAACACTTAGTTTTCTGTGCCTGTGCAAAGTCTCTCTGTTTGGACAAGGCGGTGATCTGTATTAGTGATTCTCAAGCTTGGCAGTACATCAATAAAACCTGAAGAACTTATTTAAAATTCACATGTCGGATTTTCTTCCAGATCCACTAAATCAGTCCCAGCCAGCAGCAATTTTTTTTTTTTTTTAAATCAAGCTTCACCTGTGAGTCTCCTGCACAGCTAGCTCTTTCTGATGGTAGCTAGTCAGAAACAGAAATGGCGGCCGGGGCATGAAGGATGGAGAAACCCCTGATGGAGAATTACAGAACTTCAGCCGCCCCGGTGGGCCCACTGGAAGTCAATGCCAGCAACAGCTTGCTTTTACTTATTTGTCACTACAGCTTTGTCCCTTCCTTAGTTTTCTCTGCCGCTCTGTAATGGCCAGTTAGCTCCATGCCCAGGTTGGCCAGTTAGTTCCCTGTCCAATCTGTCACCATGGAACGACTCTGTTTAACAGAGTTGCTAAGAAAGCCTGCTTCGACCTTCGACCCCACAGTGACGGAGTTCCAGTCTTAAGTCCTTACTAACCAGTTTATCCACATGCTCTTCACTGGTCTTGACTACTCCAGGCTCCACTGCCAATTCTCTTGTTTTGTGTCTTGGTAGCCTTGGGGATTTTAAACATTTCACCCCTTTCTAGTCCTCCTTAATCAGAGGACTGAGTTCTCCATGGTTCTCATCAGTAACCGCTGGGTATGAAATATTATATCAAAAGTTCATGACCCTTCAAATGTTTTCCTGATCTGCTATTTTGATTTGTCCTCTCTCCCTTGGTAAAGATCTCCCCCCTCTGTTCTTCCTTGCATCTCAGCTCTGGCAGCGGATGGAGATGAGGAGGATCTTGGGTGCTAGTAGGAATTTAAGTCTTCTCTTTTCATGGCTCATGAAGTAAGGCAACTGGAAAAATTCTAACTCTGTCCTCTGGGCCCAACCTACCTCCTGCTCATCTTCATTTTTCAGTACTAGAGTTATTCTTGTAAATTGTAGGGTTACCCATAAAACCCTTCCCTCTAGTTCCTTTTTAGCTTCCTGTGGTCCACAGACTCAAAGTTCCAGAACAGCATGACATTAAAGTGTATTTTAACTCTGACTTCCATTTCTTCTTGCAATACTCCTAAGTTATTCAAATTTCTCATGATCTCCCAAACACATTGTCTTAATTCATTTGGGTTTCCATAACAAAAATGCCATAGACTAGGTGACTAAACAAAATTCTCACAGTTTGGAAGGCTGGGATTCCATGATCAAGGCAAAGACCCTTGGTCTATCTGGCAAAACCCCACTTGTGGTCCATAGGTGGCCCTATTTTTGCTGTATCCCTATGTGATGGAAGAGACCAAGGAGCTCCCTGGGGCCACCTCCCATAAGAACATTAATCCCAATTGTGAGGGAGGAGTCTATTAACTCCCTAAGTCTCAACTTTCAAATGATATCAGGTCTCACAGCAGCCTCTGAAATTGTTACTTCTTGTCCTTATTCTATAATAACAAAGTAGACTTTTTTAAGTAATCTTATCTAAGATGACATGATTCAGTTCTTAGAATCTATTTACAGTGAACTTATCCATCCTAGACCCATCCACATTAGAGCCCCATTCACCTACCTCACCCTAGAAGCAGTTCTTCCTAGTTGAGCGCCTGCATCCCACTCCTCATGAAGACCTATTAGTTTTATGCCAGCCATTATTCTTGTTCTGTAGTTCAGAAAAGGACCTTTCTGAAGATGACATTATTAACAGACACTGTGAACAGCTCAGAATATATCCTTGTTCTGTGAGGCATGTATGCTCAGGGATTAACATATGTGATGTGGGAGGTCCTTCTGTCTATGTGTTGCTTTTACTGGTTAATGAATAAAAAAACCTTCTTGGCCTGTGATAGGACAAAAGAACAGAGCTAGATGGAGAAAACTAAAGTGAATGCTGGGAGAAAGAAGGGTGGAGTCGGGAAGAAGCCATGGACCTGCTGCCAGAGACAGACACGCCGAAACTTTGCTGGTAAGCCATGATCTCGTGGTAATGTACAGATTAATGTAAATGGGTTAAATTAAGATGTAAGAGTTAGCCAATAAGAAGTTAGAGCTATTGGGCCAAGCAGTGATTTAAATAATATAGTTTCTATGTGATTATTTCGGAGCTATTGAGCAGCCAGGAACCAAGAAGCAGTCTTCCTTCAACACATGTGGCTCTGAGAAGGACAGGTATGGAAGTAGCATGAATGTGATAAACCTTCACAGCAGGTGATGGGTCTACTTAGGATACAGAAAATTCAACACTTTTTCTTTTTTAGACAGAATGCTAGCATACATCTCAGACTGACCTTAAACTCAAGATTTTCCTGTTTACCTTTCTGAGAGTAGAGGTTACAACTGGAATCCACCACACCCAGCTCAGAGATGAAGAATTTGGAAGTCTTATATATGAAGAAGAAGTGATATTTAAGTTGAGACTTGGAAAATAAGAATCAAGTAGAGAAAAATATTTTGTTTAGAAAATGTGTATCTGTATGGTTTTCCTGTAATAGCTTTGGTGTCTTGTAATTGCTAGGTTTGGTGTCCAAGACATGCGAGGTTCATAGAAAGCACTCATTCTGTTTTCCTTGGGAAATCATCCAGACTTGGACTCCAGTGATTGCTCTGTCAGTCTTTGTCTGGAAAATTTGAGGACCTGGAAGAGCATGTTTCCCAGAATCCATGTAAAAATATCTGATGTGGTGGTCCTACTTGTAATCCCAGTGCTGGGCAAGTAGAGACTAGAGGGTCCTGGGAATCACTGGCCAACAGTTCTGACCGAAGCATCAATGCAGGGTACTGAGAAAACCTTGTCAAACAAGGTGAATGAGCAGTGTTCTTGAGGATAACACCTGAGTACACACATGCATGTATACCTATACCTACACAAAGTACACATGTGCATGTGCACACGTACATACACACACGCAGATTTGTTCAAACTGATTTAATTTCTTATTAATATTTGGAGTATTTCACTCGGCTTGGGGCTAACATTTCCTTTAGCAGGAGGTTTTACATAGCCTGCATTCAGTTTCCTAAGGTGGACACCAGCATTATAGCTTCAGGCTATATACTTTTTTCTTAGTTGCCTATTGAGCACGTGACTTCTGAGAACTCTGCCTTCTTCTTCTAAGCGATAAAAATTATTCCCTCATGACAGTCCCTTGTCACCCCTTCCATGCCCGCGTGTGTTTCATCATGCCTCATTTGTGGTGTCCCACACGTGCTGTCTCTCATTCCCTATGTTCATTTGTGGAATCCCTCACCACCTCCATGAGGAGTCCGGCTAGAGTCACAATAAATTCACCGATCTTTTCACATACTGGCTTTTGATGCCATTAACCTTCTCTACTAAAGCTTTTGTTGTTTGTATAACTGGGATTCACTCTACTCTTAATGCTTCGTTGCTCTGCTACTTTGAGTTTAGCGTGTTCTTTTCTCGCTTTGCATTTTCCCACGGGAGTCCTCTCAGGCCACTGATGCTAGTTCGGGCGTAGGATTTTCACTCCAGCTGACAGGTAGAGGAGCCTTTCCTAGCTCCGTGTGAGCTCCGATCCTTTCAGGTCAGGGTTAGAGACCAAAAGAACGGAGTCATCAGCTAAAAGTGCTCAGAGATCCAAGATTGGAGGGCATCACTAGGGAAGAAGATGGAAGAAGATGAGGACCCTGACTATGTCTGTAGAGTCTTCAGCATCTGAGGTCAGGAAGTAGGAGGAGCTGGAAGACAGTTCCAATAGAGGCCATCTCTTCCTCCCAGGAAGATGGGCTGTGTCCTTCCTCCCAGAAAAATGGACTGTCTTTTTCCTCCCAGGAAGACGGACTGTCTCCTCCCTCGCCCATGTCAGGTCAGTGCCTGTAACCTAGAGTGACTTTGATAAATGAATGAATGAATGAATGAATGAATGAATGAATGAATGAATGAAAACCAATGCGATGAGATGATTGGTGAGAGGTGAAAAGGATAGACTCACAGAAAATGGATTGGACAGACCTAGTCTGTTCTCTTGGGTACTGATCTTGTGAAGTCCTGGAGAAGAAACCTTTGCCATCACTTCCCTGAACACTGCGAATGCAGACTGGAACCCTCTGGCCTTCTGCTACAGAACCAGTGAGGAGACAAAACAATGTATTCATGTTCAACTTCCCCGATCAACTTTCTATTCCTTTGGTCTCTTGTCTGTTTTCAGGCAGATCAAAGACTGCTTGTGAAATGTTTTGGCCCCAGAATAGAATTTAAGATTCACCAAGGGCAAGAGCAGACATTAATAAATAATTAAAAAAAAACCATTTGGACCCTTTGGAACTAGGGGACCACTATATGGGTCAAAGAGTCCGGGTGTATCCCTGCCAGCCCCCAGAGACATAAAGATGTTGTTCCAAGGAACTGGGCTAGTGGCAGGCTCCATGGCTACCCCCTGCTGCGTTGGAGCGCCAAGCCTCCCCTTGACTCACAAGACTGGCAGAGACAGTGACAGGCGCCTGGCCCAGGAGCCTGGCTGACATCCGGGCTGACCGAAAGCCGAGCAAAAGAGCTCCAGAGAGCAGCAGAGAAAGGCACCCTTCCGAGGTTAACCGCGATATTTACAGTTTCATAATTTTTGCGGAGAGCTGTGGTCTCGTGTTTTATACATTCAGCAAGTTGAACAGACCCTGGAAGGTTTAACTGTCCAGTTGAACCTATAATAAAGTTTATTTTGATTAAAACCTGCAATGAGCCTGAGTTTGGAGTTTGCAGCCTGGTGGCTTTACATAAACAGTTTACTTAATATCGTTTTTGGCTCTTGTTCAATAAACCACCATGATAATCCCATTCACAGACAAAACAGATCGCAGATTAGCAGACACGACACGCTGCTGCGAAACAGCTGGGTACCTGCGTTTCGCAGGAAGGAAAGGCTCTGTTTGGAATAGGGCGCTTGCCGGTCTTCAGAGCAGAAAGAACATGCTCTTTGGATTGCTAAAGAAGCAAAGGACTGTTCCATTGCTCTGCTTCTTTTTATACCACAAAAATAGATTTTAATTAAGCACATAAAGTGAGCCCGGCTTGGAGCTGTTATTTTCCAGAGAAGGCAAGCTGTCTTTATTCAGATTGGAAGAGACTCCAAGCAAAAGCCAAAATCACCTATGCTTACATTTCATTTTAATGTGCTCAAGTTCAATAAAAGTTTATCATCTCCATTAAACCAGTACCTATTGGAACTGATTTAATCTTCTTAGTGCACAGAACCACATGAAAGAAACCAAGACCCCAGAACAAGATTGTGTCCATGGGGGGGCAGGATTACATAAGAGGAGCGAGGAGGCCAGGGATCACCGTCTCTCTCACCTGGTCTGTGAGAGCACTTGTGTATGCATGCAGTTGGAGCTCCAGCCCTGAAGTACCCTGGCCGCCAGCCACAGCGAAGCACGCCGGGGAGTCTGCCAAGCTTGGGAGTCCTCAGCTGCTCAGTGTCACAGCACCGCCACGATCCCACACAGAACATGAATTGTGTGACATTTGAACAAACAGATGTCACGCGTAGGGGTGCGAGTCAAGCGTCTACTGGCAGCGGTGCAATGAGGACATAGATCTTAATTCCAACCCTGGAGAGCTGAGGTGCACGCACACACACACACACACACACACCACACTCATAGACATGCCTTTATCTGCGAGGGACAGAGTTACCTTTCTCATCTTCCATGTAACTTTCCCCACAAACAATAAGTAAAATAAAATCTTCTGTAGTTTATGGCTAGGTATGAACAGAGTTCCAGCTGTGTTAGGTCATCGATTCAAGCTATGGTGTGACCTTGTGACATGGCCATAGAAGATGTGAGTGACGGTAGAGATGAGTGGACGGCTACAGGTGTCTGCTCACTTGGGACAAGTCTTGGGCTGTTTATGAGCTCAATAGAGATAGAGATAGGACTCCAGAGGAAAGTTGTACAATCCATTTTCTTAGAAAACACAGTGAGTCCAGGCAGAAACATGCCGTCATGGAGGAAATGTTTTCCCATAGTTCTGTACATCTGATTTGGGGGTAGCTGTGGAGACCATAGCTCTGTGGGCATCTTAAGCAATTTTAGTTTAGGGACCAGACAATGACTATTGCTCTCAGATTTCTTGGATGTCTTAACTGTGAGGATAACATCAAAAGCCACAGGAGCCTAGGGTGGCACATGGCACGGGACATTTTGGACTGCTGCAAGATGACCAAGGTTGCTGAAAACCCCTGGTTAAACTTCAAGAGCGGACCTAGAGGCCCTCCTTGCACAGGCTTAGATGAGCCACCGAAGGCTGAGGGAAAGTGGGAAACCTGCTTCCTCTGTCACTATTCCACTGCAGGGCTGTTTGCAGCTCCTCTGCTGAGGGGAGGTTAGTAGACCGTCAGTCAGCTTGGATTACTTTCCCATAATACCACAGGCTCTGGGTGGGAGGTGGCAAGTTGAGCTGCAGACAAAAATCGATTTCCCAGCACTGTGGAAGCTGCAGAGTGAATGATGAAGGCATTGGGTGAGTAGGTTTTGTGCTGAGGCTTCTCCTGACACATATGCATCACTTCCTTTTTTGTGTTCTTACTTGGTGGAGAGAAAATGAATAGAAATCCTGTTGTAGTGGGCCATTTCCACAAGGCCAGGGCCATCATCACGACTCATCTAACCCTATTTACTACCCCAAGGCCCCATTCCCAAGCACCACCACATTGGGGGCCAGGGATTCAATATACAAATTGGGAGGGAGAAAACACATAAAATGCAGACTAAGACTTTACCAAGGGGCCAGGAATATTCAAGAACCACAGAAGACCCTGGAAAGCACCCCTATGGCTACCTACATCCCTCATATGTTACTTGAGCTTAGAGGGTACCCCATCCATTACCTTGAGCATGTTCCTCAAATGTGCCAAGCTCACCTGCTTGTCCCATATTCTGGACTTTGTCTAAAGCCTCAGCACAGCTGGCTTTCTTAGCCTTTGGCTAACAGAGTCCACCCTCACCATCCCAGGCACAGCTCCTTCCTGTTCCAGTCACTCACTAGCACCTATCATACTTAAAACAAGCTAACATATTTTGTATGTTTGTTTTGTTTATCATCTGGAATTCCCTAGTCCTGGGTACCGTGGCTCCTATGACATCCTGACTTTCTGTGTCCCTCCAACGTGGTAAAGAATCTTGCAATGATGGACACGCAATAGTATGCGCTGACCAATCTGAATTACCATCAGGAGGGTGGGAAGAGAGTTCTGTGGGTGCTAGAGGTGGAGCTTGAAAGATGGGAAGGACTTTGATAGGTGACCATGTCTGGCAAGGAGGGAAGGCCACCAGCCCCTTTCCTTCAACTGCTGCGCATCTGAGTCTCCATCACTGGAAATGCTGCCAACTCGGTGATCCTGGCAGATCTTTATATTGGGAAATGTGGGCTGTGCAAGTAAAAAGCAGTAATTCTCATCATTTCAGTGTGGAAGCACCAAACTGTACTTTCAGTCCACAGTTGCTCTGTGTTGTAGATGCTCTTCACACGGATGAGAGAAAAACGAGAGGTGGTGTGGAAACAGTGAAACAGTAGTTACGTCATGGAATTAGTTCAGGTGCCCATCAACGAATGAAAAGATAAAGAGAATGTGATACATGCACACGCACACATATATGAATGCATCCACAAACACATCCATGTTCACGCACATGCATACACACACAACACACATTATGGAACTTTATTCAGTCATAGAGAAGAATGAAATATAGGAAGTATAGGAAACTGGATGAAACTAGAGATTATGTTAAGCAAAATCAGCCAAAATCAGAAAGACCAATATTCCATGTTTTGTTTCATACTCACAATCTAAATTCAAATGTGTGTGTGTGTGTGTGAACTAGAAAGGAGACTATTTGAAGAGAGAAAGAGGACCTTCAGGAAGGGAAGCAAGAGAAAGCAATGAGGTTAAAATGATCAAAGTATATGATATGTATGTGTGAAAACATCACCTTGTGTAGTGTATACAATAAAAAAGAGGAAAGGAAACGAAGAGACTGGGGAGCACCATTTCCTTAGGTGCTGTAGTTCTGAACGCTGAAGCCTGAGTCCTAAGGGTGCTAGCTCTCTGTGTGAGAGCTGTGCTGTAGTTCTAAACGCTGAAGCCTGTGTCCTAAGGGTGCTAGCTCTCTGTGTGAGAGCTGTGCTGTAGTTCTAAACGCTGAAGCCTGTGTCCTAAGGGTGCTAGCTCTCTGTGTGAGAGCTGTGCTGGGCAGAGTCCATTCAGCAAGCGCGTAATGACAAACAACATGGGCACCAGGCTTGTGTTTGAAGCTGCTTCGTCCACTCAAGTCAATGAGACCTGCTTCCACATACAAACAACAGATCTGATAGCATAAGAGGGTTTGCAGGGCTGGCTAAAGAGGAATCTCACAAAAGCCATGCCTCGTAATGTTCTTAACCAACAGGTTCTATATAAGCCCAAAGCTCAAGACAGCCTGAGTTAGGGGTGTCCGTGACTCATGGGACAGTACTGAAGGAACATTGCTCTTCCCAGGAGCAGGCCAAACACGAGTGATATCTCTTCTCCATGAGATTCAGACTCTGGTTCTCCAGGACTCAGAGTGCTCCCTTTCCAGGTCCAGGCTCCTGAGGTCTTGTTGGTGGGTTAGACTTGGTCTACCTCTCTTCCTGTAGAGACAACATAAATTCAAGCTCAAAAACCAGACAGCAGCTAAGAGGGAGCTGACTTTGAAGTTTAGGGCCTTAGGTTGAAGGGAATTCTCTTGGCTGAGTTACAAAGGGAATAAAATGCCATGGTAAGGGGAGCAGATTTAGATTTTCACTTTATCTTCAAACTAGAAGATTAGGGACACAATTCTGCTCGAGACGGCTAAGCGGGTGTTTGCATAATTGAATCTCATGCTCATTATTTTCTTCTGAAGTGGTGTACACAAGCGGTCATTGGAAAGCAAGGTTAAAAAGCACCCTGGCCACGGCTTTGCTGAACTTTACGACTTCCTTAAGTTCCCGGGTTCTTGTGTCTGCCGTGCAGTATGAGGGAGGTCAGCGATAGTGCTGGGCCGGGCCTGGGAAACAAGCGCTCAGAAGGTATGTTTCGCTGCCATCAGCAACACTCGGTTGAATAGTTTGCACTTTGCACAAGATCAAACATTGTCCGAGGGATACTTCCAGCTGTGTTGGAAGGGCTAATTTGTGGAGTGTTAGCATCTCACAACTGAACCGTGTCAGAATCTAAGGAAGGCTGTACTGCAGTTTTCCATGGTTCTGGGAAGAGGGACACAAGTCACAGCTCACCTGGCCAAGCCCATAGAACCTACAGCACAAGGACCGAATCCTAACATTCTGCTGGGGGCTTTGGGCGACAAGAGTCCTTTAATGTAGGCCGAGAGGCAAGCAGCTACCTATACTGTGCTGTGTGATCCATGGATTTGGAGACAATAGTCACATGCCCAGCTGTCCCTTTTTTCTGTGCAACATTGGTAGGCCTCATTTGAATTTCCTGTTGTAGCAAGGCAGGCTTCCTAAGATCTCAAGTAGATTTGGGGTCTTTTTGTGAGCAGGAGACTGACTCAGAATGACATTTTCTGAGCTCCCGGGGACACTTGCATTCCTGTGGTGCTCCCTGTGCCTTGTTTGAGCAGGACAGAGACTATCATTCTTCCCTGAGAGTCTCGAGCTTTCTTCAGTACGCGGTCAGGTGTCTTCCTCTTTATTGTTTCCCATGCCAGTACCCCGTTCTGTGAGGGGAGTTCAGGGACTCAGTTTTAGCCCTGCAGCTATAACACAGTCCTGCACAGCTTCTAACACTTCCTCTCAGGTCTCACGCCTCCCTCAGTGTGACCCTGGGATGCTCAGGTCATGCTATCTGGGCGACAGAGAGATGCACAGTGCACTCAGAGAAGGTGACTCAAGGTCTCACCATAGGTGAGACAGGGCCATCTGATCCAGGGGACAATGCTCAGGCACCTGTGCATTATGGGTAGAAACTGTAAACATACCGTTTTTACAGCTCTCTCAAAACTAGTGGGTTTCAAATGAAAGGGAAGAGAGCTCCTCACTTTCCTAAACCCCCTCTGTAGATTCCATTCCCAGAAATCCGGTCCCTTTCCCCCACCCAGGGCTTCAGAATCTTGGTGACATTTCCTTCCCATTCTTTCCATGTGGCCAATGCCCCTTGCTCGCCCCTTCTCGACAACACTCTCTGTCCCGAGCAAGAATTTCAGGGTGTGGGGGGAGCATAAGAACAATGAAACAAATTACAGTGTCCAAAGGACTCTCAGGAATCCAGACAGAGCAAAATTATTATGTTTAATGTAAAAACTGAACTTAAAATAATTCTGCTCCGTGTTTAATAACAACAGGTATGGCTGAGCTCAGCCAAGTCCTCTTGGTCCTCCCAGCCAGGCAGCCTGGCTTTTCTTAACAAGAAGATAAAGCAAACGAGAGCTCTAGAAAGCTGATAGAATCTATCACCTCCGAAAGAATGCAAACTCTACAAATACTCGGGTTTTAAAATAAAACCCTTCAAAGCCCGGCCTCTCACAATGAGGTCGGCACGGTCTGGCAGGACCCGTTGGCTCGTCTCTCAGTTTTGCGGTGCTGTGTCTTGTGACCAGAACATCCATGACATATAGACACAGCCTTTGCCTCTGCCCTGTATAGTGAACCTGGGAAGGCAGAACCCCCATAGCTCAAGTTTACAGAACTACGTGACAGTGTTTGAAGTAGCTTAGCTGAGACTCAAACAGTCTGACATCACAGCCTATGGGAGGATGATGGAAATTTCTTAATTTCTTTGGAAAATCAGAAAAACAAATTCTTTTCAGGTACTGCGTTGGCCACCCAAGTGGCCAAGCCAAGGGCTGCTGTACTTGCTTCGGAAAAGGGACACAGGATGCACTCTATGGAGGGTACCATCCGTTCCGAACGGCCCGTGCTTTGGCATATGGCCTGTGTTTGGGCAGCAGCATGTGTAGTTACGTGTGCCCGTTTGTATCTAGTGCTTGCTGCTTGGTTCCTGAACTCAGTCTCTTTTCTCTTCTGCTTTCTGTGCCTTTGGAGACTGACCACACTAAAACACCAGACTTCCCTCTGAGTTCTAGCTAGGCTTGACCAAGGAAAGGCGTCTCTAGGAAACAGGAGAGCAGGAAACAGACAAACAAACAAACAAACAAAAGTCGGGTATTTTGTGCCACAGGGGATCCCTCTGCCAAACCTCCATCTCTCTCCAAGGCTTCTAGACATATTTGCATTGGTTGTCTACTTTGGCCAAGGCATGGTATCAGCTGCTCCCTTGAAGGGCCACCTCTATTTTTTTTATCCTTTCAATGGAACCGTCTACTGGGTATGGGGCTCAGCATGCTCCGCAGACTTGCCCTGAAGTTGATGTCCCTGGTCATAGCGCACGTGTTTCTTTGTTTTAATTTGAATGTGCTAATGTTATATTGATCCTGCCGAGGACAAATGAGAAAAGTTGATGTGAAGAACAAAATAAATAATTCTTTTCAACCTTTTAATCATCCCCCCCCCCCTTTTAGTTTGCTATGGTTTAGATACGGCTTTAGCCATGCATCTCATGACGCATGCGTGCCATGTGTTGGAAGCTTGGTACCTGTGGGGCACATGGGCAGCTAAGACAGCGTGGAACGAAAGTCAGATGGGCGGGGCCCTGAGTTGTTTACACCAAGACCTGATTGGACACCAGAACCAGGCAAGATGATGTCAGCGCCTGAACAGCTTGTGGACAATAGAGTAAACGTAGGGTTCCTGAGTGGGTGATAGGGTGACCTTTAAAATAATTAGCTGGTTCCTTTTCCATCCCCCAGGGCCCTGTGGTTTTTCACTTTAAAATATGTTTACTGCGCAAAAATAAACGAGTTCCTGCTTGACTTGACTCCCCGATGCATCCGAGTGTCTCCGGATCCAGGGAGGCTGGGGGAATGGGAAAGCGGGCAAGTGCACTCACCTTTCCTGGGACCCAGCTCATCCTCATCCGGGTGGGCTTAGACCCAGCAGGTACCCAGTCGAGTGGGGAGTGGAATGTCCTAGAAGGAGGTGGTTAGGTCTTTGGAAGCCCCACCTGTTGTAGAATACTATTTTTACTAGGTAAAGATATGTTACATTTGTTTATACTGCATTTGTTTAATATGCAAGGATGTATATCTCGTTACGTAAAGATGTGTTGCATTTGTTTCACCTTGCCTGCCTAAGGCACCTGATTGGTCTAATAAAGAGCTGAATGGCCAATAGCTAGGCAGGAGAATGGATAGGCAGGGCTATCAGGCAGAGTGAATAAACAGAAGGAGAAATTGAGGCTTGAGAAAAAAGAAACAAGAGAAGAAGGTGGAAAGAATGAGAGATATGCACAGGGCAAGAAACCAGGCAGACACCAGCCAGCCAGACATAGAAAAGCAGTGAAAGTAAGATATACAGAAGTAAGAAAGGTAATAAACCCTGAGGCAAAAGGTAGATAAAGGGAAACAGGTTAATTTGTTAAAAGAGCTGGCCAGAAATGAGCTAAGCTTAGGCCAAGCATTCAAGATTAATAAGTCTCTGTGTCATGATTTGGGAGCTGGTCAGTTGTCTAAAAGAAAAAGCCAGGTCACCCACCCTTGGAAGGCATTAACGCTGGTCTCGCAGAGTGATGTAGTTCCCAGGAGAGCAAGCCTGGTCCTTGAATCCTTGCTTCCTATTAATTTACCCATGATACCACCAGCTATATTTTGATGTGTCCAGAGCCTGGCTGTTGATTCTGGACTTTCAGAGATTTCTTTGTGAGTTAAATAAAACTTTTTTTTTCTTAGTACATTGCCCAGATTTTTATATTTTTTGTTTCTTCTTGTACCCTAGTGACTTTTAAAACTACTGTCTAGAAGCATATCAGCTCTTTCTGAACCAAAAAGTTGCCTTGTGACACGTTGCCCCTGTCTATGTTTCACATGTTTAGCCTAAAGATCATTCTGGAACTTTCTTTAAGCACTAAATGTGCCATTCCATTGTTTGTTTATTTGAGTAGTGAATTCATCGCTGCTTTTTCTATTAGATATAAATGGTAAAAGAAAATATTATTTCCTTCTTTTTTTGGGTGAGGCGTTGAGTTGAGACAGGCTCTCATTATGTAGCCCAGCAGAGCTTCAAATTCACCATAGAGGGCCTTGGTTTCCCAATCATCCTCTTGGCCTTCTGAGTGCTAGGGTACCACACCTGGATGTTCTGCTTCTTTTTTATGTTTTGGGAATACATTATCTTCAGTCATCATTACTTTTCCTTGAGTGTTATTATTTGGATATAGTTTGTTACCTAAGGTTCATTTTTGGAGCTTGGTCCCCTGTAGGCTGGCATTGGAGGGGGAAATGCTGGGAAAATTTAGGGAGTAGTACCCAGTAAGAGGTATTTATATCAGTTAGAGGGTGTATCCTTGGAAGGTTTGGAGAAATGATTAATGGAAACCTTATTAGTTAACAGATGTTACTTATGAATATGGTCTCAGACTTTCCCTCTCTATGAATTCTAGATACCACATGAGCTATTCCTCCACATAGACCATCAGATGACACCCGAGGGACGATGCTTTCAGAACTGGCATCATGCTTATTAGACTTTCAACATTCAGAACCATGTGTTCAACCAACCTCTTAGTAATTAGGTAACTACTTCCAGTATTATATTGGGACAATCCAGTACAGACTAACATATTTAGCATGATCAAACACATGTGAAGGATTCGTCACATACTATCACTCTATATGTGGGCACCCACAACTAATTCTTGAGTTTCTCCTGCTCTCTGTTTTGCTACAGGAGCCAGGTAGCCTCTTTTGGTTGACAACAGGCTCTTTTAGGGAGAGGGCATCCTTCAGCACTTTCCTGCCTCCTTAGCATAATGACCATGGTGGTTTGAGGCTTTGAATTAGGAAAGTAGTTGAATGCTTTATGTGTGATTTAACGGGTCATAATAGTAGGAGCATGGAAGACAGTGGTGCTAAGGGTGATTTGAATTTTGGGGGGACCAGCTTTAGAGGTTGTAGAAGAGAAGAATATTAGTGAGAGGCATAGAGACTGTTCCTGTGATATTTTAACAAAGAATGTGGTTGCTTTTTGCTCTTCTCTGAAATGTGTGCCTGAGGTTAAATTGAAGAGTTTTGGATTAACAGTGATGGCAGAGGGGATCTGATACTAACTGTGTTGTCTGATTACTATTGGTTATTCTTATGCAAACCTAAAATAAAAAGGAGCAAGCTAAGCAAGAAAAAAATATGAATTGTACAGTTTGAGGAGAGAAGGAGGACCAGGAAGTGTAATGGAGCTAAGTCCAGTGCTCACAGATATAATACTAAATGTAATAAAGACAATGGTGACCTCATGGCAAGACCCCACCCAGCTAAACTTCCAACTGTGAAAAGGAATTCAAGAAAATTTAGGGTTTATAGACATAGTAGCACAGGTCTTTAATCCCTGCACTTGGGAGGCAGAGGCAGGTGGATATCTGAGTTGAAGGCCAGCCTGGTCCCTAGAGCAAGTTCCAGGACAATCACACTTAAGCAGTGAAGAAAACCACTGAAAACAGAAAGCTGATGCATATGTCATCGAATGAGACGGTCATGCTTCAGCCTCCAGCAAGCAGAACTTGGCAGCTTCAGCCATGTGGTGTTTACTTTAGAGTCAAGGAGAGAAGAAAGGGGAGATGCCAAAGTCATGGCTTTTTGCCAAGGAGAGCAACTAACAGGGAGTGGAACACACTCAAGAGAGAGAAGTGTGTTGCTGTCAGCAAAGGTGAAAGGAATTGGAGACCTGCAGGGCACTTTGACATCAGACACGGCAATGCAGAGTTTGAAGTTTTCCCAGATGCCTTTTCATCTTTCTTTGGCCCAGTATTTCCTCGCCATACTATCTTTCCTCCCTTTTTGGAATGGTAATATATATTCTATACTATTATATGTGATCAGTTCTTTCATTTTGATTTTATAGGGGGTTATAGTTAAGAGATTGCTATGAGTCTCAGAAGAGACTTTGAACTTTAAAATAGTTTTTCATCTATAATTAGACTATAAATGCGGGCTTTTAAAGTTGAGAGAATGCAGTTTTACATTATGAGCTGTATATAAGCCTAGGTGGTCAGGAGGTGGAATATGGTGGTTTGAATGAAAATGACTCCCATAGGCTCATAGGGAATGACACTATCAGGAGGTGTGGCCTTGTTTGAGTAGGTGTGGCCTTGTTGGAAGCGGTGTATCACTGGGGGTAGACTTTGGGATTTCAAGAGTCCAAACCAGGCACATTGTCTCTTTCTTCCTGCTTCTGCCTGCAGATCCAGATGTAGAACCCTCAGCTCCTTCCCCAGCACCATGTCTGCCTGCTTGCCACCATGCCTCTTGCCATGATGACAATAGACCAAACCTCTGAAACTTAAACCAGCCTTTAAATCTTTCCTTTATCAGAGTTGCCATGGTCATGTTGTCTTTTCTCAGCAATAGAGCACTGGCTAAGACAGAAGTACCTTGAATCTGGATTTTTGATGCAGTGAGAGCTCTGGGTCCATGACTGTCCCTGGGCCCACAGGGGTCTATGATCTGGATGAATGGTCTAGTCTCTGGGTGTCCAAAAGCACAGGTTCAGTCCCCTGTCATACTCTGGAGCATCTTTCTTCTGACTTCTGCTGGTATCTTGGTCCTCAGAGCTGTCTGTGCTGTTGCTGTATTCTGTTCTGGACAGTCTTCTAATCTACTGGCCCAGTTTTCCCTTGGGGTCTGAGGCAGATCAGTACCCTCCACAAAGGCCATGTTAGTCACAATCTCTTGTTGCCATAACAAAACCCTCCCCAGAACAATCTGGAGGGAGAAATACGTACTTTGGTCACAATTCCAGAAGCTCCAGTCCATCCTGACGGGGCGATGCGACAGAGCAATCACATCAAGAAGGAAAGAGAGTGAGCAGGGTAGAGCATTAGCAGGAAGGGACCAGGGCAATATGTACGCTAATAATATGCACAATTACAAATTCTTACAATTACAATATGTACACTAAGTGTAATTACTAAGAACACACTCTTAGTAATCCTGCCCTCCAGCCAGGCCTCACCTGCCCTAGTTCCATTCCCTCCAAACAGCCTACTTTGGTCTATCACAGGATAAAGACCACCCATTATGTCAGAGCCTCCCTGATCTAGTTTGTTCTGGAAACTCCCTCAATAACGCACCTAGAGGTAGAGCTTAACCATCCTCAAGCACCTCTCAGTCCAGTCAAGTTGGCCACAAAGACACCGAAATCCATGGATGCTCAAACACTTTATACGAAAGGGCTTATGAGTAGCAGCCAACCTCCACACATCTTCCTGAAGATGTTGATCATCTCCAGGACATGAATAATACTGAACACAATACAAATGTTAGGTAGGCATTGCACTGTATGATCTAGAAAGCAAGGGTGGGAACAAAAGGTCTGTTCATGTTTGCTACAGGAAAATGTTTCCAACTTCTACTACACAGCTCTCAGAACCTGTGCATGTGGACATGGGCACAGGAGGCCAACTGTATCTTCAGTCCTTAGTTTTCTGTTTCCTGTTAAAGCTTTGATGAGGATTTGAATTCTAAGGACAGCAATGAATCAAATGCCCAATTCCCCATTTCTCTTCTTCTTTTCTTATATCTTCCTTATCTCATCATGAATTATAGTGAGTGTTGCCTTTGAATCCCCAGACTAACCATATCATGAAAAGATTGGTAATCCTGTCTTTTCTTGATCAAGACTGCCTTCAAGTTCCCGCTTCTTTAGGAACCAGAACTTAAGGCTCCTAAGTTTCTTTGTTCTTTCCTGATCCTTCAATCCTACCCTCCCCTCTTTCTTTCCTTCAAAGAGAAACTTAGAAATGCTGATCAATTTCTCCTATGTCTATCTCATCGGGTGTAGGAAATGGGAATCCATTGCTGAACTTTGAAAGTGGAGACTTGGACTCATTTGACCCTCAGTGCTAGGGGAAGGGAGATAAGGATAGAAATGGGGTGATGATGAGGATGGGGTGGATATCGGGATGGGATGGCAGTTGTAGGTGGAGACCGGGATGGAGATGATGGGGTAGAGATGTAGGTAATGGTGGAAGTTATGGAGATGGAAAGTGTTATGTCTTAGACAGAGACCTGGTCCCCTGTATGTTAAACAAAGTCCTGGCATTATTATTTCTGTTGTGGCAATGTTAACATTTGTTTCTACTCTGGCTGTGTTGATTTCTTTACTATCCAGCCCCTCCTTGTCCTATTTTCCAAGAATTATGTTAACATCTGTTCCCAGTACTCCCATGCCTCCCCCATATTGTTTTAGGACTTCTCATTTTATGAGGATTGTTTGTAAACTAATTCATGTTGGTTGTCAACAGTCTAAATGCCCGAGGGAGGTCTGACATTGTGGCTATGGTTTAATCCAAATTCTTAAGCTGTTCTAAGTGCCTTGACTCTCTCTGGACTCAAGGGATCTAGAGGAATGATATCGGGCATTTCTCCCTGACTTCACAGTTAATGCAGGTATAAAGTTGTGAATCTGCTCTGTCCTTTCAGTCCTGGGGCAAGTGTCTCCCCTTGTGACTTGAAATTCATTCATTTATTGATCCAATAAATCAAGGAGACTCCCTTGTAGTACACCTAGTGTATGCTATGAAGATACTGCACAAAATATCCTGGTAAAATGAAGTACGTCACAATTAGTTCTGTTTATTTTATGCTTTTGTTTTTTCAAATCCTAATTAGAAGAGAATAATTAGCTGACATCTACTGGATTCCTCCCATCCCAATTAGGGTAATTAAGATAATCTCCCACAGCATACCTAAAGGTCCATGTCCCAGGTGATTCTAGGTTTTGTCAAGTTGACAACATTAACCACCTGAAATATAATGTATCAATAAAATTTAATTCAGAGGGGGACTAAAGTCTTATAAAACCTTGGAAAGTATCATCTGGAAACAGAACAATGGGCCAGTAAAGGCATTAAGATATGACATCCACACATAACCAGGTTTTAGCACTCACATTTTAACTGCATCAAAAACCACACAGAAGGGGGATGACAAAATGGGAAATTGGAGAAAAATAACATTGTTCTGCTTGAAGCCAGGCCACAGCATTAAGGAAAGAGAAGAGACAACACAGATGAAAAACAAAAACAAACAGAGAAATAACCCTGAGACATGAAGAACACGGTCTCTCCAGACAGAAGTTCTCCATGACCATCAAGCTGAAATTGTCAACTGGCAGAAGTGGAAAGCCAGAATAAACAGAATCAACACGCTGCATGCCTGGATGGGAGATGGGCATCTACGTCCTCCAGCGGCAAGTATCTCTAACACTGCAGTGAGATTTGCTAGGCTGGAGAGACGAAAGAAGGAGTTCAAAAAGCACAGAGAAAGTCTGCATGATGGGAAAGAAATATCACTGAGCCCCTTGCCGGATAACTTCTCATTACTATTGGAAGCCATTGCTGGGCCCCTTCTGCCCTCCTTTCTGTCCTCTGGCAGAAGAGGAAAGGAAGTGAGGGGGGATAAGCTTGGAGCTCTGTCAAAGTTAACCCACCCCTGTGACATTTTCTGTAACTGGACCAAAGCTCTCAGGCATCAGCACAGCACTTAGGGTCATGGATATTTCTCAGCTGGACCAGAGAAACACAAGCATGGGGTGTTTAAATAAAAAAAATAGGACTGGAGATAGCCCAGCAGTTAAGGAGGCTTGCTGTTCCTGTAGAGGACTTATTTCAGTTCCCAGCACTCTCGTGGTGGTGCACAACTGTCTGTAACTCAAGTTCCAGAGAATTCTACGCCCTCTTCTGGCCTCTTCGGGAAATGCATACATGTGGTACACTTACATACTGGCAAGCAAAACACTTATACACACAAAATAAAAGCAAACACATCTTAGAACAAGGAAGTAAGTAAGAAATAAGAGTGTCAAAGTCACCCATTGTTACCGTTGATGTGTCACAAGCGAATCCTTCCCTGCTCCACTTAATCACCAAACCCTGCCATCGAACGAGAACTTTACACTCCCATATTAGAGATTCCATACACAGCTTCCACTAAGGAAGAGGGACGAGAAATCACAGTGGCAGTCACACAGACATGCTGTGCGCTTCCCAGCTCTTACACCCACATGCATAAGAAGCATGGTGGCAGAATGCTGAGCCAGTATCCAGTCCAACTGTGAACCAAGAAACCGGAGTAAGAACTAGCGATCAAGTCTTTTCTAAAAGGATTCAAATCTGCAAAAACAAATAGACAAACATACAAACAAACAAAAAAAACACAGAAAAACAAAACATGGAGCAGGGGATACAGGATGTGAACAAACTACTGAATGAGGCAGAGAGGGCGAGCCGAAACCAAAAGGGATGCGAGGGCCGAGAGCAAATAGTGGGGACAGCATCAGGAAACAATAGGCCCAGTTTAAACAGAGAAAGATTAGATACAGCCAAAATTTAATAGTAAGCAAGAAAAGGCTTGAGGTAACAACATGAAACAAGAAGCAAAAAAATATTGCATCCTCTCCTGTAGAGTTTAAGAAGGCCTTTCTCATAGAGGAGAATAAAATGAGGACCTGGGAGAAGGGGGAGAGGAGCCAGAGCAGTGGTTCTCAACCTGTGGGCCACGACCCCCAGCCTATCAGAAAACACAGATATTTACATTATGTTTCATAGCAGTAGTGAAATTGCAGTTATGAAGTAGCAAGGAAAATAATTGCATGGTTGGGGGTCACCACAACCTGAGGAACTGTACTAAAGGGTCCCAGCAGTGGGAAGGTTGAGAGCCACGGCTCTAGAGGGATATTGATGGGCGGATACACAAACACAGTTAGACAGATACATGCTGCTGTTCTACAGCGAGCCCAGCAGGTGATTGTGGCTCAGAACAATTTGTTTCATATTTTACAAGGAGCTAGAAGAGATGAGTTTGAAGATAAGAGAGAAAGAGGAGAGAGAGGGGGCGGGGGAGAGAGAAACACTACTTGCCCTCCTGTGATCATTACACATTGTATGTTTGTCTGGAATTCTCATACTACACCCCTGCCCCAAATATGCAGATTTATTATGCGCTAACGAAACATTCTTTCAAAAGCAAAAAGTTCTAAAGCAACCTGACAGTAGATAATAAGTATTCAGTGCAGACTATGGCGGCAACCAGAGAGTAGAAAGTGCAATAACAATATATCTGTAGAAAGACTGGGACGAAAACAGTTGAGTCTGCAAAGGAGAGGGCATATGTGTTCTAAGAAAATACAGAACAAACAATTTGTGGTGAAACAGAGCCTAAGAATTCCGAGCTTCAGGGATAAAGAATCCTTTAGGCATCCAGCCAACAAAAGCCATCTGCTTCTGGTGGGGGTGGGTAGGGAGCTAGGGATTTTCTGAGTCTAATGAAAACAGTCACTGTTGAGGGGCAAGGGACCACATCTACAGGAGTCTAAATGCTTGGATAAAGTAACTCGGGAAGTTTAAGTTTCTTTTTAAACTTTTTAATGTATGTGTATGTGTTTACATTTATATACATTTATGAATGTGGGGAACCCACAGAGGCTGAAGAGGCACTGGAGAGGCACAGGAGGCTGGCAGCTGCCCGATATGGGTGCTAGGAACTGAACTCATGCCCTCTGGAAGAGCAAGTGCTCTTGACCGTGGAGCTATCTCTCTAGTCCCCAAAATTTTCAATACTCACCAATCCGTCATCCAGCTATAGAACACAATAGTCTGGAGATCACAAAACTTGGGGCTTAGTACGATTCACACAAGGTAAACTTTCTAGACAAAATATAATACAACCGTTAAGCCTGAACTTCAGGTAAATAGTAACAGCTACCACACTACTGGTGAAAATGATAGAGATAGTGCATTGAACACGCTTGGAAAGAATCCTTAAAAAGTGTTTGATTTTTATCTAAGTTTCAAATTTCACTCGATTTGTATTTGTTTTTGCTAACACTGGCAAGCAGAATATAAGACATTTTGGGGAATCAATTTATTTGAGGAAATTTATCTACAAAAGAGCTAATTTGTGACAAAAGAGGAAATTGAGTTTGGAACCTCTAGTAGGTGAGCCCAATATTTTAGCATAGAGCTAAGGAGGAAAAGAAAGAAGACATGTGGTTGAAGGCAAAATTCATAAATACATATCACTAGCCTAAAGTCAGCGGTTCTCCACATGTGGGTTGCAACCCCATCAGGGTCACGTGACCCTTTCACAGGGATTATGCAGATAATGTCATTACAATGCCTAACAGTAGCAAAATTACAGTTATGGATTAGCAACAAAAGTAATTTTAGGGTTGGGGAGGTCACTATAACACCAGGAACTGAAAGAGTCACAGCATCAGGAAGGTTGAAAATCACTGAAAAGAACAAAACCATGATGGAGGAATTACTTTCATTTAATAAAGAAACTGCCTTGGCCCATTTATAGGCCAGCCCTTAGGTGGGTGGAGTAAACAGACAAAATGCTGGGAGAAAGAAGCTGAGTAAGGGAGTCGCCATGATTCTCCCACTCCAGACAGACGCAGGTTAAGATCTTTCCTGGTAAGCCAGCTCGTGGTACTACACAGAATATTAGAAATGGGTTAGATCAATATGTAAGAGCTAGCCAATAAGAGGCCGGAACTAATGGGCCAGGCAGTGATTAAAAGAATACAGTTTCTGTGTAATTATTTCGGGGCATAAGCTAGCCATGAGGGCGGCCGGGTGCCGGGGACGCAGCCCTGCCGCTCCTCCTATTACAACAGACAAAAGGGGGAGATGTAGGGACATAGCCCCACCCATTGGGGGCGTGTTCGCCTCGGGCTAATGTTTACGGATAAATCTGCCGGGCGTGAGCCCAGCAGCCCCTTTTCTTTTGCTCCGCTTTTCCGGTACACCGCGGGAACCTTTGGTCCTGTAAGTTTATTTCCTTATTAAAGCTGTATATATCTATATAATCTGTCTACATTCATTTGCGCCACCACAAAACCACACTATCAATATGCAGATATACATATAAAAGTTACAGATGCTTTAATTCTAAGCAACACTAACAAAAAAAAATAGCAGGAAGAAGAATGAAGCTGTAAGAGAGTGCAGGTGAGCTGAAATTTGTATGATTTCTATCCAGGATCTGACAGGCATATCTCCACCCCTCAGACGTTTTTAAAGGACTTAGAACTGGAATTATCAGGAACCCCTATCTGTGGCGGGGTTGGGCTCTCGGGCTGGCACAGATGAAGTCATGATTCATGTAGCACTACCATCCAACCAATAAGGCAAATCTAAATCAACTCCAACAGTACACGAGAGACCCTGAGTCACTGGACTACCAAGAACACACTGTGAGTCATCATGGTGGACTGGAAGCAGGGCACAGCCTTATTCTCAAGGACTGGGTTTCTCTGTGATTTGTCTTTCCTGGTTTGTAAATCAGGAGAAGGACCTGGCCTTCCTGTTTGTCACCTTATCCAAGGACCTACACTGGCCATCTTCCTTCAGCTCTGTCAAAAGTAGAGAAGAGCTGTCCCCTGCACACCCCAGGGGGTTCTGCTCAAAGCCCTCAAACTTTGGCACAGACTGGGTCACACACCAGTCTTGTACATATTTCTCTTGTGATGGAGGTGACCACTGATTCTGATCAACTCAAGGGTGAGTCAGCCTCACTCCTAGAACTGGGAGTAGAGACAATTCTGAACATTCCAGAACCATGCTGATGTAGAACAGATTCACATAAGAAAACGAAGCTCATCACAGAAGAAATGAGAATTGAACTTGGACACAGCCACAATGCCCATGGCAGCCTCTCTCATCTAGGTGACTTCAGACAGCTGGAGGAAAGTGCTTTACCAGACACCAGTCTCTTAATTGTTCTCCCACCATCCTGAAATGAGAAGCCTGGGGCGGGCTGGCTAACGGTACTAAGTCACACGCATATCCGAGGGGTACTCTGAGCTATTTGCACAGCAAGGGACTATAGGTAATGATGACATACTGTTTATTTTTTTTTAAAGCTATAAGAAATGGTTTCCAATGTTTTTAATGTAAAGATATGAGGACTAGGTTTTTTTCTGGCTTCAACATTACACAAAGCGTACATACATCAAAACATCACATTGCACTTCATAATATTTATAATTTTTATATGTCAGTTAAGATTAAAAGTATATACATAGAACTTTTTCTTTCTTAAGCTCCAGATAGGGTTGTTGGCTTTCTTTAAAGGGCCGTGTAATATAAAACGTGTGTGTTCAGGCTAGGTGTGATGGCACCAGCCACCTAATCCCAGTACTTGAGAGGCCAAGGCAGACAGCATGAATTCAAGGACAGTATGGGGTACATAGGGCTAGTCTGTAGAATAAAATGGCGTTGTGTCCAAAAATAGGGTCCCAAATCCAGTCTGATGAGAATACAGACTACCATCCATTGTTCTTTACCTTCCTACAGTTGAGGAGAGTAAAAGTCACCACCCTCAGCAGGGTGTGGTGGTGCATGCCTTTAATCCAGAACTAGGGAGGCAGAGGCAGATGGATCTCTGAGTTCAAGAACAGCCTGTTCTACAGAGCAGGTTCCAGGTCAGCCAAAGCTACACAGAGAAACACTGTCTTGGGGAAAATAAAAGTTATGCTCCCCACTTACACGATTATCCGTCTGTTCCTCTTTTGGGTAGCATTCCAGAAGACTCAACAGACCATGGAACTGAAACAAAACAATCTATCTATACATATATCTATTTATCTATATAGATATAGATATATCTCACATAAATGATAAGAGAGGGCAAAATGCTTTTTATTACAAAAAAAGAACAGTGTCAATGGTTCAGTCAGATCCTCAGAGTCCACAGGGGATGTTGGGTAATCCTTTAATCCTTTAAACACTGGGGGTTAGGGTGGCAATTAGAGATAAGAGTACCCCAAAGCTTGCTGCCCAGCCAATGTAGACAGAGAGCTCTTACAAAATGAGAAGAGTAAAGGAGGAGGATACATGATATTGCCAACACGCACATATGCACATATGCATTCGCATATGCGTGCGTGTGCACACACACAGATACACACACATACACACACACACACTGGAGTGGGTGGAGAAAAACCAGAGAGCAAAAGATACGAATGATAGGATGGGGGTGGGGAGTGTTAAAATCACAACTGAATTAAGAGTGAGAAAATGAGAACCAGCAGAGACTGTTCCCAGTCCCAAACCGTGCAGAATGCGTGTGGACATTAACTGAAGACTGGAGGGAGGGGCAGAGCAGGGGATGGGCATGCCTGACTGCCCACCCTCTTCCCCGGACAGAGTCTTCACCCGGGAGCTCTGATAACACGCTGCTAATCAACAAATGTTGAAGAAACCCCAGATGCCAAAGAGACCGCCACAGACATTTTACCAGTGTCATTATATTAGACAATTGAAGCTCAGTGAATTATGAGTAAACAGAAATACAAATATACTTTTGTAGCTATGTAGTAATAAAGCACAAAACAGTGAAAACAGAAGCAAGTAAACAAAAATCCCAAGTACTTGGTAACCAAAAAGAAAAGAAAAACATCTTAAGTTACTTATAGGTTAAAGACAATATTCAAACTAGAACATTTCATTTTTTTTTCAACCAGAAAACACCTCTGAAACCTCATGAAGAGAGAATATTATTGCTAAAGAAGAGAACTTCAGACTCTCTATCATGTCATAAAATATAATAATAATAAATAAGGCATTTAAACTAGAGTCAAGAACTTCCTTAGCTTAGTGAGTGAACCCATTTGCGGATGGCAGTTGAAAACAAAGCAGATTAATCTAAAGGCAGGAGAAGCTGAGGGCAGAGACAGGCACGCTCCACAGCAGAGCAAGGCAGACCTGGTCTAATGTAAAAGCATGTAAATACCAGGAAGAATTTGGAAATGTTCTGTAAACGAAAAATCCTTCCTGGGGAAACTTAAATAACCAAAATGGACATTCCCCCACCAAGACAACCCAGGCAGAGCGGTAATCATGTACAAAATGTAAACATTTTAATTCTTAAAGAATAGGAAGAAGTGATGGTTTCTGGGTACCCGAGCACACACCTATAATCCCAGTAGTTGGGACAGGGAGACCAGAGGATAAGGTCAGGATTATCCTTATCAGCCTGGGCTACCTGAGATCCTGTATCAGAGGAAGAAGTTGGGGGAAAAGGAGGCGCTGGTACTATTATTACTTCAGAAAGGAGCGAAGACAGGAAAATTACTTTTCAAATTCAGTAGACTATGTTAAACACAGCACCCTGGACACACCTCTAGAGTTAGAGGTTAGTTTCATTGATATTGAGGCAAAAATCCTACTGTCACACTAACGAAAATAAGTTGCCAAATGAATTCATAAAATAATACATCACAACCAAACACATTTTAGCCTAAGCAAAGAAGGATGGATCCATTTTAGCCAATTCCCACTATTAACCAACCTTATAACTAGTAAAAAGAAGAAAAATATATTTTCAGAGGAATTGATACCTAAAATGTTTGATTAAAATATATACTTTGTGTATGTGTAGACCAGAGGATAACCTCAAGTGTTGTTCTTCAGATAACAACTTTTAAAAAAATTATTATTATTATTATTATTATTATTAGAGATAAGGCCTCTCGTTGAGCTAGAATTTTCCAAACAGTCCGTGTTGGCTGGTCAGCAGACCCCAGAGATATTTCTATGTCTTCCTTCTCAGTGTGGGATTACAATCACTGACTGCCATGAGTTTATGTTTATGAGTGTTTTGGCTGTATGTCTATGGACCATGTGTGCTCAGGGATCATGGGATACCACAAGAGGGCGTCAGAATCCCTGACACTGGAGTTAAAGGGTTATGAGCCATAATGTGGGTGCTAGGAACTGAACCCAGGCCCTCTGAAAGAGCAACCAGTGCTCTAAACCGCTGAGCCATGTCTCCAGTTTCCCGTGCTTGACATTTTTTTGACATGGTCTCCGGTGATGAAATTCATGGCTGTATTTTCCAGGCAAGGTCTTTACTAACTGAGCTAGCTTCCCAGCACCTTAACACAGAATAGCAATAGAAGGATCGTTTCTTGACACTCCCTTATTCATAGGGCTCCCTGAAATGTAGCGAGATGAGCAGCAGACAGAGAGCAATGTGTGCCTTGATGGAGGCGGAGGTAAGGAACTTGAGACATCAACCTCCATGACACTGCTTTATTCTGTCCCAGAGATGCCGGGACACAGAGTTGGTCAAGAAAATGAAATGACCAGGCAGTGGTGGCGCACCCCTTTAATCCCAGCACTCGGGAGGCAGAAACAGGCGGATCTCTGTGAATCTGAGGTCAGCCTGGCCTACAGAGCGAGTTCAGGACAGCTAGGAATGTTACACCGAGAAACACTTAAAAACCAAAAAACAAACAAACAAAAAATCAAAAATGAAAACAACAACAAAAACAAAGCAAAGAAAGAAGAAGATGAGAAAAAAGCGATGCTGACTGAACACTGGTTCCCAGAGCCTATTCGAGCCCTGTGAAAAGAAGTGAGGGATCTGCATATATCAAAGTCAGTCTTTTCTCTTTTTTTTGACAGGGTCACGTGTAGATTAGGCTGGCCTCAGACTTACTATGAAGCAGAGGATGGCCCTGAACTTCTGATCTTCTTGCCTCCACTTCCTTAGTGTTGGGATTCTAGGCATGTATCACTACACCTATATTTTATTTTGTTTTAATTTTTATTTTCTTATTATTTTATTTTTACTATTGTGCTAAGGATGGCAAAGCTAAGGCTTGGCAAACACTGGGCAAGTCCCTTGCCAACTGAGGCTCCAGTCTCAGCCCCAAATTAAAGTCTCTCCCAGTAATAAAGTTCTTCAGAAGATGCACACATTAATCATAAAATTAGCTACGAACCTTTGTAAAGTGGCTCCTATGTAGCAACACTTTTCAAAATCCTTTCAGGCCTCAGTCAGCCTAACCAGCTTCACCATGAAGAAACCACCTTACATTGAAGGGAGAAACCAACAACTTTGAAACAGAAATTTAAACTTTTCTAGAAAGCAGAAACACAGAAAGCCTGGTTACTTGGGTTCCATGTGCCTCAGTTACCACACCTGTAAACTTGGTGTGTCAGCAGGTTGTTTTTTTAACGGTCTTGCTGTAAAACACGAGTTAATATCCATAAAGTGCTTAGAAAATAGGTTTTCTGTCATTGTTAGTAGGGAGCCCTACACTGCCATGGGGGTAAACACCTTGTGCCAGCGACTAGGAGGCTGAGGAAGATGGGTCACTCAGACCATCTACGCGGGGAGAAAAATAGTGGGGGGAGGATCGGAAACAAAGCATGACATAAGTGCAGATGCCATAATAAATCCTGTACGTTATACGAAAACACATTAATAATAAATAGATTAAACATTAAAAATCAATAATAATAGCCCCTCCCCCAAGCCCCAAATGGACATGGTTTATAAAGAAATAGGAAACTTTAGAAGCTTACCAAGGCATGTAAAAGCTTTTCTGCTCTTCAACACACATGCTAAGTCTTTGTCCCCAGCCCGTGCTATCGGGATGTGGTGCAGCCTTTAAGACACGAGGCATGGTGGGGCAGTGGCGGAGGGTGGGGGGAGGGAAGGGCGGATTTCTAGCAGTGTGATGTGTGCCCTTGAAGGGGCCTGTGGGACCACAGGATCTTCCTCTTCCTCACTTCTGCTTCAGTGCTGATGGAGAGAGGCTTCCCTCTGCCCCGTCCTCGTCACTGTGAATGTGCTGCCTCCCCAGAACAGTAAATCACCATAAACTTTTGCCGATTGACTGAGGTATTTGTTACAGTAATGGAAAGCTGACTAATACACATTCCTATTTACTAATGTAATCTCCACAGAAGTGACTCATGGTGACTCAGAACCTGTAGAAGAGGAAGTGAGGTGGCCTGCTGTAAGGCTAAGGCATTCTCCGCAGCAAGCAATTGGGGGGCTGTAATTTCTGGAAGAGTAGAGGTTCTGTAGGGAGCTGAGTGCTAATTAACCTCTTAACAGTGTGAAGCCACAACCCTTCTCCCCCTGAAAGTCTTTCTTTCTCTATTCTTTTAGGACCTCAACAGCTGTGGTCCTGTTTTGTCATTATTCCCATTACCTAAGAGGCCAATCTAAGTCAGGGCTTCTGTTGCTGGGAATAAACACCATGACCAAAAGAAAGCTGGGGAGGAAAGGGTTTATTCAGCTCACACTTCCACATTCTAGTCCATCACTGAAGGAAGTCAGGACAGGAACTCAAACAGAGCAAGAACCTGAAGGCAGGAGCTGATGCAGAGGTCACAGAGGGTGCTACTTACCTGCTTCTTCCCCATGGCTTGCTCAGTTTGCTTTCTTATAGAACCCAAGACCACCAGCCCAGGGATGGTCCCCACCCACAATGGTCTGGGCCCTCCCCCATCAATCACTAACTCAGAAAATGCCTTATATTTGGATCCAACTTGCCTACAGCTGGATCTTATGGAGTCATTTTGCCAGTTGAGGTTCCTTCCTTTCAGATGCTCTAAGTCTGTGTCAAATTGACACAAAGCTATCCAGCACAAGACCAGTCTCATTTTTTCACTACAGGAGCTTTTGAAAACTTTTTTTTTTTTGAGTAAAGAAAAAACTTTCTGTGTAACCCTTGACTGTCCTGGAACTCGCTCTGTAGACTGAGCTAGTCCAAATTCAGATATCCTCCTGCCTCTGCCTCCCAAGTGCTGGGATTAAAGTCATGTGTCACCATACCCAGCTTAAAACTTATATCTTAAAATAATAAACCTTTTTTTAGAGCAGTTTTTGGCTCTAAAAGAAAATTAAAGAAGAAACGTGTCACTGAAATTTTGATAGGAATCGCACTGGATCTATAAATGCCTCCAGGCAAAGCGAACTTTCTAATATTGTATGTCCCAGTCTCTGGTCAAGGAAGATCTGTCTACCTCTGGCTCTTTTCATTTATTTCATGAGTATTTTGGAATTTTCAGTATATAAATATTTTATGTCCTTTGTGTGTATAATATAGTAAAATAGTAACAAATGTATATTTTTGTCTTACTCTTTTGGCAGAACTTTAAACCTTTGGGATTCTTGAATGACAGGGTATAGGAAGGATTTCTCACCTTTCAGAGCGAGTTTCTTGCCACCTTGCTGGGCTTTTGCCTACGGAATTGGTCTTGAGGGATGATCACTGGTCTCAAGAAAAGCCAACCAGGTAATTAGAACAAGTGCTGGTGTCTATAGGAACGGGAGATCCAATCACTGCTAGCCAATGATTTAATTCATCTCTACACGACAGAGCCTTATGAATTCATACACATTTGGGATTTAATTTCTTCCATGGTATTTATACATACACAGATGCTTTCTGTGCCTATCTCCAGCCAGGTCGAGAGCCACATGGTCTCCTTCCTCAGGCTTTGTTTGTCTTTGATGTTGGAATAATTTGGCCTCATCAAATGAGCTTCGACATATTCTTACCTCTTTAATTTCTTTAAACAGTTTGAGAAAGATTGACATTAATCTTTTCTATTAAAAATTATGTGATTTTTGGTAAATGTGTCATTTTCTCCACTGCTTTAAATTTCCCTTTGTCTTTGATTTTGACAACTTGTCTTCATATGTCTCCATATGGAATTCTCTGGGTTCGTTTTATTTGAGGTACTTAGGGTTTTCTAGATTTTAAGTTCACTTCCTTCTTCTTTAAGAAATTTGTAGCAATTATTTCTTGTAATAAACTTTCTCTTGTTTTCTCTCTTCCTTTTTGACTTCTACAAAGAAAATACTGGTTAGCTTGATGCTCCCATAAGCCCGTTAGTTACTTTCCCTTGGCTGTGATAAATACCTGAGATAATAAACCCCTTACAAGAAATGGGTACCTTTGGAGGGTCTAGTGTGTGTGTTGAGGTGGCACATCCTAGGCAGGAGCCTGAGAAAGAGACAAAATGCTCACCCCAAGACTGGAAAAGATGTGAAAAAGGAATGAGGTTTCTCTAATTCCCTTCAAAGACTTGTCTCGAATGGCTGCCAGCCTCCAACCAGTCTCACCCTTCAGATTTCCACTATTTCCAACTGCAAGCCTCTATGTAAACTCACGGGCCATTGGGATTACTTTAGACCCGGCTTTAAGAGTCCCTTCATCTTTCCTCTCTTTTTCTTCCTCTTTCCTCCTCCTCCTTTCAACCTCTTTGTCCTGTTCCCCACTTTTCCTCCACTCCTTCTCCTTGTCCCCTTATTCCCATCCCTCTCTTTCCCTTCTTTTTTCTCTTCTTGTCTTCTTTCACCTCCCTCCTCCTTTTCTCCTCTCTCCTCCTTCCTTTCTCTTTCACCTCTTCCCCCTCCTTCCTCTCATTCCCATCCAACTCCTCTCCTCTCTCCTGCTTTTTTAAGGAATTCCCAATTACTTGTTTTAATTGGCTGGCTCCTTCTGCTTGATCCTGTGTTCTGATGAACTCCTCCAGTGAATTTTCCAATTTAGTTATTATATTCTCCTGTTCCACACTTTCTGTTTTTCTATTTTAAAGTGCTTTGTATTTCTTTGTTGGGTTTCTCATTCCTTTGTTATTTTCCTGACTTTCGTGTATGTCTTTATGATGGCTCTTTTGAATTCTTTATCGGATTTCTTTATCCATTTCATTAGGGTTAGTGCATGGAAGCCTGTTCCTTCGTCTAGCAAAGGACCCATGGTTTTTCATTCTCCTTAACTCTCTGTGTTGGGGGTCTGTGCAGTAGACAAAACAGCCTCCTTTCTCAGTCTTCATATGCTGAAGATTCTCAGAAATCAGCCTAACCAGAGTTTCTGGAAGTTTCTAGAACCTTTGTGTTTGAGTAGTCTGCTCTCTTAGTTTTTCCTGACATCCAGATGTCTATGTATTCAGCCTCCCTTCAGTGCTCTAAGACATGTGGGACTGGAATCAGTTTATCAGGCAGAGCCCAGAGAAACTGGGCACTGGGGAGTATGGGAACATCTCTTTCCGTCCTCACGTAAAAGCCAGAAGCTGAGATTGAATCTAATTGCTGTGTGCTGAGCTGGAGGAAATTGCCATGACAAATGCCACACAGAACCTGTGCTCTCATTAGTCACAGGTAGCTAGAGTGTGCCATATCCTAGTAGTGCTCCAAGACAGGCCAGTAGAAGCCACCCTACCACTGAAGGCATCGTGCACTTCAGACACAGGATTCAGAGAATCCTGAGCTGGAGCTGAATAACCGCTCCCTGAGGACTAGCTCTCACGGTACCAGAAGATGCCATGCAAGCTTTCAAAGAATGGAGGCAAACAATAGTCCTACTCAGCTATGATGCCCATGAATCACATCAAGGACCAGCACGGCACAATAATCCTGTGGGTGCAGGAGCGGCACACATAACTTGGCAGTAACCAGCAGCTCTCCAATAGGACTTAAGACTCAGTGCTGGTAGAATCATGGTTTTGGTGGGAGACTCTACAATCACTAATTTACTAAGCAAGCATAATCCCTAGCAACAATTTATAAACATTTTCCTTAGACCCACAGGTAAGTGTAGTCTTGACCTCTCATCAAGGAAATGTCTCTTTGGAACAGACAAAGACCACTACAGAAAAACCACAACCGATTAAAATGTAGAGTTGTAGAGCCCAGTCCCAACTGATACATCTACCCAACAGTGCAACACCTACGGCTCTGGTAACCTTGCAGAAGAGAGAATGGAAAGATTGTAAGAGCCAGAGGACCAGAGTTTGCTGTGAGTCTGTGTCTCCTAGTAACATCAGAAGCTATAGCCATAAAGTCTCATTGACATCACCACCCAAACACGAGCTGAGCAAGGATGACCCAAGGTGACTCACCACCACACAAAGAACTACAGACAACTAAGTAAAGCAGGCCTGGGAGGGGTGGTCCTCCCTAGGGAGGAGCACATGAATTGGTTGTTCAGTGCCTAATGATCAGTATGAAAACATACATGCAAGTAACATTATATGGACTCAACAGTTTATATTTAGGAATATGTATATATATACAAACACATATATGCCTGCAATAATCATTAGTGAGAAATAGGCCATGAATTTGGATGAGAGTTGGGAGGGGTATATGGGAAGGTTTGGAGGGAAGAATGGGAAGTGGGAAAGCTTGCAATTAGATTACAATCTAAAAATCAAACAAACAAAACCCAAACATCGTGGGCTGGTTATGGACTCTTAGTATCTCTGGAAATTACATTATGTCATTTTCTATGTCTTACCAGCCCTCAAAGCTCTACCCTAGACAGCTCCCAGAACACCAGCAGTTAGATGTGTGGCGCACAATAGATATTCTCTTTCCTTTGCTTATTATATTCTTTTAAATTTTGCTCTTGTTATCTTATGATATGAAAAGCTTTATGCTATTTTTATAGTAGAATTTGTGCTTGTAATTCATAACAAATCCACCCTTAGTTTTTCCAGAAGGCATTTCATTGCAGATCTCCATCTGCGGTTGGATTTTCGCAAACACCATCTCTCAAAATCTTGGATGTTCTTCACACTTTGCTTTGAGTAAAATGCCTTTACATGACATCAGCTTTGTATTCCTATTTCATTACTTTAAATTTTTCTAATGGATTATCACATTTTACCCTTTTTCCTCATCTGAATTATTTACAATGAATTATATCTACTTTTCTCCGACCACACAACAGATTACTGCTGACTGATCTCCATTTTCTAACACTTGCCCCAAAGTATTTGCATATGCTGCAGGACTCTTGCATTTTCTAGCTTTAAGCTCTTCTATGGAGCCATATCCAAGAATTATCATCATAAAAGTCACAGGTATAATAGTGGGTGCCTGTAATCCCAGAGCTAGGGAGGTTGAGGCAGGAGAATTGTGAGGTCAGAGGTCAGGTTGGGATCAATAGGGAGACTTTTAAAAATAAAATAAAACAGGCTGATCCATAAGATCTCATCTGCTTTGCCACCCAGAGGAGTGCACTACCTGACCGGCCATGGAAGATACACACAGTGGGAAAGTGTTCTGCCATAAGGACATTATATAGAAAGTGGAAGGCAAACTGTCTAGAGAACAAAGGGCATCAATGGGAGTGGGAAGCAGGAAAAGAAGGCATAGTGGATATGGGAAGAATATGCTCAGTGTACCATATATGTGTGTGTGTGTATGTGCGTATGTCTATATCTGTTTCTCTTTCTAAAACTATGCCTATATCTATCCATCTGTATATCTAGCGATATCTGTGTATCTGTCTATCCATCTATCCAAATCTATATCCATATGAAAGCTTGAAAAAAATAAATGGTTTTTATAAAAGAAGGAGCACAATGACCAAGAAGATCCTCTTTCCTGCCATATCAAGGTACTCCTCATGCTTACCCCAGAAAGGGTACGATAATTAGTCTATCTGTGATTTGTTTAACCAGTTTAATATGATTATCTCTGGTCCCTGCCATTTTTGCTTCAAACAATGTAATCTTTTATGACAGAACACTATTCCATGGTGTGTGCTCATTGCATCCTCTCTGTCCTTCGCTGGGTACACAGGTGGGTCTCACAGCTTAGCTGTTGTGAACGGTGCTGCCATAAACAGCGATGCAGAACTGATCTGTAATGCGTTGACTTAGAGGCCTTGGGCAAACACCCAGGAGTGTGCCAGATGGAAAATCTGCTGCTAGTGTTTGGAGAACACTTGATACTGATGTCCACACTTGTTGGACAAGTTGACATTCCTACCAGCAGTGTACAGGGATTGCCCTTTGGCCACAGCCTCATGAGCATTTGTTCTTATTTGTTTTTATAACAATTGCCATTCAGATTGTGGTAGGATGGATTCTCAGTGTGGTCTTGATTTGCATTTCTTTGGTGGCTATTGTGTTCTTGAACATTTTTCATGGATTTATCATCCGTTTGTATTTTGCTTTTTGAGGGCTGTTTAATTTTATTAACCCACCTATTGATTGGGTTGTTTGCTTTTTAGCTTAGTTTCTTTTTTTTTTTTTTTTTTTTTTTTTGGTTTTTTGAGACAGGGTTTCTCTGTGGCTTTGGAGCCTGTCCTGGAACTAGCTCTGTAGACCAGGCTGGTTTCAAACTCACAGAGATCCTCCTGCCTCTGCCTCCCGAGTGCTGGGATTAAAGGCGTGCGCCACCATCGCCCGGCTCTAGCTTAGTTTCTTGTGTTCTTCTATATCCTAGATCCCCTGTCAGGTGTGTAACTTCCAAAGTCTATAAGCTGTCTCTTCATTTGACTGTAGAAGTAATTTTTAAACACTTTTTTTAAAAAAATAAAAATTCAGAGATGAAATATTTAGGGCCTTTATAGTTAGGCTCCCCTGACTGGAAACAGACTGATGAGTAGCCCCTGTGAAGGAACTTTGAAGAACAGGTGAGTCTTGATGCCCTGATCTCCATGTGATGGCCACTCAGAGGGTCTCACACCCTGGTGGCCACTCAGAAGGGACTCACACCCTGGTGGCCACTCAGAGGCTCACTTTCTGACTGCCACTCAGAGGGGCTCACACCACAGATCAGGTGGCGTTTAGAAAGCCTTTTAGACTTGTGAGCAAATGTCTTTGGTGCACTGAGTTAGTGGCACAGGCTCAAAAATGATATTGTATAGTGCTCTTGGCATGAAGGATATAGTGTAGTGCCACAGGGGACCCTGAAATTGGGGAGCTGCTGGACTTTGTGACACCCACTTCCCTCCAGGAAGCAGAGGGAACAAAAATGGGCAAGAACCACAGCTGTGAACTTGATTTAAGAAATATTTTCTCTTGGAGTGTGTGTATATAATCCTGACATCCTGAGTTGGTGTGTTTGTTGATGTTTTATTGTGACTACTTCTCTAGATGCAGGTTTTATATCATTCACAGTGTGACTAAGAACGGAATCCCTCCAAGATAAGGAAGGTGGTAGATTCTAGTATTTTAACCTGTATTTTATGTGATGAAGTAGGAATGTCGAAATAGAAAGTGATTCTTGGTCAAAGGTTCCCTAGTGGTCTACTCTCAAAGGACTCCAGCTATAGTGAACCTTCATTTGCTGGTCCCTTTAAACGGCCTTGGTGTGGGGCAGCATGGTAGAGGAAGCAGAGACCAGCAGAGAGGCAGGGAGCAGAAGCACAAAGGAAGCAAGGAACCCGAGACTCCTGGCTTCATAAACTTTGCATTCCTGACCACCCCATTATAATTCTGTCTCAAGAGAGTCCATTCCAAGGAAGTCATTTTGGTGACTTGGATGAGGTCCACGGAGATGTGTGCCTCACCATCTAACTGGCGGCTCTGTTAGAAGGAGATGCCATTAAGATTCCCACAGAGCCTTTGGAATGTGGGGAGGGAGGATGTGTTTATTTTATAGTTCCACACTTAACGCTGCTGATGTCTAGAGGCTTTGTTCGTTCATTCATTCATTCATTCATTCATTCATTCATTCATTCACACATTCACCACTCAGTTACTCCAGCACATTGGATGAATGCCCACATCCGCTTTATGTAACACATTTGTATAGGTTTTACATTTAAAGTTAAATAACTCAAGAATTAAACTAAACCATTAGGGAAATGAACACTTCACGGGGCAGTAAGCAAGCTCCCCCTTCAAAACTAACATATAAACTAAATGTAGAACATTGGTGGATAAGAAGAATTAGTGCCTATAAATTTAGTGTCGATTTAGTTATTGAAAAAGAATGTTAATGATTCACTTTGTAAGAATTTATCAAAAGGTACCCTTGAATACATCCTAAAGGTATGTACACGGGATTATGTTTTATGGCTGGTTGTCATAAAAAGATTAAATATAATTTAAACAAATTTGTCCCCTGTCTTAGTAGGGGTTTCTATTGCTATGATGAAATACCAGGAACAAAAGCAACTTGAGAGAAAAGGGGCTATTTCAGTTTATAGCTCTCCATCACAGTCCAGCCCCGAGGGAGTCAGGGCAGGAACCTGGAGGCAGGAGCCGATGGCCCAGCTGGAATTCTCTGGGAGAGTGATGCTTAGCTTACTAGCTTGCTCTTCGTGGCTTGTTGAACTTGCTGTCTTCTAGCACAATGGTCCACCAGCCCAGAGTATGCCGGGCCCTCCCACACCAATTGCTAATTAAGAAAATGTCCCTCAGGCTTTTTCTACAGGCCAATTTGATGGAGACATTTTCTCAAGTGAGGTTTCCTCTTCCAAAATGACTGCAGTTTCTGTCAAGTTGACATAAATTGGCCACTACAGACACCTGTATCCATAGAGTCCACTTTCACTGGGTATTCGTCTGGGAATTTAATCACCTGAAATTGGACCATATTTGGAAAAGCTTGAGTGATACATATCAACTTTTTATCTTGGAATTATTCCCTCAATGGTATATTCTATTCACATAACATATATATTGTATTTGGTATTGTGTGTAATAAAGAGATGATAAAGAATAATGATGCTAGCAGTTTATTTGCAAATGCCATGCTGTTTGATATAAGTTATTTGCGTGCCCACTGATTATGGCATCTGTGGGATGCCCAGAACAAACCCATTATGGATATTAAAGGTTGCCTGTATTTAGAAGGCTTGATTAAATAATGGCACAGTCACCCAGAGGAAAACATATAGGTGGGTGCTACCTTGACTTATAAAATTCTCAGGCTGACCCTAGTTCCTGTCCAGTTTTCTTCAATGTTGCTTCGATTAATTGTTATGGAAAAGGTGGTAAAAATAATCATTTCCAAAGTATAATCTAGCTGACTTTATTATTTTGTATCACAGATTTCTCCCCTCTGACTACATGACACATAAAGATCCAAGGTCCGTTATTTTGACTGCTTTGATTTAAAATGTGATCACTGACTGTCCTCTCCAGCTGGCTCCCGTATGCTCTGCATGTCATTCCTGGTCTTTCTGACATGTGGTAGATGCTCTAGAATCGTTTGTATGTTCTTTGCTGTTGACCTAAAAACAGGCATTTCCCCAACAGTTCCTGAATCTTCTTAGTGGATGAGACATTTAGAATAAAGATTGCATTAAGAAGAAATGCATTTGCTCCCTGACCTTGGAGTGTCTAATTCCACTAAGTTCTGTTGTGCCCTTACATACTAGAAAAATCTAATTTCTTTTAATAGTCTTCATTTTAATCTTGATGCAAGATCCCTCTTGCTTTCCTCAGCTTCTACTCTTTCCTCTCACATAAGAACCTCAGTCTTTTGACTGAAGGCAGGTTTAAATTTTTCTCTTTTTCTAAACATATCCAAAATAGTTTCTTAATATCCATTATCTATCATTCCCACCAACACAAACTAAATGAAACTCTGATTGCTTCCCAATTCTTTTCACCCTTCAATCATATCCTGCTGAAGGTGTAAGGTCAGAAAATATTGGTTTCAAAAGTTGCTTGAATTAATTCAGTTTTATCTTCTTCATATGTACATGATACTAGTGGAAAGGATTCATTCCATTGGCTTTCATGTGTCTTTCATTTTAAGATTCAATCTTTTTGTTGTTTGTATTTTGATTTTTTTAAGACAGGGTTTCTCTGCCTCGTCCTAGCTGTCCTGGAAGTTACTCTGCAGACCAGGCTGACCTCGAACTCACAGGGATTCATACTTACCTCTGTCTCCAAAGTGTTGGGATCAAAAGCATGTGCCACTACTGCCCAGCTTAAGATGCAATCTTAAGCTATGCTTTAGGTTTAAAAGGTGCAAACTAGCTGGGTTATAAGTGATTATTTGAGTTAGGAGGGAAGACAGTTGTAAGAAATATTTATTTGTTTGTATTTGCATAAAAATGTAGGTAGAAGAATTTACCAGCAATTTATCATTGGCTCTAAGAATGACTGGAGGAGGGGGAGGTGGGAGGATTTCTATCACGAGAGACTTTTGATGATATATTGCTTTGTACTTTTAAATTTGAAATTTAAATGTATTAAAAAGTTAAAGGAAGAGACCCATGTCCATTCCGTTCATCCATCTATTTTACCTGGCTTTACCCAAATGCCTCAGTATAGGCACAGCTTACAGGCTTTTATCTGATCCCCAGAGACTCCCAATTATGGTTGCCTTGACTTCCTGCTGTCTCCCCATTGGTGAGTCATGCAGACGGGAAGGGTGTTTTTTCAGGCCTTTGAACCTGCCCCAGGATGTTTCCCTCAGCCATCCGCGCACATGAGCGCATAGCTGAGCAGCGCCGAGATGTACTCGTGAAGTTTCTTAGGAATCTTTTACATGATTCAGTGCATTCTCTCTGAGCGCCGTGTTGTCACTTTGAACATTCAGCAGATGTGTTTGGCTCGTGTGCAGCTTTTGATTCTCAGAGATGAGGAATTTTTCATTCTTGCTGTCCAGCCTAGTGCTAGAAGTATTTTAAGTCAAACGTAACCCTCCAACCCCCCTCCTGTTTCTTGCCGTCTTGTGTTTAATTTTCCCCCTCTTCTGAGTTCTCAGGTGAATTTACAGAGGCCACATGCACCTCCTTAGCACAATAACATCTCTAAAAACATTGTGTCACGGCAAAAGCGTGAGCTTTTGGAGAATAAAACAGGAGAGCAATCTATGGCCCCAGCAGCCCTGTTGGCAATGGTCACGTTACCCACTGTCAAGCTGACATCACCCAGGAAGAGAGAGAGGTGTCTAGATCAGGTTGGCCTGTAGGCAGGCCTGTGTGGAAATTTCCTATATGAGGTGGGCATACCCACCGGGAATGTGGGGTGGGAGGGCTGTCCTAATGGCTGGGTCCTGAACTGCAAAAGAGTGTGACAAACTATCACAAACTCAGCAGTAGGCATGCAGGCATACATGCATGCATTCCTTCTCTCTCTCTGCTCTTGAATGTGATACAACTAGGGGTCTGAATAGTTGCCTTGACTTTCCTGCAGTGATGAACAATCACCTGGAACTGAATACCAAACAAACCCTTTCTCTCTGAAGAAGCTTGTCATCGGGGTACTTTATCACAGCCTCGGAAATGACGCCAGGACACGACTGCACTGTGTTCCCTGGAAGCAGGTGTTTGTCTGAACTATGAAAATCATTTGTCTCCCCATGACCCTGCGCTCGTGCAGAGTGAACTGTGGATTCGTGGAGTCTGGTTGGTTTGTTCATTTTATACAATAGTCATGGTTTGCTAGCTATTGTTCTAGAACTCAGAAATCCACTTTATTTTTGTAAGTATGGCAGGAAGATACAGAAACTTTCTTGGGACACAAAACCGTACCGTACACACAGTGGGAACAAACAATTGACCACATTACACAATTAGGAAAAGGGGGGGGGGCACTAAGAAAGCCAGGTTGCAAATACAGGTGGCTGACTCTAGATGCAAGGCTCTTTCTGTTTATTGAGGGGTGAGAAATCTGTGTATAGTTTACATAAAATTCCTTCAACAGCCAAGTAATTTGGAAATAATTTTCACAACTCCGTGCTTTGTCTATTCGTTTGAAAGTATATTTCTCAAGAGCACAGACTTCTATTTATCTACGTGTTCATATATGTGAGGGTAATAAAGGTCCGAGGTGTCTTCTCCAGTTGTTCTTCACCTTATTTTTTAATTTTAAGAGGTGTGTGTGTATGTGTATAACCATATGTGTGCTTATGTACATATTTTTGTGTGTAAGAATGTTAGCCTACCCAGGTCACAGCATGTGTGTGGAGGTTAGCTAGCTGTTGGTATTTTTCTTTTTTCTTGTTTCAGACAAGGCCTTTGCTGCTGTGTAGACAGGCTAGATGGCCTGCAAGATCCAGTGATGTGGAATTCCCCTCTGTATGCTGTGAGTGTGCTTTGTTACCATTGGTTAATAAAGAAGCTTCTTTGGGCCTATGGTAGGGCAGAATAGAACAAGGCAGGAATTTCAAGCAGATAGAAGAGGAAAGAAGGGCGACACCATGTAGCTGTTGAAGAAGAAAGATGCCCGCTGGAGTGTGTTGGAAACTTGCCGGAGGGCCATGACCTCGTGGTGATGCACAGATTAGTAGAGGAGGATTGATTTAAGATGTAAGAGTTAGCTAAAAATATGCATAAGCTAATAGGCTGAGCAGTGTTTTAATTAATACAGTTTCTGTGTAATTATTTCAGGCCTGGGTAGCTGGGAATGAACAAGCGGACTCCGCCTACAGAATGGCACCCGACGAACATTTGGGGCTGATGCCCACCACCCACTTTGGGTCCAGGTGCTTGTGTGCCCATTTGGGGTCAGGAGGAAAGTTGCTGAGACCATGCCTGCCACTCAGCGCTCCCTGCAACCCAGGATTCTCCTTCCTCCACCTCCCATCTCACTGTAGGGATGCTGGGGTTACAAACACATGCCACCATGCTCAGCTTTGGATGAGATCTAAGGATCTGAACTTAGATCCTCTGCTTTCAAGGTAAGTTTTTTGCCTGCTGTGCCATGTCTCCAGCCTTCTGCCTGACTTTTTAAAACAGGTTTTCTGACTGAATCCAGAGCTAGCCCATTGGATAGACTGGCTGGCCAGTAAACCCCATGGATCCTCCTGTCTGTCCCCTACCCCCCAGCTAGTGTTACAGACGTGGGTTGCCACACTTGGCTTTTTTACATAGGTACTAGAGATGCAAAGTCAGGTTATCACACATTTATTCAGCCATTTTACCAAGTGTGCCATCTCCCCTGTTCCCCACAACAGGAAATTTTCAGCTAAATCACCAAGGATTTGGAGTTGTTTGTTCTTCCCTATCAACCAGACTAGAGTGCTACAAAGAGAAGTAGCTGTTTATCACTCCGAAGCACACTGAATACTATGAAATGGAAGGAAAGGCATTGAGCTGACAAGTTGAGTGAGCTAGGGGGCCACATTGCCAAGACAAAGACTATCACCCTCTGTAGTGTCTTGCATGGGGAGAAGGGGAAGGAAAATGAATGGCACCAGGGTCCCTCCGGCCACTGGCTTAGGTGCTAAGATCTGTACTTGAATGAGTTGTCTAAGTACACAGATGGTATTGGTTGCCATAGATTCTTTGAGCCAGTTCTTTAGTGCAGGGCACAGTACGACCAATGGGAGCTGGAGGAGAGTTGGTTAACTCTTGCTTCCCCCTCCAAAGACAGAATGTTTTCATCTTCAATAAGTTCTCTCAGTTCTGGGGAAGTGGAAGGAAAGAGTGTGTCTGGAGATGATCGTTCTGTGCCTCTCGTCCTGTGAAGTTCCCTGGAAGACAGGTGTGCTTCGGAGAGTAATGGAGAGAGGACAAGACAGTATATTGTGACGGGTACCGCAGCAGGCTTTTATGTGTTGTCTTTCAAGTGCTGACGTCAGAGCTCTCCTTCCTAGGAAATCAAGACTCATCGCGGGTCTTTTTTTTTTTTTTTTTTTTTTTTTTTTTTTGGTAAATGATAAGGCCAAATTCAAATCCAAGTCCGGGAATGAATTCCTGAGCCTTTTAGAGACCCATTTTTCTTTCCCCATGAGTGTTTTCTTGGACCTAAGGTATAAGAGGCTGAAGGAGAAATTGCTGAAAGTTTTACTAATACTCAACTCACAGAGCATTTAAAATATTCTAGGTGTTGCTTCCCTGCGTCTAAGAAGGTGACTTAATATCAGACCTTTGGCGTGGTCCAGCGCAGGGCTTGGCGAGTCTGTAGTGTGACAGATATGCGCTGGAACATGCTGGCTTTGGCAATGTGTGAAGCTATGTTCTATGACTCCTTTGGATCCATGGTTGATGAACAACCAAGCAAGGTAACACCAGTGCCCCTGTTTGTTGGGGAGAGGGGGAACAGCTATGGACGACGGTGTTATTCAACAAAGGAGAGACTAGACTAAACTGTGCTCACACATCTCGATAGTCAGACTTCTGCTAGACTCCCTGGGTAACGTGCCAGCAAGCATTCTTCAGGGGCAGGTTTGTTCAACAAAGTGTTGCCTGATTTTTTTTTCTTTTAAGAATGACAATAAAAGTAAGAGGGGAGAAAGGTTCTGTGGGTAGTAAATCCGTTTGTTAGGCTAATAACAAACTCATTAAAAGGAAATAACACAAACAGCAAGGCAGACTCAGCAGGCCAGAGGCCCGGAGTGGCTCCTAAGTGCTCAGTAATTGTATAAATCCTCCTCCGGTAAGCAGAGGGCCTAGAGATAGAAGCTAACAACTGCGAGCAGGGACCTCTTGGAAGAGCGGAAGGGTTTAGCAATGGCACACCTCCAACTTTCCATCTTTTATTTAACTTCTTTGAACTCCTGCTAATTTCCAGCCAACACTTTGGAATTCCATTTTTAGCTTTGCCTTTTGAATTATTATTTTTCCCCCTTCATGTACAAAGCTGTGGATGGAGATGGCCTCTCTTTTCATTAAATTTTTTTTTTGATTGTTGGAGAAGGTTCCTTGCCAGGACGATTTAAAAATAGGGACTAATTTGAAGGAGAAGATGAGCGTGAGCTGTAATCCCACCATTCAGACAGAATGGACGCTAAGGTTTTGGTGTATCTCCAGCTGAGATGTTTGCTAAATGTACATAGGCTTTTCAGGAGGGGGAAAGGGTGGGCTGGTAGAACATGGCTTAGGGAGTGTCCTGTAAAGAAGATTGTCAAAAATAGTGGTTTTCCATGAGTTGGCTCTCATTCATGGCCCGGCTCGGTCATCCAGTGTCTTGTTGGGGACAGGACACATCATAAGATCTGCCTGCTTATGACAGGTGCTGGTTGAGGATAGATGTTTTGAAAGGTGAATGATAAAGAGATTTAAAACCTGAAACAAGGTGGCTGATACTAACTTTATCTATAGGTAACACTCACTCATTGTCACCTAGAGAGCTGGCAGGAAGGCTCATCTTTTGAAGGCACTTGCAACCAAGGCTCATGACCTGAGTTTGAGCCCTGGGACCCAGCTGGGTGAAAGAGAGGACCACATTGTCCTCTGACCTCCAAATGGGTGCTGTAGCATGCATGTGTCCACATATATACTATAAACTAATAATTTTTATTAAAATACTAGCTGTTATCATTGATTCATTTTTTTTTCTATTCTACCATAAATATTTTCCACAAAATTTCTTTCGGAGTCATAGCTTTTAATAGACATTTTATTGTGTGTTACTCAGATTCCCATCACTGTAACAAAATATCTGAGAAAAGCAACTCAGGAGAGAAAAGAGGCATTGAGATGTGGAGTCAATTGACGGTCCCCTAGTTCCATAGCTTTACACCTATGGCCGGGCTTGACATCATAGCAGAGGACAGTGGGAGACGCAAGCTGCTCACCTCATGGCTGGGAAGCAGCCGAGGATTGGGACAGAAGTGGCCTGGAACAAGACACACCCTCTGAAGGTGCCCTCACTGCCGAATACAATCACGTTAGCAGTTACGCTCCTGTCTGTTAAAAATGCGGAGGGACGGACACATTCAGGTAGAGGCCATTGCTACTGAGCTCATTAATTTCCTGTTTCTCAGACTCCATCTTGAACCACTGTTTTACAGACTGTCTCATCCTATAATCCCTAAGCACTTTTCATAAATGAAAGACAACTGGACTTAGTATGTGATTCTTGGGTTTAAAAAATACTCATCAAAAACGGTTTGCCTTCAAGATGCAAAGTCACCTTATAGAACATCCCCATTGTCTCAGTGTGTGGGTGCACCCCTTGCGGTCCTAAGTTCCTTGCTCGTGCTCTGTCTCCTGCTCATGATTTGGACCTTGAGATTTCAGTCCGGTGCTCCAATGTGGGCCTTTGTCTCTGTCTCCTTTCATCGCCTAAATGTTTTTCTTTGGGTTCACCTTCTTAATTAGCTTCTCTAGGACCACGCATAATAGGCTCAACGTCCCCTATTCATGGCTAGAAACCAAATATGAGTGAGTACATCCCATGTTCCTCTTTTTGGGTCTGGCTCACCTCACTCAGGATAGTGTTTTCTATTTCCATCCAAGCTGGCCTGGGTCTGAAAAAGCATGGGATAAAACCGGACTTGCTGAACATAATGGACAATGAGGACTACTGAGAACTCAAGAGCAATGGCAATGGGTTTTTGATCTTACTGCACGTACTGGCTTTGTGGGAGCCTAGGCAGTTTGGATGCTCACCTTACTAGACCTGGATGGAGGTTGGTGGTCCTTGGACTTCCCACAGGGCAGGGAACCCGGATTACTCTTAGGGATGATGAGGGAGGGGGACTTGATGGGGGAGGGGGAGGGAAATGGGAGGTGGTGGCGGGGAGAAGGCAGAAATCTTTAATAAATAAACAATAAAAAGAACTGAAAATAAAAAACAAAGTCACCTTATAAAAACAGAAAGCTGTAGAAACAGTTTCTTTCCTCCAACAGCAGCTACCAGAATCCACTGAACCCTAGAACAGTGGTCACTGGGAAAAGATTCTGCAGAGACTGGGGTGTTCTAGAGTCTTCAGTCAGTGGAGTCCCCAGCCTCTTGAGGCTATGGTTCTTGCAATGTGCCTAGCGCAGCAGGAGAAATGAGTTCTGATTTCAAAGTTTAATCCATTTAATTGTGGCCAGTGGTTTCCGTGCTGAGCAGCGTAATTCTAGAGATCAAGAATGGGAAGTAAGCCATTTCATTGCCATGAATATCTCATAGTACCTTTGTGGAGCTTGTTTTCCTCGTCTGTGAGATTCCTCAACTTTTTCTGAACTTACTAGTCAGCTGTAAGCCTTCAGCCAGTGACATGAGCACCCCTCAGCTCTGAAATGACTGCTTCACAACATGGTATGATTATCTATTTCCTCTTTGAGTTATGAAGTTAAAGACAATAGGCCATATTAAGATCATTTTCTTGATTTCCCAATCTTCTAAGCTGAGATCTGTGGGTTACCTGACTGCCCTATTCTTGAGCCAGCGAGATGGCTTTAAAGGAACTGGCCACCACGTCTGATGACTTGAGTTCAGGCCCTGGAGCACACATGCAAAGAAGAGAACTGACCCCGGAAGTGGTCCTTTGTCTTCCACAGGCATGTCATGGCCCATGTGTACCACCTCTCCAAAGTAAATACATGTCATAAAAATTGAAAGAAATTCTCTACTTTTTGTTATTTTTTCATTGATTTTGTTTTTGCTTATTTTGATGTAATTTCATGCATGTGAACAAAGCGTCTTGATTATACCCATCTCCTACATCCTCCTTCATGCTCCTCTCAGGCAGCCACAAGCCTTCCACTCTTCATTTATCTCCCCAGCCCTTGCCCATTAAGTCTAATTAAAGCTGCCCAAGAGAATGTTGACGAATCTTGCTTTGATTTTGTTATGCTCTTGTGTGGGTCAGCGTGGTGGGAGTTGGTGAATGCAATGGCCAAGTCATGGCCGGAGCACAGCATTTCACAGCCCTCCTTCCCGTCACTGACTGGGCTCTTCCATTCTGTCAGGCACACTCCCTTCTGTGATCTTACCTGAGCCTTAAGGGAAGGAGTTGGCACAGATGCCCCATTTAGGTCTGAGTGCCCTGTGGTCTCTCGTTCTCAGCCTTTGGATCAGTTCTAAGTTCCTGAACTGTGTCGCCCACTTCACAGAATGGCTTCTCTGATCATATTGACTGCAGCACTAATCTACACGAATAAGTGCAGGTATTTAGAAGGCAGTTTGACAACATGTTTATTCACAAGATAACCGTAATAGGTTCCACCCTAGGCTCTATGACCTCTAGAGCAATGGTTTTTGATCAAGTTTAGAGTACCAGGCATGAATTCCCTCCTCTGGAACAGACCTCAGATCCGATGCAAAAGGTGTTCTTTATGCCGAAACCCTTGTACCACTATTATATGAGTGAGCACTTCTTGCCTAGCAGATCAATGACTTACTGTAGCACGCAGGGATCACCCCTGGGTAATAGCATTGACAACTTCTTCTAATGTGGCTCACTTAGTATATTCCATCACTATAAAAATGATCCGTGTTTAAGCATTCGTTCCTTCCTGTCTCTTGAAATCATGGTCAGTATTTACTTAACCAAACATCTCCTGACCCAGGATGATGTCTGTAGTGGGAGCTATGGGCTGTGTTCCTGCCGCCCCAGCTCCTGGTCGCCTGGCTAGCTTATGCCCCGAAACAACAACACACAAACTGTATTCTTTTAAACACTGCTTGGCCCATTAGCTCTAGCCCTACTGGCTAATTCTCATATCCCGATCAACCCATCTCTAATAATCTGTGTAGCGCTAGTCTTACCGGGAAAGATTCAGCATGTCTGACCTGGCGGCTGGCTGCATCGCTTCTGGCTCTGAGAGGAGCTGCCCTGCATCTGCTCACTTCCTCTTCCTCCCAACATTCTGTTCTGTTTACTCCACCCACCTATGTTCTAACCTATGAGGGCCAAGCAGTTTCTTTATTATTTAACCAATGACCTTCCTCCATCAATGGTCAGCTCCATTGAGATAGGGTTTGTCTTCACTGATGGATTTTCCTTGTCTAGAGAGACTTTGGAGCATGCTAAGAGCTCATAACATCCTTACTAAGGGGGATGCATGAAATCTGTTCATCAAATTCAGTTGGGAGAAGTTAATAATTGTGTGTGTTAGGGAGGTACTCTGTCCCATCAGTTAGAGTTCTCCGTTTGCTGTTGAATTTCCATTTGAGAGGGTTTTTGTGGTTTTTTTTTTTTTGTATTGAGCTTGATTCTTGTGGAGTTGAGTAGACAGGTTGCCATGCTGATTTATTTTCTTCCCAACCCAGTTTTCAGCCCCAGAAGTCAGCTGTACTTTCATCACTACTGTTTTCTCTCTACAGGGCCAACTTTGGGAGGGAGCACTCTGTTCTTTTAATGAGGGGAGCCAGATGACCTTCATGGTTCCCTGTGGGACTCCTCTGAGTGGAGAAGGGCTGCCTGCATCCCAGCATGGACAGGCATGGACAGGCAGAACCAAAAGTCCATGACAATGCCCACCAATAGGTGGTGTCCTCTCTCTCGTACTCATTCTAATCCTGAAGGTGATGCTCAGTGCGTGGAGGATCAGTCAAATCCAGACTTCCGGTCTTAAAATACTATATGTTCATTGGATACAGCCAGGCTTGTTCCCCAGCCTGTCTGCTCATCTCTATTCCATGTAACCAGTTTTGGGGGATGGAAGTAGGAGGCAGGCACTTCTGATGTTGATGCAGAGGGACCATTCCAAGTCCCATCTCCCCAGCCCTGTCTGGTTTGCATGGTTCCATATGGGATCAGCTCTCCCGACGAGGCAGGCTTTGGTCAGTCTGACGCAGAACCTTGTCTTGTCTAGCTACATATCTACAGCGAGTCTGTAAATGCCGAGGAGCTCTCACAATGAAACCTTGCACAATGGAGTGCCTGGATTTTATTGAGAAAAGCCAATCCCCTCCCATCTGTCATGTGGCACTTAGCACTGTAGTTATTCTAGATGAGTGAACACTTGTGTTATATTTTCCAATAGCAAAACTGGGGTCACCAGGGTGCCTGCTGTTTTAGCCGAATCCAGATGGGGTTTTCCTATAAACAAGTGCACATGGAATATTTATGCCGCCCGTGGCACCTGACGCCTTAATACTTAGGACTTCTATGTAGTAGCCACTCTTCCTATAAGTCACTTTAGCACGCTAAGTAAATATTTTAATATAGCCATGTCACTGTTTATTATAGAATGGCTTGGGCCCAGATCTTGCCTAATGCTTGGTTAAAAAGTCAGTTTATACCATCCTTTAAAGCGAACCAAAGAATGCATAAACGCCACTCTTTTGTTACTCAGAACTCTGTTTACTTTACTTTTCTGTAAACCTTGTGAAACGCTTGCTTACAAAAAGCTGACACATGCCAGATTCGCTCATTAGCTGAAGGTGTGCTCCGCATCAGGAAGGTGAGGTGAGACTGTGGGAGGTGAGGTGGCTTCTCCACTGCCACCTCCTGACGCTCAGTGCCCGACCCGTTGGATCGCCCAGGGAGCACAACCACAGCCACCATGTGATCGGATTGAGAGATACTGAATAATGGTTTTTAGGTCCGGTTTGTCCTGTGTCTTGGAATGATGGGGACCACTTGGGCAGTCTGAGACTTTGAATGGGTTTGAAAGACTCGAAGGGCTGCCATCAGGCAAGTGAGAATCTTTGTGTTAGTTATTTCTTCACCACAGAGAGCAAACACCTGACAGAAACTACTTAAAGCAGGAAAGATTTCAGTTCACGGTTTCAGTCCTTCTAATGGGGACGCAGCATGGTGTCCGGAACGCATCCACACTCTGTTACACCAGAAAACGGAGGCAGACAGAAGTTAGTATCTGGTGTAACCTTCAAAGGCCCACCTCAAATGATCTGCTTCCACCAGCTAGGCCCCACCTCATAAAGGTTCTGTAGACTCCCAAGATAGCGCCGCCGGCTGGAGGTTAAGCATTTGAGGCATAAGCCTGTTGGGGAACCATCTCAGATTCAAATCCCAACAGTCCTGGCTTAATGACTTTGTGATATTTGCCAGGTCTTAGTAGCATTTCATTGCTAAGCCTCACCCTGAAGACTAGGACAGTTTTTATTGACTGGCAATTAAAATCTCGGTGTGGACTTCCCAGTGCCTGACGGATACAGTGTTTCTGTTCTCAGGGTAGAGAAGAAGATGTGTTGATACAAGAAATAAAACCAATCATCCTTTGTATTATTACAGATCAGCTAACAACTCTGTCCATGAAGTAATGAGAAACACAGGCTATACCCAGGCTTAAAGAGTAAGTTCTTCTAGAATAAACGGGACTCTTTCCCTAGTGTCTTACTATACATTTCCCTGAGTTATTTCTGGGCATGATGTCTGCCAGGAGCAACTTTCAAAATGGGGCCAGTGGGCTTCTCTGGGCAAGTAACTAGGAGAAAAGGTACATTCTGCACAGAATTTCAATTTTTTTTCCCCTTCTGCACATTAAGTCCCTTTTGATTTCTTAAACTTTCCTCCCGTGTGCTTGAGGCAGACCTTTATGAGGCTCCTGCACATAAAAATGATGTATTGCTTGCCCACTGTAAGAAACAGAGCGATGCCCTTCTCGGCCTACCACTCCAAATGTCTGCAAGCTTGGTGAAGCTTGGTGTCTGAACGTGTTTCATCACAATGACCGAGGGGACTCGAAGTTCAGACTCGGTCAAGTTTATCAGTCAGCTGACCTTCGAACAGGGAGATTGTCTAGTGGGTCCAGAGCAACTGCAAGCTTCCTCAACAGTGTGAAGGAGGCTGAAGCTTATGCACACCGTGGTGTATGTGGAGGTTACAGGTCAGCTTTGTGGAGTTGATCCTCTCCTTCCAATTTTTTTTTCGTTGGTTCCAGGTCTAGAAGTCTGGTAAACCAAGCTTTTGTTGAAAATATCTTTATCTGCCGAGCATCTTGCCGAAGATATAGGACATATATCTTAGAGAACATTAAGATAACAATGTGTTAACTGCCACATTTGGGATACTGTTACAGTAACAATAGAAACAAAACCATTTATGAGAGAATAATAATCATTTATGCAGCAAATGAAGCACAATTAATAAAAACTCAGGGACAGGAATTGGGGTTCAACCTGAAGATCTGAAAAGCAAAACAGCCATCCACTGGCTCCTACCTTGACCTCAATCTGGAAATGGTGATCCTGCCACCAGGAATATCAGAAGGAGACTGTCTGTTGAGAGCTGTCTCCTCCCGTTTTATATTCCTCTCTAGGGCTGGGATGAAAGGCGTGCACTGCCCAATTTCTTTTCTTTCTTTTTTTTTTTTTTGTTTTGTTTTTTTAGTTTTTCGAGTTTTTTAGGGTTTCTCTGTGGCTTTGGAGTCTGTCCTGGAACTAGCTCTTGTAGACCAGGCTGGTCTCGAACTCCCAGAGATTCACCTGCCTCTGCCTCCCAAGTGCTGGGATTAAAGGCGTGCGCCACCACCGCCCGGAGCACTGCCCAATTTCTATGGCAACTAGTGTGGCTACTGGGATTAGGGGTGTGTTACCATAACCTGGTCTGTAAGGCTGACCAGTGGGACTGTTTTACTCTCAGATCGTCAGGCAATCTTTATTTATTGAAATGCCACTACAAAGAAACAAACACAGAAAATAGCAAAATGCATAGTAAAATAAACGTTGCAGTATCTGACTGCAGAAAGAGACATCATGAATGTGCTCATTTTATTTTTACTTTGCCCATGTTGTTTTGTATCAACAATAACATTGTTGCCTAATCTTCCCTTATCATAAAGCATTGTTTTGTATTTTCTCCCACCCTCAGGAAACACAGGTATTTATGAATGACTAACAATGTGCCCGATCAATCGCCAAACTTTGGTTTCTGTTTCAAACATATTTATATGTGGCTGGTGGTTTTCTTACTGAAAGTTTTTTGAAATTACTGAGTCCAAAGAAAAGGACCAAGTGTTGGTCTTTAGCAATGTGTTTCACTGCGTGGTCCTTGGGAAGGAGGAGGATGCCTTCCCTGCTCCCATGCAGTCTCACACTCCACCTCCCCCCTCATTGACAAACACCAGACATTGCCATTTTTCAAATTGCCATGCGGAAAGGTGAACAGAGCATTTAATCGCTGCAATCTGTATTTCTTTGAAACAGATGCGCCTACTCTTTACTGTATAGTTCAGCATCTGTGTTGCTGTGAATGGCCTGCTCCTGTCATTTTGCTTTATAGGGTGTATTGGCATACAGTTTTAGATATTGGGGATAGGAACCAACTGTCTATACTATAGGTACAATTATTTCCTATTAACTTATATTACTTCACCATATATTATTTAATGTTGGTATGTCTATGCTTAAATAAATATATGTAATATTTATATATAATTTCATAATAATACCACTGGAAATCTAAAGTCTGTAATGCTAGGGGGGAAATCTAGTGCTACCATTTTTTTACCTCTGTTTGTACAGATTGTTTTCCCATAGAGTTGTATGAATATATGTCTAAACTGAGCCGTATGTACCTTTCTGAGGTGTGTTTTTAACATGACATTCTGAATAAATCCTGATCATTATTCCTGGTGGTTATATTGTATCCTAGATTTTGAACTTACTTTGTTTAACATTTGACAACTCATTTGTTAACAACTGCTTGCTCTATTTTTGATTTCTTAATTTGAGATAGGGTCTCACCTGTCCCAGAATGACCTGATCTCAAACTCTCTCTATTGACTTTGTTCACTTGGGTTACTGCTCCCAAGATTCATCCATGTGGCTACAAATGGAAGTTGCTAATGGTTTAAACCAGAAATGTCCCCTAGAAGGCCAAGCGTTGCCAGCTTGGTCACCAGCCTATGGTTCTCCTGGGAGGCGGTGGAATCTTTAGGAAGCAAAGCTTAGCAGAAGGAAGTTCATTCACTGGGACCACGCCTTTGAGTAGTGTGACCTTGGCCCCTCCCCTCTCTCTGTCACCTTCCCAGCCACTGTGAGGTGAGTAGCTTTCCCATATTACATGCCCACCAACACACTTCTGCTTTGTGACAGTGCCCAAAGAACCATGATTGGAACTTTGAACATGTGAACCAAAACAAACCTTTCTTTCTTTTACGCTGACATCCTCAACTATTCACTCACAGTGACAGAAAGCTGACTAATACAGAGTGGGTTTCTTTTTGCCAATATTCTGGTATATAGCACACGTCACAATGCCTTTATCAACGCACTCACTGGATACCTAGGTAGTTGCCATGCCCCAGCTGTGGTAAATCAAGCTGTGCACACATATCTCGGTGCAGTTCTGTTTTCATGGGTCTTCAGTGCATACCCAGGAGAAGAATTACTGCACTCCATGGTGCTTTCTGGTTTTGAACATTTTGAGAAACCAAAGGAACCAGACTGGGATGGTGGTTCATCCAGGTTGGGAAAGGGTAGAGAAAGAGGCGCTGATTAAAAGGTAAAATACAGTCAACAGATCAGTCAGCTCAGGGACTCTGATACATGACTGAGCAAATACAGTTAGTAATACTGGACGCGACAGTTTTCTTCTGTATGTATAGGCTCCACATACATGGGCTGAATTGACTGAACATGTTTAGAGAAGATTGTTCTGTTGCCAGGACTGATGGTATACACCTGTGTTTTCAGTACCCAGGTAGTAAAAACATAAGGATTATAAGTTTGAGGCCAACCTAGACTACATAAATAGGACTCCCCTCTCTCCATAGAAGGAAATTTTGTATGTGTGCTGAGCACATTTAACTTTTCTCTTGCCATTCTCCAGCCGATACTGGCATGACAACCATTCATTGATATTATACCAGGTGTTCTGTGAAATATGCTGGAGAGTGTGCACAGGCTACATGCAAATGCTATGCCACTTTCCACAGAAACTGAGGGATGGCTGTGCCCCAAGTATACTCTAATATTCCAATCACAAAACAAAGCAGAGCAAACATACCAACTGGGTAAGGTTTGACTGACTTGATTCTGATGATCATTTATGTATGTAAAATCATGTTATAGACCTCTAAGCCATAGGGCTTTACTTGTCAACAAAAAACTCAATAAAACCGGGAAACTACGCAAAAAAAAATGAGTAAAACAAAATCAGTCAAAATATGCACACACACACACACACACACACATGCACGCATGTGCACAAATATGCACATACATGCTTCCACACCTTCATATATGCACAGCAACAAACAAGCAAATAAACAAAGAACCCCCAGGACTACCTGATGCCCCCCACATTATGTCGTTTCCTGCTCTGGGTTATAGACACTGTCAAGAAGCCTCACCTATCAGGAAAATGAATTAAAATGGTGCCCTTATATGCATGCTGCACCATGGGAAAGCTGAGGGCTGGTGTACGTCACCTGAAACACTAGCCCAAGAGGCTTGCTAGACGGTCGGAAGGAAGCAGGTAAGTAACTTAGGAGACAGCTGGTGTTGGCCAAGACAAAACCACCGGAAACTCATCTCCTCAGGTGTCTTGATATTTCGTTTGAAGTCAGATGGAGAACTTAGAAGAGTGGACAAACTGAAGGCCCGAACAGGATGGGGCATGAGGACAACAGGTTTGCTTCTGGTGAGGTCTAGAGTCTTGTAAGTCCGGTGCTTCCTTAAATGCCTGCTCCTGTGATGACTACATATGACAATGGCCACCATCAAGCCCCTTTACACAGTTACCTCTAAACCCTCTGTGAATTCCTGCAATTGCTCGCAGGGGTTCTTAGTTAAGAACAGGAAGGGGCAAGCCAGGATAGTGGATTTCAATTCTGTCCTTGCTGTCCCCTTTGATCTCAGCCCCATAGACGCTCACTCACCATCTGAGGTTATGGTTTCTCTCCAGCTGACGGTGATGATGCCCTTAAGAGGTGGTTAGTCTTGTTGCATGGCAACCTGTTCCCTTGAACTCTTTTGAAGGAAGGAATTGTGGTGAGCAAAGAAGTCAGGATCCTCTCTGCTTCAACAGTGCGCTGTCTTGAGGCTGCAGCACTGACTACCCAGTACTCTAGATGCAAGAAAAAAGTTAACTCCCAGGCCTCCCAGAACTACCATAGTCTCATGAGAATTTTTATATTTAGGAGTGATGAGAGTTGCTATGGGAAGGCGGTTGATGAAGGTTTTCATCCTGATTTCTCTGATAATTTGAGTTATTGCTGTCATTCCAAACTGTCCAGTCCTTCCTACATGGCTAGTGGTGTCCTTTCCTATTAACCTGATAAGGAATGGGAGCTGGGAGGGAATTGATCCTTACCCATGGTAGATATTTAATGCATCCAATGTGTACCTCAGAGGCAGACGTGAACTCTAGTTAGATAGTCCTGGGCCAGATGGAAGAAGAACAGAAATGCTGAGGGTTTTTGATGATTTTAAGTTCATGAGAGCCGGGCGGTGGTGGCGCACACCTTTAAACCCAGCACTCGGGAGGCAGTGGCAGGCGGATCTCTGTGAGTTCAAGGTCAGCCTGGTCTACAAGAGCTAGTTCCAGGACAGGAACCAAAAGCTACGGAGAAACCCTGTCTCAAAAATTCAAAATAAAATAAAATAAAATAAAATTAAGTTTATGAGAGTTCCTACTTGACAAATCCCAAGTCCTAAAAACCCTAGGAAAGAGGACATGGCCCAAGCTGGGCAAGGGATCCTGGATAACATCATCTTCCTCCCAGAGAGCGGCTCTTCAGTCTTTATTGTAGCGCTCAGTAGCTCCTTGGGGCAGAGGCTCTGTCCTTCATTGGGCAGCCTCCCTCGCTGAGAGCCTGCCATTGTGGTGATCTTATTTTTTCCTAATATGTCAGCCAGGGTCAAGAACAAGTAGCATGGAGAATTCCCCACCACAGTCACCTCCAGGGCCAAGCAGCTGATAGGTCCCAGATGCGTCCTTGGCTGCCCCGTAGGCAACCATCACCTCCAGCGCACTCCCTCCAAGTCATGAGGCATGCATGATCTCTTCCCTTCTCTTTCATAAATGCGACAGGAGTTTATATGTCATACTGACTTGTTTCCATACAGACCCGGGGACCTTCCAGCAACAATTCCTCAAAGTTCTTGGCATGTACTGAAATGTTCCTGGTTCCCAGAGCTTACTAACTCATTCATCCACTCATCTCTTTGGCAAGATTTTATTGAGCAACTACTCAGTGCCAGACTCCCTTCTCGATGTGGGATGCAGACGTGGATTCGCTGGATAAAGGGATGCCTGTATGTGCAGCGTGCACACCAGTGAAAGGGAAACACAATGAATAAACAACAGTATGGAGCTGCCCCCTGTGTAAGAAGCTGTGCTCTCTGCCCTGGAGCAGGGGCTGAGAGGACACAGTCCCAAGCTATGTGCATAGGACTCTTCCCCCCTGCAGGCCATACCATTAAGTTCACTCTAGAAGCCAGCTGCTGTGAACACTGACATTTGGATTGGGAAGGTCCCTCAGAGCCCCAAGTATTAAAGGCACTTGAGGGAGGCAGCAGAGTTTTAAGAAGTAGGATCTTCTGGAAGGTGGTCTTTGGTCCTTGGGGATGTGTCCTTGAAGGGGATTGTGGGGTCCCAGCTCCTTCCTTTTACTTTCTTCTTGGTTCTGACCATGAACCCAGCAGCATTTTTTCAATCACATGTTCATAATGCTATGTTGCCTTGTCATCTGCCCTAAAGGGATGGGACCAAGTGGCCGTAGACTGGAATCTCTAAAACCCTGAGCCAAAATGTTTTACATTTAATTAGCTCAATGTTTTTTTTTTTTGAAGGGTGGATTACTGTTATTGTTGTTATAACAGAAGGTTGCCTGGCAGTAAAAGATTAACAATAATAGCAATATTAATACTAATATCAGTGGTAACAATGTGTTTAATGCAATTGCGGTGAATGTGCTCTCTCTCCTTCACCCCCACTCTCTCTGTGTGCTTCATGTAATGTTTTCAGGCTTCAGTTGATGACATGTAACTGAATCTGTAGAAAGTGAACCAAAGACAGGGGGGTTACTGTGCCTGTGTTTGTTCAGCCCTGTCATGCATCAGAAACAGTGATGTGTTTTACATCCCACAACTACTGGCAAACAAGCAAGCCTCTCTGCTTGCATGTTTACAAATTTGGACAAAACTATTGTTTTGCTATCAGTTGAGCTGAATTACCAGTCTATAGTTGCTGGTGCTAAACATGTGGAATTCATTTTACCTTCTAAAACCTCATGAAGGGGATTGTACTAGGCCTGGACTTTGAAACAAAGGGTTATTGTGTGCTCCTCAGAGTACAGCCACGGGGCACGGACATGGTGTTAGGAAGCAAATGCTCACTGTTGGAGGGATGATGGGATTCCATCTTTCCTTGGCATCAACGGCCCAGAGGAAAGCTCATGCTAATAAATAGATAAACATTGCTGGAGGCATGGCCCAGATCCTACAGCAGAGGGGCTTCGGGCAGCGGACTCTCACTGTCCTACCTGCTCTCACCAAGGCACCAAATGATCACTTAGCCAACAGGAGGGGTTTTTTAAAAAAATATATTTATTTGAGGCGTGCAAATTAGCAGCATGACTCCATCACCTGATGAACCACTGTTTCTTCTGAGTTTCTGTTTCATAGAAATAATCTCGCGTAGCTCAGGCTGGCCTTGAACTCACAGAGCTCTATCTGCCTCTGTCTCCTTAGTGCTGGGATTAAAGGTGTGTGCCACCACTGCCTGATCTAATTAGTGTGGCTAGCTTTGCATTCTGATCTTCAGGAAAGCTTTATGTGTTACAGCACAAACAAAATATCACCACATGTGCATGGTGTGTATGTGTGTGTATATTGTGTGTGTGTCTATGTGTGGTATGTGTGTATGTGGTGTGTAGTGTGTGTGTGTTCATGCTTGTGTGAGTGTGTATATATATATACACATACATATATATGCATGTGGTATATATGTTTGTCTGTGTGTGGCATGTGTGTATGGTGTGTGTGACATGTATTGCATGTATGTGCATCTGTGTTTATGTGTTTGGTGTTTGTAGTGTGTTTCTGTGTATGTATTGGTGTGGTTATCTGTACATGGTAGTATGTGTGTGTACGTGGTATGTATGTATCTGTGTGTGTGTGGTATGTCTGTATGTGGTATGTATACTGTGTGTGTGTTGTTTATGACTGTGTGTATAGTGTACATGTGGTGTGTGTGTAGTGTGTGGTGTATGTGTGTTCTATGTGTTTGTGTATAGTGTGAGTGGTGTGTGTATGTTGTGCGTGTGTAGATTATATGCGTACATACATACTAGTCACTTTCATCTTTCTTTTACCCCAGCTATAAGATTTACTTATAAGAATCACCTACATTTATGGCACATAATATGACATATTTTAACAATATTATATTGATTCTTTGAACATTCCATACATTATATTGTGGTGATATTTTGTTTGTTCTCTAAGAAATAAATCTTGTCTGGAGATCAGAGTGCGGAGTTAGCCACTAGTTAACCATAGAGGCTAGGCAGTGGTGGCACACACCTTTAATCCCAGTACCTGGGAAGAGGGAATAGGAAATGCTATGGCTGGGTGGAGAGAGGAAGTAAGAAGACAGGGTGGAGACAGGAGCTTGGCCCCTTTTGGCTGAGAAGTTATGGAGGTAAGAGGTGGCTGTGGTTTGCTTCTTTGTCTTTCTTTTCTTTCAGCATTTACCTGGGTTTCTGACTCTACGTTTTTATTATTAAGCCCAATTGAAATTCACGCTACATTATATTTTGATTTTACTCACCCTCTACACCAGCTCTTCACAGTTCCACCCAATTCCACTCACCCAATTTTCTTCTCTTCTTCTTCCACCTCTTTCTCTTCCTCCTCCTCTTCATCCTCCTCCTCTTCTTTTTAACCTATTGAGTCCAATTTGTGTTACCCAACTATTCTTGGAAGTGGACCCAGGGGTCACAGCATTAAAGAAAACTACCTCCCCTCCCCCAAGCTGCTATCAATGCTAATAACTCCTCAGCTGGTGATAGGACTTGCCCTGATGCTGGGAGTTTTGTCTGGCCAATGGGATATTTTGGCATGTGTATATAGTTGAAATAATTAGCCACTATTTCACAAGGTCATCTATGTGTGGTAAAACTATAAAAAAAGTCTGCTCTAGTCACAAACTGCCGACTTGCTAAATGACATTGTTTGCCACAGTCACCATGCTATGCAGTACGGCTCTTGTGTTCACATCTGGCCTAACTGACGTGCTGAATCCTTTGACCAGCTTCTCGGGTACCTTCAAATTCCATATATCTGCTTCTTCCTTGCCGTTCTCCACATCTCATAAGTCAGAGCTCTGTGTCTACCTTGACTATGCCCCACCAGTTTTCAGGGACCCAGACTTTGGGTATAGATCTAATTATGTCACCCCCCTGCTCAGAATTCTAAAAATGACAGAATAAAATGCCCAACCCTTGTTTTGACCACACCACTCTCTCTCTCTTTGCTCGCTGGCTTCTCCACTTGGCACTTCTCCTTCCAGCAGCTCGGGAAGGTCACTGTATCGAAGATGCCATCTACCAAGACACCACTAATTTACACATTTCTAATAAATACTTTTTGGATTTATTTAATTTTATGTGTATGACTGTTTGGTCTTCAAATATGTGTGCACCACATGTGTGCCTGGTGCTGCCAGAGGCCAGAAAAGGGGGCTGGCTCCCCCTACATCTGGAGCTCCAGATGCTTGTGTGCTACCATGTGGGGCTTGTGAAACTGAACACAGTTTTTCTTCAAGAGCAGCCAGAGCTCTCAAACACTGGGGTTCAAACTCATCTTTTCTCGTTTAAAGAGCAAGCACTTTACCGACTGAGCCATCTTGGTCCTTGAACATCCTTTCTTTTAGATCAAGCTTACTGAAGCATCCAGAACAATTGTATAGCAACCTACGAGATGCTTTCCTCACAGGTCCCTATGAGGAAATTCGAGCACAATCTCCAAGTTAATAGTGTCCTCCTGAAATGCTGGGTTTTTAAGAACTGACTCCTGATTATTAAAACTCTAACACAATAGAAAGAAAGTTGTGTTTTAAAATGTACCAAGAGAGCTTGATATAGCCAGTCATGCCTGTCAGACCAGCAGGGAGGAGGCAGAGGCAGGAGGATTAACACAAATTCAAGGCTCATCTGGATTACCTAGCTTGACCAAGTCTCTTGGGACTCATGGCTGAGGACATAATTCCATGACAGAGTGGTTGCTGAGTGTGCCACAAGCCCTGGGTTTGATCTGTTACACCATAAGTAAGTAAATAAATAAATGATAAAAGGCATTGAGCTACAGAATGCCCCATCTGTCCATTTCCCCACGTTTATCTGCCAAATTGTTATTTTGTTTTGTTTTTAATACACTTCCCCTAATTTTTTAATGTCTATTCTCCTCATCTTCCTGTCCTTTTTTTTTTTTTTTTTCTGGAAAAAAGAAACTAGAGTGGGTTCATGTGTGAAAGAGAGTGAAGCATGGCGATGTAACTCCTAGTGGATACTTACACACACACACACACACACAGAGACACACACCACGGAGAGACATACTTCTGTGCTTGGCATTATCTTTTCTTTCAGTGAAGCTTTAATGCAAAATCAATTTGTGTTTGCATGATTTGAACGAGTGATCGAAAGGAAGTTCACAACAGTTACAGTCGTGTTACATGCGACTGCTTTTTCTCACTTCCCTTCCAATGCCTTGACCCACGGCTTAGAGTTTCCAGGGAGTTTGGTTATGACCCTGCCTGCACCTTACTTACCACACCATTGTATGATGACCCCCCACGCCCACTTTAAGCTGAGAGAATGTGTTACTTGGCATAAGACAGATGCCTCTTCCAACTGAACCAGCCTCTGAATGTGCTGCCAGACATCACTGGGCTCTTTCAGCACTCTTGGGGACCTAGAGAGACACAATGGAGCTCAGAGCACCGGGGACAGGCAGGCTTCATTACGACCCAGTGAGCAGTGGAGGGGCAGGGCCAGAAGTCACCTGCTCGCCTTTTCTGCCCCACTCCCTCGCCACTCTCTCTGGTCTTCTCTGCCCTTCAGAGGCCTTTGCTTTTCTCCTTGCCTCCCCTCCCCCATCTCTCAGCAGGGTCTATTCTGTGCTGAAGGACCTGTCACTCATGTACGGAAACACTCCCTAACCTGTGCGCCTCCCCCTCTTCCCATCGCAGCTCCCATGTCCTGGGTTTCATCTGCTCCTGCCAAGTATTTTGCAAAGAGATAAATGTACTCCAAGACAGGTTGTCTGTTAAGAGTTCCCAGGATGTCCTCTCTGGGGTGAGATAGTTGCATTCTCAGTGAGCTTTCAGTAGAAAATCAGCAGAAACAAACTGACACCTCAATTTCTCTGAGAAATTCAACACGGTTAAACACTTGGCTCAGGAACCAAGCGCTGTGGGTCGTTCTAACTGCTCCACCCCTTGCTGACCGTGTGAGCCTGGCAACCTCAGTTATTCACTTGTTCATGTCTTTACTCGCCGCTGGGAATGTAGAGGCGCAAAGCCAAGTTCCTCCTTTGATAGATCTTACACTCTCCGAGTGAGGTGGACAATTTTTAAGACCCTCATGAAAATCTCAAGATATGACTGCGGGCGGTGTGATACCCAGCGCTCCACCGGCATCCGTAAAACATTGTTTCTGTGGGGCTTTTTATGAGTAATAACATTTTCTTCCTGGTGGCACTGTAGACATCAAATAAAGCAGCAGGTTCTACTACATGACTTTTGAGTTGAGTTCTTTATACAAACAGACAGTTCTTAAGCGCGATAACCACCACATTCCTAGGTGAGCGTCTCCAAAGAGACCTTGAGGTGCTCATGGCAGCTATAGCCTTGTGTGTCCAGCAAGCTTTCCTGTAGGTTGGGTCCCCTTCTTCCATGACACTCTTTCTCCCCAGCTCTGCTCCATGCCCTGGTCCAATATTCCATCCTTGAACCACGTTCGGTTTGCGACTTGAACGCTGTTAGCATTTAGGCATTTCCACCAGCCTGCTCTCGGGGGACCTAGCAAGACCTGTCATCATCAGCAGTCAAGAGGTGACACTGTAGCTATCTCAGACACCAAGCAGAGCTCTCTCCCCACGTGTATGCTTCATGTGCCCTCCCCCATAAAAGGCAAGCCCTTCTCGCCCCTCCCTCTGTCTTCTTTCTGCCCTGCTCAGAGGCCACCTGTGCACTTCTTTCCAGTAACTTTGTGACTTCGAGCTGTCCCTTGGTTCCAACCTGCCAAGGTCCCCTTCAGCTGCTAAACTATTGTCAAGGCCACAGCAATCTAGTCTGGGGTCTGTTCTTAGACCTCTGTGGGAGATGTGAGCGAAAGGCCCCTTCGTTCTGCAATGCTAAGGGGAGGCTCCTTGGAATCCTGCCTCGTGAAAGCCTCTCTGCAGAGACAAATGAGGGTCACATCCTCCATCCTCTCTAAATGTCCCAACTCTGCTGCTCCACAAATTTCTGTTTGAAAATTGAGAGTTGAAAATTAATGTGCTTTAATTCACATAAACTGCTTTTCTTTTCTAGCAGAGCCAGTATTTAATTTAAATTAATTAATAAATTTAACCTAATTTATTTAATTAATAATGCATCTAGAACTACCCCCTGTATTGAATTTCATTTGAACTGGCGTGATTTATTTTATGACCTAGGACACAGTAGAGAACACCCGAGTTCTGAAAATCCTTGAAGGATTATGTGATATTGATGATTACATTGCCCTGAGACCATTTCTGAAACCTTGTTTAAAATGTTGCATGACGTCTTTTGAATGATGCATTACCTACATGAATATGTTTTCAACCTGGTCCTCATCACGGTTCCATTTGAACCTGGGGAAGGGACTCACACCCATTGATGAGAATTCCTCATGAAGCTTCTTGCCTGCATCGTCCCAGAACTCCAGTACCAAGGACTCACTTTCGTCTCCAGATAAGAGGCTGTGGTAATTAATTCAGTATTGATATTCCCAGATAAAGGCATGCTTGGACTGCTGGAGAAGTGTGGCACCCCAGTGTATCTGTGAAGATGTTTGCAGAGAAAGCCCACATGTGGCTTTGGGAATTTAGAATAAATGGCATACCCGAGTTCCTGGCTGAAAAACCCAGAGACAGAGGGGGTACTTTCCCACAGCTGGGGACAGAGGGTCCTCCTGTCCCTGCATATCTCCACTCTGGGTCCTTTGACCCTGAGCTTTGGGTCAGCCCCTTTGGGCAGAGGTAGCAGGCTCTTGGGCCTTTCTTCTTTGACTGGTGTGGCACCATCAGTTTTTGAGGCTTCCAAGCATGAACTGAGCTGTAATGCCGACTCCTATGGTCCTGACTGCAGCTGTCTTCAAGATGCCGAGAGTCAAGTTCCTCTATCGTGCCTCTCTCAAGGATCTTGCTGATCCCATTTCTGTGGGGAATCCTGCCTGAAAGAAAAAGGGAACACCAGGGCTGCTGGTGGTAGGAGTGTTTCCTCTAGTCCCGATGTTCGTCACTGGAAATCAGCTCCACAAAGTCTGAAATGTCTCTGCCCTCTTTGGTATGACAACTGTCTGGTTTGTGTAACTCTGCCAGCTGAAATGGTTTTTCCATGTGTAAGTGCCCAGGGTTATGGTTTCCTTTAATTTATTGTGTATAATCCAGCCCCTGCTCCTATGTTCTGATGTCATTGCCAAGGCAGCTGGCTCTAAGGAGGCCTAGCGAAAGCTAATCAGACCAGACATCTTTGCACAACCACCAGACTCTAGGTGCCGTTCACTGGAAAGAGCTCAATACAAGAAGTCCGCATACGTGGATCTCCGTGGCTAGGTTTCACCTGTTCTCTGACTTTCTGGAAGATACGAAGAGCAGATGGTGTTGTTTGCTTCTGCTTAAAGAAGGAAGGACAGCGGCGGTGGACTGGACACTGTCAGGAGAGAGCTGTGCTAACCTCTCTCAGGAGGATGAGAAGGGGTCTGAGTTGCTTTGTCATGAACACCATCAGTACCTGCCAGACTGGTCACCTGCTTTGTGGCTGCAGAGTTCAGATTTCAGATGTGAGTGGAAAACGCCCTGCCTAAAAGGAAACTGAAGGCGATTTCTCACTGGGTTGGACTTATAAAGAGGAAAACAAGTTTTCACGCAGACAGAAAGTATTGCTGCTGACTGGGACTTGCTTCTCAATGAGCTGAGGTTTAGGAAAGATCTGAAATGGGCCAAGCAGGAGTCTCTACTGAGGTTCATGAGGTTTCAGAATGTGAGACATTCAAACAGAGGAAGAACACTAAGGTACTAAGTCGGTGTCTTAGGCTGGAGCCGGAGGGGAAGCCCTGTGGCATAGAATTTGTTTAGCACCTAGGACGTCCTGAGTTTGACCCTGGCCTCACACAACCACACAAAAAACAAACAATGAACCTTAAAGGGACCTGAGTGTGAAGGCTGCACCCTCACCTGCACATGCGTGTGAATAGCATTTGGAAATTTATCAGAGGCTTCTATAGAAGGCAATACCAACAATAGGGTGAGGGGGAAGCAGTAGATACAGAACTGTATCTCAAGTGTGCATTTAGCAGTTTGAAGCCATTTTTAATGCTTGTTGGGGTTTATTTTAGTTAAGACGATGTCTTATAAGAGTCACATCAAAGCAAGATCAAGCGTGTTCCAGGGTTATAAGTCATGGTCAGTTACTAGTAAGTGCCACTCAATTTATTAGACACAGGGCATTAACATGTGAACCAAAACAGCTTTTCATCAAAACAGCTTGAAAATCAAATGTGGGAGAATCACCTAGGGTGGTCTCTGTAACAGGAAGTCAGATGGTAAAAGAAAACCATGTAGAGATACACTGTGCACAGCAACTCTGGAAAGAGATACTAGCAGAGAATGCATGATGGTGTCTCTTCCATCACTGCTCAAAAACCTGAGTGCCTTGCTGCAGTCTACAAAGTGATTTCCAGAAGAGCCAGAGCTGCTACACAGAGAAGTCCTATTTTGAAAAGCAAAAAACAAACAAACAAATAAGAACCCCAAAACAAAAAGCTGAGTGTCTACTGCAGCCTCTGTCTGTGCGGCTCACAATGAGGTTGTTCAGTTTGCAAGAGGTAATTCAGTTGCACAATAGCTATTAAACAACATCATGTTTAAGATTGTGGCCTGGGGTGGGTTGGAGGGTGGCTCCCTGGTAGAGCAGTTGTCTAGAGTAGAAAGAGATATGGGAGGAGGAGCAGAGGAGGAAGAGGGAAAGGAAGAGCAGAGGGAGGAGGGAGAAGGATGAGGAAAAGGAAGAGCAGAGAGAGGAGGGAGAAGGAGGGGGAGGTCACTCTGCTTTTAAACACTGATCAGCATATTTTTAAGGAAAAAAAGTTAATATTAACATGTCTGTAAATTTAGGAGAAAGACAACTACAACTCTAAATTTTTGATATTGTACAAAATGATAGATTTCTTTCTTTATAGCCTATCCCAGGGAACAGTAATTTTAGCAAAAGGAGTGAAAAATCAACAAGGGGCGGGATCCATTCCTGCTATGGAGAGCAAAGATCGACTTTAATATCCAATCATTTACTTCTGTTTGTAACTAACCTTATCCTAAGAAGACTTTGAGAAAATGGGATATATTTATTAGAGTAAGATCAGACAGGCAAAGCCAAGTAAATAAGAAATCGAAGAGGCAAAAAAAAAAAAAAATCAGACGAGTCAAAGCGTGTCATCTCAAATTTCTGTCTTCTTTTTCCTGGTGAAACACATGTTTTGTTGCCCACCTCCATTATCCGATATTTGGGGAACATTGAGTTCTGAATTTAAGTTTCTTGAAGAGTGGCCCTTGGCCCATCAGCCTTAGAATCACCTGGAAACTTTGTTAGAAGTGAACATCGTTTAGCAGACCCCAGACTTACTGGTCCACAGCCTGAGCTGCAACAAGACCCTGGATGATTTCGGTGCATGCAGCATTTTGACACCATCCTTCTGTGCTGCAATACAGGTCCTGCCGATTTGACAGGGGATGGGGCACATGTAGTAAACAACTTAATGCACTGTTTCTTGCAGACATTCAAAATCATCACAGAATGCAACAATTAACTATAAGACAGAGTTCTTGGACCTGGCATACAAGAAAGTATGATTTGTGAAGACAAATTAGTAAATTGGATTTCATCAGGATTTAAAACTTTTACTCAGAGAAAAGTCTTGCCGAGAGAGCGAGAAAATGAGATACAGATAAAAAAAACAAAACATTTTCAAATTGTTTTTTCAACAAAGGACACCTATCTCAAATATATAAAGAACCCACAAAAATCAACATAAATCAAGCAAGAAATAGAACAGCTTTATTCTTAGTAGCCGCGAGGTGAAAAGAACAGGAATGTTTTCCCTTAAGGACATGGCTAAGGAAAAGCCCCCACATCCTTATGATGTCACCGCATTAGAAAGAGAGGGATGGAGCCAAAGAGGTGGCTCCACATTTAAGATCACAGGTTGCTCTTGCAGAGAACTTGAATTTGGTTCCCACCATCCACATCAAGTGGCCCCTGAATGTCTCTAACACCAGCTGAAGGCTTGGGATGCTTTCTAAGGCACTTGCACTCGTGTGCAAAATTCACACACATATAAAAAAAAACACACACACACATATGCATAATTTAAAAAATGTTAAAATTTTAATAAAAGGAACAATAGACACAAAGAACAACTTGGATGGGTCTCAAGGGCATCAGCTGGACCAAAAGAGCCAGTCTCGGATGAAGGTTTCACGCAAAGTGATTCCTTTATATCCGAAGGATTAAAGGTAAACACAATCAGGTTTCTACATCCCATGGGACAGAAACAAGGGTAGAGGTGATTGTAACATAAGCAGAGAGGAGGGGTCTTCTGTGTTGATTGAGTAGCTCTGTAATATTTTTGATTAAGGTACCCACAAACCCATACAAAGGAGCAGGTGGCAGAGGCAGGTGGAGCAGCCCCATGAGTTCAAGGTCATCTGGGTCTGCAGAGAGTTTCAAAGCAGCCAGAGCTATAGACTAAGACTGTCTTAAACAAACTAAACAACCACCAAGAAACAAACAAACTCACCCGAGAGACCAGGCAGGGCAGTACAATTTCCCTCATTCCTTCATAGTGATGTTTTTATCTGAATGGTAGTGCCTGAAATTGATAAACATCAGCACACCACACACACACAAACACACACTGAGATTACATATAAAGTAATAAAACCTGCATAAGCTCTGCAGTACAGGCAGCAGTCTGCACCTATGAACGGGTATGAGTTCCCTAACTTGGCTACTGTGCTGCAGTCACTAAGAAGTCGCTGAGAGAAGCGGAGCCAATGTCTTAAGGGCAGCTCTAGACACATGCACCTCTCCGTGATATAGAGCACTTGTGACTGAATATATGGCCCTGGACATGCTAAGAAAGCATTCTACCACTGAGCTGTGGTCCCAGCCTTCTGGCAGCTTCCTTGAGACTCCAATAATTTCAGAATAGTTTTTAAAGATGTGAAAATGGAAGGTTGCACCCATGTCCTCCTGTGACTTCTTCAATCATGTGCCCAGTTTTCTCCAGAAGCACTGTCAACAGCAAAAGCTAGCACTGGGAACCCTGCCTGAAGAGCTTGTAAACTCTAGATTAGTGCCAGGCACTGGTAAAAGAAAGCTACGAAGAAGAAGAACAGACCCAAGTTTCAGAAAATACCCAGTATTCACAAGTAAGCAATCCATCCAAGAAAAGAGTGAAGCTGACCTACCCTCGCTGCTCTAGCTGGCGTTGGAGGGCTATATGCTGGAAGAAGCAGCTCTTGCCCGGGGATAGCCTGAGGTACCACGTGGCATGAGATTTGGAACATTAAAGAAGAGGAAAAAAGGAAGGATGCTTTTCTATATTCCCCCAATTCACTTACTAGAAAATACAACCATATAGGGCAGAAAGGGAAATACCAGAGAGCTCAGCGGACCATGCCGTGCCGCACCATTCTGAGTGATCCGGTCTGGGTGAAGGACAGACTTTGACATTTATGATTCTAGTACAAAATCCCACATGGTGCTGGTCAGCATGCCATGTGGCACAACCACTTCAGAAAGTAGTCTGGCCTCTCTAAAATTTTATCTTGACCTTAGTATAGATCCCACCAATCACATTCTTTGGTGAGTCGATGAAAATAGCAGAGAAAAGGTTTTGTATAGGGGGGAAAGTGGGCGAGTGGCAGCTGAACAGCTCTGAGTCTGTTTTATCCTTGATTGCAATTAGCCATTGACAACCACAGCTATAGCGTGCAAAATCTTTAGATGGAAAACTATCATGAAAGGGCACGTTTGTGCAACTTTTATGAAGCGATAATGTTATATTTTACTGTCAGTTATTACTGGCAATGTCATACTGTGTCTCATTTATGTATCACGAGTGTATGAATTTTTCCACAGGGAACTAGAAAGGAACACAGCATGCGTAGGGTTCAATACTATCCGAGGATTTCGACAGCCGGGGGAGTTCTTAGAATGTACCCTGAGTAGATGAACAGTTTCTGAAACTTCTGAATCCATCAGATGGCAGTTAAAGCTGTCCCCAGTTATAGCAAGGTCAGGCAACTCAGTTTCCCCCGTTGAGAGTAGTTTGGGACGCAACATGACATGAGCACTCTGGGGAAAAGTTTATTTCTAAAGAAATCGTTTTCGTTACATTTGTACGTGTAGATTAGGTACCTACGTGTGCCCCACAGACCAGCCACAGGGACAAAGGGTCCTGGGATCCTGTCTTATGGGTAACTATGTCTCTCTTTGGGAGAACTTGAAACTGCTGCAATAACACTGGGGACTCTGTGCTTTGACATAAACACCCCAATACATCATCTCCATGTTTCAGCATCTTCAGATGAAGGCTGGCTCAGGGGAGACTATTGACACTTTGTCTAAAGCTTGAGTCCAGGCCTTTGGCATCTTCAGAAGCCACAGTTCCCTTAGGGCCAGCCAGAACCTACTTGATTCACACAGCCTCCTCCTAATGCCCTTGAGACCTCATACACCGCATTCTAATGATGTGAAAACTGATTGAAATCCTCAAGATTGGGTTCTGGCTGCAGGCTCCCTCCCAGTGCTCTCTGCAGATGGCTGCTTGCTTTGTGTTCTGTTGTTCAGAGCTCCTGTTTATTGGAAACTGGCTTCTGGACCTGCTCACTCGGATGCCACCACCGGCCTGGCATATCTCACCAGGTGGAAGTGAGTGGATTTTCCATAGTGCAAAACCTTGTCACTGCGTGCCAGCTCAGGAATCTCATTGTTTAACCAATACCTAATGTCAGAACCTTTTGCAAGGTAAATATTTAATCTTTTGGCTCTGTATTCCAAACTATGAAGGGCCCCCAGTCTTCTTAAAAATAGATGCATCGTATATTGGTAGAACTGGGCAGATATCAAGTAGTGAGTGAGCTTCTCACTGCTGTAGTTTAAACATCTGAAAAAGACCAGGTCGTAGAACTGGGAACTTCAATGGAGGCTTTGGACTCTTTCCGCTGGCTGGGTTTCAGCAAGAGCATAGGGCAGAGTAAGTACCTGTCACAATCGTGAGCTCCACAGCAAGGTCTGCTTGCTGCCATCACCCTCGCTCTGTGGCTAATAGTTCCTGATTCTGGGTCATCAATGCGGAAGGTCTGGGTTTGTTTGTGTGCTTAATCGTGTTTGTCCTTCCTGAAAGCAAAGTGTGCCATCCTAGCCCTTCACTTTCCTTCTCATCCCAGTCTCTTTCCTTCCTCTCCTTCCCTCTCTAGTTAAAAAAAAAAAAAAAAAAGTTGAATATTCCATACGGGATTTTGCTTTCTTTTACTCCTAGGGCAGAAAAAGGAATTGTGAACTATAGTTTCAGGCTTGCTTTCTATACTGCAGGGTTTGCAGCCTTTAAAAAAAATATGGAAATAAAATTCCCACAAAATAAAAGTTCATCACTGAGCTTCGAGGCATTTATAGCTTTGTGTGACCACCATTTCTACCAGGTTCTGGGACATTTCCACCTTTCCCAAATGAAATCAGTTCCTCTTGATGTCCTTTCCCTATAGCCCCTGCTTCTGTGCTCTTAGCTGTTCTGACTGGTTCCTATATGTCAGTGGTTCTCAACCTTCTTATGCTGCGACCCTTTAATATGGTTCCTCATGCTGTGCTGACCCCAACCATAAAATTATTTTCATTGCCACTTCATAACTGTAATTTTGCTACTGTTATGAAGTATAATGTAAATATCTGTGTTTTCTGATGGTCTTAGGCAACTCCTGTGAAAGGGTCATTTGACCCAAAGAGGTCATGACCCATTGGTTGAGAACCACTCACACACACACACACACACACACACACACACACACACACACGATTTTTCTATTCAGCTTTTTAACTTAGCGAAATGTCTCCAAGCTTTCTTTATATTGTAAGTTCTTAAGTACCATGCTCTTTGGAAACATACTAACCTTCTTGTAGGTATTATTTTATATTTTGTATACACATTTACCAGTTCATAGACTTTGTTTTCCTTCGGGTAACTTATAGTGCTCAGACAGATGCATGCAGATATATATTTTAAATCATTTTGGATTTATTTTATGTGTATAAACGCTTTACTTGCTTGTATGATATGCATCATGTAGGTGTCTGTGCCAGGGTTTCCAAAAGAAGACACTAGATCTCCTGGCACTGGAGGTACAGACAATTGTTAGCAGCCATATGGATGCCAGGAGTTGAACTTGGGTCTTCAACAGGAACAACAAATGCCCTCAGTTGCTGAGCAATCTCTAGCCCCACACAGATACAGTTTTGAAGATCGTTTCCAGTTCTTTTTGATATAATATGAAGAGTGGCATTGCTGAGCCACTGGCACTAATTCCATATTTAACTTTTCAAAACCCTACCTAACTTTTCTCCCCACAGTGGCTACACAATATAAGAGGAATTGATTAAAACAATTTGCTTAAAAATAAGTTCTGGCCCACAGTGAGAGGATATGTGCTTAGACAAAGAAGAAAGTGGGGGGGGGTGGTAAATAATTAAAACAGCAACAACAACAAAAAATTCCAGTAAGAAAAAGAATCCACAGGCTCTGACTAGGAGTGATCGAATGACAAATTACAAACATGAAATAGAATTTCAGAGTCTGGAGAGACAGCTTAGTAGCTAAGAGTACATAGCGGTCCTGCAGAGGACCCAGGTTCAGTTCCCAGCACCTGCATCAGACAGTTCACATCTGCCTGTAACTCCAGCTCCAGGAGATCCAGTGCCCTCTTCTGACCTCCACAGGCATTACACTCGATCACATACATACAAACACATAAGCAAAAGTAAAACTTAAATAAAACTTCTTATATTCTAATTAGGGAAGTTTTTTTTTTATTCAAGTCAGTTGCCCCTGGGTATCTGTCTTTTGTTACTGAGATGTAAGTTTTTAAAATGCACTTTGGATATTATGTTACTTCCCAATAGATAGTATGCAAATACTTTCAAGTATTTTGCAGTATTCTTTAGATTTTCATTGTTTCTTCATAAATAATGTTCTTTTTGAGAAAGTATTTTTAATTCAGGTAAACTTTAATAAACAAATTTATCTATTTTATTTGTTGCTCTGTTTTTTTTTTTGAGTCAACTATGAGAATCCATTGCCAACTCCAAGATAATGTAGACTTAATATTTTCTTGTATTTTTATTTTTTAGAACATTTTGGCTATTACATTAGTTCATTGTTTCATTTTGAGTGGGTTTTATAATTCTAAAGACCAGCTTTAACTTTATGCATTTTGGTCATGAGTGTCCACTCGAGCCATCACCATTGTGGAAGCTGTCTCTCAAATGTCCTTGACCCTCCTTACGTGGTCTCGGCATCTTTACTGATGATTCATTGGCAACAATCAGAAAGTTCCATCCGTCTGTAAGGAAGCTGACAGTAAGGCCCCTCTTTGGAGGAGTTTGTGATTACTAGTGTGCTAATTTGTTTTAGGTTGATGGATGGTTTCTAATTCTTAAGTCAGTTTTGTTAGCTTATATTTTCTAGCAGTCTGTGTATCTCACCTAGATTATCTGGTTTGTCAGCACCTTATTTTTATAATATTCCTTCATAAGGTTTTTAATTTCTGGAAGGTCTGTAGTGATGCCCCATTTTTATATATAATTTGCATTCTCTCTTTCCTTCTCTCTCTCCATTTCTGCATCTTCTTTCCTTCTCCTTCTCCCTTTGACTCCCCCAGTCAACCACAGGCTTATAAATTTTTATCTTTTCAAGGAATGAAAACTAACCAAACAAAAAATGTTTTATCTTGTTCTTCTATTCTCCGTTTGAATGATAATCCATATTTTTTTTCATTTTTCTAGTTTCTCACAGGGTGGGCATAGGTTATTGAGATAGTTGATGATTTACCGTTTAGGTGTTTATTTAAATTTCCTTCTGTCAGTTTCTTTCAGTAAATGACATTAATGTGTTACGTTGTTTTGCGTCTATTTGTTTGAAGGTATTTCTTTTCTGTCCTCGTGATTTCTTCTTACACACACTCGTGAATTTTCTAGCTTTTCCTTTGATGTGCTAAGAATGCCCTAGTTTCATCTTTACTTTTGAAAGAATATTTTTCTAGATCAGGCATTTTGGTTGGCAGTGAGGTTTCTTTTTTGTTTCTTTGAGTGTCTTAAATGATTCTCTTTATTGTATATGGTCTCTAAAGATTTCTGAATATCACATTTTTATAAATATTTGATTCATTTTTCTCAAATATAAACTTTAAAAAACTTTATTTTACTAGAAATCAACATTTGTGTTCCTTATTTGTTACTTGATAAACTTTCCAGCTAAAGTCTGTGTCTTATTTTATCTTAATTACTTGAAATTTCATTTCTTCTTTCGTTTTATTTATCTCCTCTTCCCCCTTTTTTTAACAAACATTTACCGACTTACTATAGGCCAGAACTCCATTTGTTGTCATAGAGTTTTCATTGCTGTGATGACCACTATGACCAAGATCAACACAGAGAGAAGAGAGTTTATTTTTCTTCTATTTTTTTTACACTTCTACATTTCAGTCCCTCATTGTAGGAAGTCAGGGCAGGGACTCAACGAAGGAACCTGCAGGCAGGAACTAACACAGAGGTTATGTTTACTGACTTGTTTCCCCGTGGTTTGTTCAGCCGGCTTTCTTATAACACCTGGGACTACCAATTGAGAAAATGTACCACAGGTTTGCCCACTAGACAATCTGGTAGAAGCATTTTTCTCAATGGAGGGTTCTGCTTCAAAAATGACACCAGCTTTCGTCAAGTTCACATACAATTAGCCAGCACAGTTGAATTGATTCATCTGAAGTTTACAGCAACCCACTGAGGCAGGCATTTTTACCAACTTCTTATGAAGTCGGAGAGATCCTGGTCACACTGGGCGGGGGTCACTTTAAGGCTGCACAGAGCTGGAAGCCCATTTAGGCATTCAGACCTTGAGCTCAATGTACTGTCAGATGCTTTAGTCATGGTGAGGACGTCAGAGAGAACTCACATGAACAGTGGCTATGATGTCACTAAACAACACGATCTGATGGTCTCATTGTACACACATACACACAGTCCACTAGTGACCAGAGCACTGGCCTATGTCACATAACTATCTTCTTGTCTTTCCTGGAATTTAAAGAACCTACTTAAAATCATCATGTTTATTACTGTCCTCTCTCATTTTCTACATTTGGGGCCACTCTGTCAGGAAGCTGAAGATCCTTGCATCTGTAATATCTGAAGTTAATGGTCTCCTCTTGGTGACTGGCCACAGTGTTTCTAGAGAATCTATTCAAAGTAAAGACAGGGGGTGTATGTGATCATATTTCATTGTATGTTGTATGAAGTTAGATGTATCTGGAATGCCAATCTCAAACACAGAGTCCACATCTAGAATATGTATTAAATTGTAATTATAATTTTTTACTGGATGAGTATATGGATGGTATGTGTTGGTTTCACAGTGTGAGAGTGCGTATGTCCTGGGGATTGAACTCAGGATGTTAGGCTTGGCAGGAAGTGACTGTGCCTGCTAAGTCATCTCACCAGCCCTGGAATATATATTTAATCACTCAAAGCTAACTAAAAAAAAAGAGTACATCACTGCAAATACTTTATTTTCCTATAAAATCTTGTCATTTTAGCTTCTAGTTACCTTTGAGTTAATTTTCATATGTTGAAAGTAAGATTTGAGATTCTTCCAGTGTTTCAAAAGAATATCTTGTATCTGATAATGCATTGAAGGTACAGTAGGTGGCACTCAGATGTTGACAACCTAAATGAACTTGAGGTCCACTGGACAGGAGCGAAATCAAGCCTAGCACTGGGGTCCTAGGCAGTTTCCCATGGTAAATGAGAAAAGACTCTGCTACCACCACTTTGTTGGCTCAGTGTAATTCCTTGCCACAATCTCAATTTTGTCCTTAGACTCACAGATGAACATAGCTACCGCTCCTCATGAAAGAAGCCTGACTTTTCAGCAGATTCAGATCATCCCAGAAAGCCATAACTGGATGCAAGGCAGAGATTAACAGATTGTGGGGACCCCAGCCCCAGTGGATCTTTTCATTTCACAGCGCCTGCAGCAATGGCTCAGGGAACAAAGCAGAGGAGGGGTTGGAAGGACTGGGAGCCAGAACACCAGGAAGTGTGCTGTGAAGCAGTCTTTCCTAGAAATGGCTGCATAAACAAGACTGGGACAGTGGCAACATCAACGGCCGGGTTGATGTGAAAAGGGGAAAATTTTAGAGTCCCATCCCTGAACAAGGAACGGCAGGCAAGTAATGATTCCTGGGAGAAAGAGAATTAGCCTTTTCCAGGAATGAGTCTCTTATTGGCTGTCCAGTGCAGAACGGTCACCCCTGAAGCCTTATAAACACAAAGGACAAAGCGAGTGGTTTTTATATACAAGTATATAGAACGTATGTAACATAATAATCAAAGAAAAAGAGGTTATTAATTTGAAAGAGGTAAGGTAGGTTGGAGGGGCTATAATAAGGAAGAGAAAGACTGGTGTAGTTTTTTTAATTTATTAATTAAATATACTCATTTATTTTACATTCCTACTGTCGTTTCCCCTCCCTTCTTCCCTCCACCCTTAGACTGATGCAATTCTATTTCAATTAAAAACATTTTTAAAAGAATATCTTTTTTTCTTTGATGCTTTTATATTTAAGGGATAGGTCATATACATTCATATGTATTCATTCATATATATTATATATGTATATATATATTATAAGTATCCAAATTCTCATTCTACTTTCTCCAGGTACCCTCAATATGTCCCCTTCCCACATCATATCTTTTCATTATGATTATGATTATGATTATTAGGGCTATAAATAAGTGGGTCACTGTGAGAGTCTCCTGTTCAGAGTACTCAGGACTAGAAAGAGAGGTCAACTCTTGGCACATACCTTCTTCTGCTTATACCTATCCGGTGTGTCCCTGATCATCTTCAGTTCACGTGTCAGGGACTGCCCAGCCCACCATGATGAGCACTGCCATCCGGGTGAGGTATGAAGGCTCTGTGAACATGATTTCTGCCATTTCTGGGAACCTGGCAAACATGGAATGTGCTGTAGAAATGTTCTGGGTTCAACTCTCTTCCCCACTTTTTTTCCTACTTGTCCTTATTTATGGGCGCCTGAAGCATTTCCTTCCTTGGTGTTCTATCCGTAGCACCTGACCATTATCCTGTAGCTTCCTTTCAGACTTGCTCACTACCTCGCAACCCTCCTCTACTTCTCCATCCAGGCCAGATAATATTTCCTTAATATTTTCAACATCCCCTTTCGTTTGTCTCTCAATTCCTCCTCTCTAGCCAGGAGTACAAACGCAGCATAAGTTAACCAGGATTTGCTGGTGTGCTCTCAAAGAGAGAAAGCAGAATACTGGCCAACAAGGTGCTTCGTGGAAGAGCCCGTTGCCTCCTGCGCTTTGGATCCTTATCACTATTTACACCAGAAAACCTTTGTGGGCTGTGGTACTGCTGGGATTTCTGTTGGTTCTACAGAAGTTTGATTCAAACTCCCAGTCCTCCTTTGTGTCCCACACGAACGAAACTTCTGGTTTCCTGGCTAGCCTTAGTGGGAGTCACCCATGCCCATCCTTGTGTTTTCTCCGAAGTATTTAAGAGACGTACCGGAACAGAAAGCATACCGAGAACGTCTTTTCAGCAGAAAGCGGTGCCGAGCACAGCCAGCCTGGTGGGCCTGCTTAGGCTCCATCAGTACTAACACTGGAAACTCTAGAGTGCTCTCATGTTTCTCGCAGCTTCTTTCTACGCAGAAACACAAAATGGTTTTGCAAGTTTTTAAGCTTCCCTCTGGCCTCCTCTCGCGCATGTGAGATCTTGGGAATTAAGACTTCAGATAAAATGACGCTTAACAGGATAAATAATTCCTATCACTTTTCTCAACTGTTGCTGTTTTTCCAGGGCCATAAAAGTGAAGAATACGCGATCAGATGAGCGAGGCGATAGCTTCGCATCAGATCCTAACAGCTCCTCCTCCTAGGACACGTTTTCTCTACATCCTGCTCCAAAAGGTTCCAAGTTCTCGGTCTTTTGTTGAATCTCTGATCCATTTGGAGTTGATTTTTGTGCAAAGTAAGAGATGAGAGTCTATTCTTGTTCTTCTATAGGTGAGAGTTCTGTTACTCCAGCACTGTTTGTGACAGAGACTGCCTTTTCTCCAATTAGTACTTTTGGAATTTTGCTCAGAATCCAGGTGACTGTAGCTGTTTGTGTCTGGGTCTGGTGTTCTGTTCTATTAATCTACATTTCTCTGTGCCATTGCCATGCTGATTTTATTACTACTTATTACCATTACTATTTATTACTGGGATATAACTTCAAATCAGGTGCAATAATACTTCCAACAGTATTTTTAAAAAAAAATTGTTTTCTTTTCCTTTTTTCTGTTTGCTTTTTACTATTTTATGAATATGGTATTTTTGTCTATATGGATGTCTGTGCCCTACATGTTTCTTGATGCATACTGAAGTCAGAAAATAGCATAAGATCTGCTGGAACTGATGTTACAGATGGCTGTGAATGGCCATGTAGGTGCTGGGAATAGAACTCAGGTTCTCTGGAAGAGCAGCCAGTGTTCTTAACAGCTAAACCATCTCTCCAACCTCCATCCCTGCACTATTTTTATGCTCAGTGTTGCTATAGGAGGTCTTTCATACTTCCCAAATAAAATTATAAAATCTTTCCACTATTTCTGTGAGGAATGTTACTGATATTTTGATGAAGATTATTTTGGTAAGATAGAAATTTTTGCATTATTAATTCTTCAAGTTCATGAGTATGTTTTTGTTTGTCTGTTTGTTTTGTTCTTTCTATCTTCCAGCATTTTCTTCAGTTTTGTGTATTTTGAAGTGTTTGCAATAGAGACCAGTCTCCTCCCTGATTAGATTTATTCCAAAGTATCTTAATGTTCAGAGGCAATTTTGAATTTGGGATTGTTTCTGTGATTTCTCCCTCAGTATGTTGTTATTGGTGTCTGGGGAGGCTAGATATTTTTGTATGTTGATTTTGTACCTTGATATTTCACTAAAGTTATTTATCAGTTCAAAGAATTTTCTGAGGGAGTCTTTAAGTTCTCTTATACAGAGAATCATATCATGTCAAAATAAGAATGCTGGGACTTGTCCTTTCCACATTGTACCCTTTTATTTGTGTCTCTTGTCTTATTGTTCTAGATAATACTTCCAGTTCTGTATTAAATAAGAGTGGAGAAAGCGGAGTCTTGTTTTCTTCCTGATGTTAATGGAAATGCTTCTACATTTCCCCATTGAATATAATGTTGGCTATAGAGTTATAGGCTTGATTATGTAAAGATATGTTACTTCTATTCTTAGTTTCTTCAAGACTTTCATCATGAAAAAGTGTTGGATTTTGTGAAAGGCCTTTTCATCTATTGAAATAATGACAGAATTTCTCTCCCTGGGCCCATTGCCTGATGGGTTACAGTGATTCACTGACTTTTTGTCTTGATCATTGTTCTGTTGTGAAGAGACTCCATGGCCAAGACACGTGCCGAGAGAAAGCATTTCATGGAGGCCTTGCTTACACTTTCAAAGGTTAGTCCGAGGCCATCATGATGGGGAGCATTGCAGGAGGCAGGCACGCAGGTAGAACTGGTGTTAAAACTGCAGCTGAGAGCTCACATCTTCAAAAAAATAAAGGAGCCCATCAACAGCCAGCTATGGGTGGAGGAGGGCCCCAGGGATTACTACCTCTCTCTGCTGAACTATCTCTTACTGATGGATTTGGGGACAGGCAGAGTCTTATTATTGTTTTCACTGATGACCCCATCAGACTGCAATGGGTAGGATAATGCTAATCAAAGGTCACGCAGATGGCCTTGGTTAGACTCAATGGGGCTCAAAACAAAAGCAAAAGTCATGAACCTGGGAAAGGGGCAGGCAGAGAGGCAAGCTTCTGAGCAGCATCTGTATTGATTCTAATGTGTGAAAAATGTTTTGCTCATGAAGAAAAAAAACAAAGAGCAATCTCACGCATTTGAACATTGGCACGTTAACATAAAGAGCGGGTATTATATTCCAGCAATAATTACAGGGAAATACATGCATTGCTGTTGAACTGGCATTCACTGAACAATAAAATGGCTCACTATTAGAAACTCAGAAATATTGGTATTAGAAAAATTGATTTCATAAGGGAAAGAGGAAAATTACTGCTGCTCAAGAAATGCCAAAAATATTTTGATAAAAACAAAGTCATAGTATTTATTAAGTACAAAGCTATGGGTGCAGCTTACCAACAGCTAGGTGTTAATGGGAAACACTAGTTACAAAGAGCATGCTTCTTTCCACCTTGCTCAACTGGTCCTGCTGACAACAGAGACCTACAGGGCTGAAGGGGAGGCAATAGGCCTGTGGGGATCTGGGTATTAAAAGCTACATGAGGCCCAGCTACCCACTCTTGGGCTTTACCCAGAGATGAGAAATGCTATAAGCATTCATTGCACGTACAAATGCTTTTAGCAGCTTCATCTACAGTAATTCTGATTGCAAGTAACAAAAAGGTCCAGTGTTTGTTGCAACGGTGAACACATCATGCTGCGCTGGGATTATATAGTACTACATAGGCAATAAAGGGGCTACAAATAAGAGCAAAAGCAGGGACCTTTCCCTAAAATACTACGTTCAAGGGACAAAGCCAGGCACAGTATCCACAGGATGATTCCATTTACAGGACCCTCTAGAAAAGAGAAATATCCTCAAACATACCAAGGAAGAGGTCAGCATTTGCCTTCAAAAGTAGGACCTGTGGGGCTGGTCAGAATAGGGAGTCTCCGTGTTGACTGTGGTGGTTGCTATGGGCACATCTGTTTGCCAAGTTACCCACTGTACACCACTGCCAGTGGCTGTGCTTTTGTTTGCAAACCGAATCTTCACGAACTTGATTTACGGTGAAAACCACAAGCAAGTAGCATCAGCCTCACCTCGTAGGGGCTCCCTTTTGGTGGATACAATAAGAACAAACAAAAGTTCCCGCATCTCTACTAAGAAAGAAATAGACACATCTCCCCAACCAGGTGAGTGCACATCTTAAGTAGTGAAAGTGGAAGTACTAAGAAAACAGAATGTGGTGCACGCCTAAGGTTCTGGAACCTTCAGTCAAGGGACTGAATGAGTCACAGGGAAGGGAAGACCCCATTGTGTCTAGTGTAAATTCCTCCCTGACCACAAGTTGCTCTAATTCCCTTCCCAGCCAGGGGCTCCTGGTCTCCCACAGACCCAAGGCACACATGGGAGACAGCAGCCATCTGCCAGCACACAGGGACCTGAGGCCCGCTGTCTTCTATGTGACCATCTGCAGAGGGAAGCAGACAGGGCCTGATTTACGTCTCCATCTGTCTGGGCTGGCAAGAGCCTCTGAGAAACGTGCTGGGTGACCCAAATGTGCTCATGATTTGTAAATAAAACAACGTCAAACAACTGAAAGCAAACTGTGTGGTGTGTCTTGGGCCCAAATTCCACTATCCAATCATCTGCGGCTGGGTGTGCCGGACGGGGGTTTATGTCTAGGGGACGAGGGGAGGGGTCAAAGAGGGGTGAGGGCTGGGTCAGTGTGGACTTGGGTTTAGAAGTTGAGGACCTTGGTCTTCTCTTTGAAAATGAAACTGCCAAATGTGCAAAATGAACTTAACATAAATAATAGGCAAGCCCGTGTGGAAAGACCTCTCCAATGCTGGTGGTCTCAGAATTCTCGCTGTCTGGCATTGTCACGTTACAGTTCAAAACCACAGATCATTACAAGCCACATAAATCTGTCACACCAGTTGAATTTGTACATCACCAAATCCCTGTCTAATTTTTCAAAGATGATATTCTGCCCAAGTGAAGTCTGGGCTCTCTGATGCCGTGGGGCGGCCTGGTAGCCACAACACGCCTGCAGCAGTTTGGGCTCTTCTTCTGTGAAGGAAAACTCCCCTGGGATGTTGGGCACAGTCCTGTGTTGCAAAGAGCTGACAGATCTGTCGGTCCCCAAATTATCTTAAACGTTGCTCTAGAAAGAGCTCTTCTCAAGTCCACCTAGCGGGCCATTGGCTGCCACTGTTCCATTTCTTAAAATCGAAGCACAGTGTGGGCTCCTCTCTCACGTCTCCCAGGAAACCCATTCTCTTCGGTTCCCCTGGGAACTGCAGAGATCTACTGGGATGGAGTCTTTCAATGTGGTTCACTTTTTACCATCCTATCCTAGTTAGGGACTCTATTGCTGTGACAAACGACCACGACCAAAAGCCACCTGGGGAGGACCGGGTTTATTTCAGCTCACATCTTGTAGTCCACTATCCAGGGAAGTTAGATCCCAGAGGTAGGACGTGAATGCCGAAGTCATGGAGGAATGCGGGTTGTATCTAATGGCTTGCTCAGCCTGCTTTTTAAAAATATAGCTCAGATATACCTGCCCATGGATGGTACCACTCACAGAGGGTGGAATCATTCTACACCAGTCATTAATCAAGAGAATTCCCTATAGACTTGCCTACAGGCTGATATTATGGAGACATTATCTCAGCTAAGATTCCCTCTTCATAGATATGACTAGGTTGGTGCCAAGTTGTCAAAAGCCATTCAGCACACACAGCCTATTCTGAGTACATATCTACCATACTAGAAATAGTGTTATCAACCATTTTACTGAAATGGTGTATTATCAAATACATTATGAAAAACATTACATGTTTATGAATGTTCCAAAGGAATAAGGAGAGGACCCCTACTTGCCTTTCCTCCCTACTCCCCAATTCTCTGCCTTCTCTTGGTAGTGGGCATTTGTATCTCCTACAGGAAGTCACAATCACCTGCCCAGTAGCCGCTTGCTTTCACTGTCTTTGGAGACACCAACCAAGATCATGGGAGCCTGTCCAGGGCAAAGATCTTCCCCAAATACCAGTTCCTCCTTCTTCATGTAGGCAGCATGGTCTAAGGTGTGAGAGGACATGGGGAATGACCCAGTTTCCTGAAAATATTTCATTGGACTGCCCCCTCCCTGCTGGAAAGAGAACTCACACACAGTACTCAATAGCTTGCTTGGCTGAGTGATGAGTCTTGTGATCTGGAGCCTATGGGCCCTAAGTTTGCACATTAAAAAGAATTAACAAAGAGGCCATTTTATTGTTAGTTCCTTTAATTATTCTTTTACTCAATGGGTTCCTTTCCTCGGGCAAACTGATATCTGGTTGGCCTCAGGAGTAAGCTGTGCCCTAGATAGACCTGGTCTCTATTTGGCCTAGTAAAATGGAGTCAGACCCCAGCCCTTACATTAACAGATGTGAGATTTTTACATAAGTTTCTAACTCAGACATCTTACAAAGCTCTATCTATGAGTGATATTCTCCTCTCTCTCTCTCTCTCTCCCCCTCTCTCTCTCTCTCCCTCTCCTCTCTCTAGTTTTTCTGAAAATGAATTTTCTTACATAGTACAGGCTGGCCTCAAGTTTAAGATCCTACTAGCATAGTTCCTGAGTGCTAGGATAATAGGCATTTATCACAATAGCCACCTATTCTTTAGGTGAATATTTGGATCGTCCCTTAATTTTGATCCACATATCTGGCAATTTCAGGCACAATCTTGACTTGCTTTAGTTAGGTGAGAGCGATGGAAAGTGTTTGCACTGCCTCAGGGCTGCTGTTGACAGTATCAGATATACAGTCTGTGATACTCTCTTGAGAGGTGAACTAGCTGAAGAGGAAAGTAAAAGTATTCACAGCTGCCTCATGTCAGGAGCCGTGTCCCCCCAAAACTATTATAGGGATCACCGTCCTGAGGAGTTTTGCAGAGGGCTCCACTTCCCAATTGTATTGAGAATTGTTTTATTGACAAAGCCTATCCCACACCCAAATTAACTGTTAATAGAGAGCTATCTGTTAGCGGAACCCGCCTCACACTCTAACTATCTAGAGAACTAGGTGTGACAACTTGTGACTTCCTGACCAAGGAATCGTGACCTGACCGATCGTAACCTCCTGGCCAACGACCTCGTGATGGGCTTGGACCATGCAGCAAGATCCCGTGCCCCAGCCCCCCAAGCTCCTCATCCAGGGGCTATATAAGCTGCAACCATGACTCTAATAAACGGAGGCTTCGACAAAATTTGCCTAGCCTCCTTCCTCTTATCGGCCCATGTCTTTCAGGTGGTACCTCTCCGTGACCCTGGAATAACTGGCCAGCCAGGCGGGTTACAAACCCTAGACAGAGTAACCCGTCAAGGCGGTCTACAGCCTCATAGAAAAGATGCCAGGTTCTGCTAGGGAGGTGAACTTGGAAACGAAGGAAGGACCTAAGGAAGGACAAGGTATCAGAGGTATGGCTGGGTCATTGAGCTTCTGTGGTTAAGTTGTCATGCACTGGGTGATTTTAACACCAGAAATCCATTTTCACAGAGTTGTGGAGGCCAAAAGTTGAAGATTGCAGTGTTGCTCTGCCCAGGTTCTCTTTCTGGCTTGTAAAAGGACTGCCTTCCACTGTGTCCTCTCATGGGAGATAAGGGAAGAGTGGAGAGAAGAAAGGGAAAAGAGGAGGTAAGGAAGAAGAGAAGAAAAGATGAGAAGGGAGGAAGGGGTAAAGAAAACTGGGAAGGAAGGAGAGGAGAAGAAACTCTACCTTGGTGGGGATCCCTTCACGTAAAGATATTAACCCAGTTCCTGAGTGCTAGGAGAACTGGTATTTATCTATCACAATAGCCGCCTATTTAACTATTCCTTAGGTGGATATTTGGATATCATCAGGGCCCCACCTACACGATGCCATTTCAATTCATTACTTCCCTAAGACTTGATCTCCAAATACATTGTGCCTCCTCTTCAAAAAAGAACTCAAACATGTGGCATACTTGACTTTTTTCACACTGGGGAAAAATATTTCAACACAGAAATTTTACATCTTTAGGAAAGAATTTGATGAGACACAAAAGCATGCACACACACACACACACACACACACAGAGTCTAGACCTGAGTCATGGTGATCCAGTGGGTTACAAATTCTTCAACTTTGCAAGCTCAGGAGCCATGCTTCCCGGTTATGACAACCGTAAGAAAGAGTTAGTATTGTTTGTGACACCCACAGAGTCATTCATCACGAGCAGGTCAAACGCGCATCCTCTTTCTACAGAATCTGAATTTTCTCATCATCCAAGTGAGATTATTAATATGAACCCTGTTGAAGTTTAGAACATTCTCAGAACTTGTTTGGGAACCTAATATCTTTTCCGATACAAATACTTTTCAAATGAAAAAGCTAATTTTGAGGAAAACACTAAAGGCATAAGAATTTATTAGTGTTTATCCACCATTCCCTCCAAGCCATTTATTCACAAGTCACCAGAAACATTCTCTGCATTTAAACATGAGCGCTTTCCATAACTTCATCTTTAAAAATGGTCTAAGGATTTATTTAGTCTGGAGCTGTACTTTAGGGCCAGCTCCATGCCAGAGACTCAGCTGATCACTGGAGGCCCAGCAGTGAGCAAAGTGAAGCCCCGACCTCAGCCCTCATGGATGTGAAAGAGGAGGTATGAGAAAGATGGGGCGTGTAATGTGGGAACTAAGCTAGACTTGGGGACTGGCTAAGTCATCTTTGAGGATACACCCATCAGGCCGAGAATCAGACTGAGGCTGGAGGAAGAACAAGAATGTCGGGGGGGTGGGGCGGATGTGGACGGCAGTCGGGTGGGGGGGGTGGATGTGGACGGCAGTCGGGTGGGGGGGGACGGATGTGGACAGCAGTCGGCACACATGGGGTGGGAGTCTCACAAAACACACAAACAATGTCGCATCCTGAAAGCATCCCACAGGTAGAAGATGAAGACTTGACCGCTTGAGAGATCCACATGCAGTTTTTCTGAGTCCTAAACAAAATCAAGTGGCAAGAACTATAATTAGGTTACAAGATATTTGAGGACATAGTGCACGCACGCATACACGCACACACATACAGACATACATGCACACAACCACTTTTGGGCTTTGAGAGTTTTGATTTTTTTTTTTTAAGGAAAATTGTTCAGAGATACCGGTAAGATTAAAGAAAAAGTTGTATATAAAAACATTTCTAGTCTTACAGAAGAGTAGAAAGAACACAAAATTCTACCATAGTTTTTAAAGTAAGTGGAGCAGGGGGAGGGTATTTTTATTGGTTGGAAATTTAGTGGTGCACATAACAAAAAAAAACCCACAATTACTATTAATAATGAAGCGAAGGATAATTAACAATAGCTAAATTAATTGATTCATGTCAGGGAGTCAGTCTTTAAGGTCAGCAGGGTCTAGATTCCAGTTCTGTTTTTGCCCTGTCCTCAGCAGGTTTCCTCCTTATGGCAAAATGGCCACAGCAGCACACACACGCCACCCAAAGAGGACAGAGCGCATCCTCTAACTGACCTCTATTAAAAGCAGAGCAAAGAAACATTTCCCTCAAATCGTGAGCAACTTTTCCTCATGTGATTTAAATTAGATCTCATGCCCATCTTTGCAACAGCCTTCGTGCTTAGGAGTTACCCATGTGCTCCTGCTTCAGCTCATGTGACCATGTTGGGCCATTCCAGTTTATCACCTTCCACCACCAGTATCCAGGGCTGAGAGATGGCACACAGCCCCCAGAACACCCGGGCTTCAGGGGGAGGGGTGGGAACATAGACAAAGAAATGGAGGAATCGACTCTGGCTGCAAGTCATAATCCCAGTCATGGGAGGCTATCAACTCCTCTCGGCAAGGGGACAAATACTAGATAGTTTCGGTTGTTTGAACTCTGCCTCTGCAGTGAGGAAGAATCATGTATGTAAAGAAATGGGTGTAACTACCCTCCAACAAAAATGATCAAGTTCGGTCCTTGGGACATCATTTGTGAGATTCCCCTCCCCCTCCCCACGCTCATTGGTATTACTCTGCTCTGCCCGCTAGATTATTTTCCAATGGATAATGCCCCTTACTATTAATTTTTATCTTTACGTCATGCATATGAAAAATGCTGAATTAGTATGCATATGCAATTTGGCCAAGAAAGGGGCTCCGAAGTTAGCAAGATAATGCAAGTCTACAATACTAGCTACCCACTCAGGAGGCTGAGCCAGGAAGATCACAAGTGTGGGGTCTGCTTGGGCTACAGAGTGAGTTCAAGGCCAACCTGATCAACTTAGTGAGAACCTGCTTCAAAATTAAAGTAAAAAGAGGATGTGAGTTGAGCTTCGTGACAGAGTGCTTGCCTCGTGTGTGTGTGAGGCTCTGGGACCAATCCCTGTGCTGGAAAAGAAAGAAAATGGCAATGTATTTTCTCCTTAGGATTTGATCCCTGGGGTAGAGGCGCTTCCCAAGGGAAGACTGCTTTATCATGCTAAAACATTTTCAGATGGCATTCTTTAAGTTTAATACTTTTTAAATTTCATCCAAATACAGAATGTAGACCTCATTTCATATCCATTTCACTGCATAATGCCACGCTTTAGAAATTTTGCTAAATGTGGAATTGGATGCGAGTCATATAATTTTTACAAGTGGAATCATGGCTAAATTAGAAAGGCAAGAAGCAAAGGCACTAAAAGTGATAAATATGATATGTTACTGAGACAGAGTGTCCAGTCTTTGCAAGTTCTTTCTAGTCTTTTCTATTTTGGAGTGGGTATCAGGGAATCAGATTTCAAAGACAAGAAGGAAGAGAGGATTTACTTAAGCTACAAACAATGAAGAAGGGCAAGAGCCTTCTCCCCGAGTGCCAGGCTGCTCATGTTCTGGCGAGGTGCTGGACAAGAGGTGACTTCTGACCTGCTGACTTCCTCCCGCTTTCAATCGAGGAGCCCGAGAAAGCCAGGAGCTGCTAAAGGGGCATCCTGGGTCAGTGAGCAACTACCTGCAGGGGGCAGCTGAGGCGGGGCAGAAAAGAAAGTTGAGGCAGAAAACTGCAGGTATTAAGAACTGAAAGCTGTAAAAACTCAAATGTGCAAAGCAAGACATTGAGCAGAGTGAGTGGTCTGAGACTGTGCCCGGTGGCTACAACGAGACGGGCTGCGATAGGTCGCTGGAAATTGAATTTTGAACCCAGAAAGTGGCAACCAAAAAGAAAAAAATGGTGAACAAAACCGCAATTATAAAAACTTAGGCAAACGTAATGCTGTACTTTCTCAACTTGTCAAAAAAAATCTAAGCTGGGCACCACTATTGTGGTGAGGCAGATTCTGACCACAGCCCCTGGCACTGTCAATTCAAGTCACTGTTGTCAGAGTCTTTGCCAGCTGATGGCATTGGAGAGGGTTTATTCTTTATCTTTTGTATCTTTAACAATATGAAGAATTCCGACCCGGGTATGAGTCTCACAAAAGTTCTCTTTGTGTCCTTGTCAAATTCAAATGTTTGCCAAAATGGATGGTGGCTAGAAGAGGATGGGCATCAACACTTGATTAAAAGAAACACTGGCGAATCAAATCAGGGGGAAGTAGGGCTTGAGAGATGACTCAGATGCTGGCCTTGCAGAGGACCTGAATTCAGTTCTCAGTCCCCAAATGCTGGCTCACAATCGTCTTCCAGTTCAGGGGATCTGATGCCCTCTTCTGGCCTTGGTGGGCACTGAAGGCACACTCTGTGTATATGTATGCAAGCAAACTTTCTAGGCACAAAAAGCAAAATAAATAAACAGGAGGAATGCCAGAATTTGGTGTCAGCTTTCTCATTGTAAAGTATGCAGAGGATCTGGGGATCAGATCCCTTAGTGGAGTACTTGCCTAGCATGCATGAAGCCCTGACACAGATTCCCAGCACTGCAAAAGTTGTGAATGTTGGCTCATGCCTGTAATCCTAGAACTATAGAGATGGATGCAGGAGGCTCAGAAGTTAGTATCATCCTTGGCTATGTAGACACTTTTGAGAGACCTTGTTTCAAAATACACACACACACACACACACACACACAGAGAGAGAGAGAGAGAGAGAGAGAGAGAGAGAGAGAGAGAGAGAGCAAGATTGACAAAATTTTTTGCTTGGACTTCAGCTCAAAGCAAACCAAATTTATACAGCATAAAGTTATCTTTATAAAAGAAAATTTAAGGCATAGTTCAATGAGAAAACAGATGAGTCTTTCACACACAGAGACCTTTTGTGTATTATTCTATGAATCATGAGAACTGTTTTGCCTAATCTCACCTCTATTCTCCTTAGTCTCCACAAGCCCCCACCCCAACTCAGGCAGACAACTGGTGAAGGCGAGAAATGTCTTTGGACGACCTAGCAGGTGGCTGCTCTCAGAGTAAAGGAAACCAGGAGTATGCTCAGGGCTGCTGCATCTCTTCAAAACCCCAGAACTGGGCAATGAGGAGGGGAAATGGTATCCCTGCAAAACAACTCAAAAATAGGTGGAAACCCTGCCAGGAGCCAGCAGCAAGACTGGAGAATCAGTCCACTCTGCGTGCTGAGGCTTGGGAGTGGGTTTAGCACCACACAGCATACAAGCAGTGAGACTCAAACCCATGATTTCCCCGAATCTCCATGTAAGACTGCAGATGGCGCAGGTTCCATCTTGGTTAGGGATGTCAAAGAGTGAACGCTTCTTCAGCATTTACAAATGGCCGCACTAAGAGGAACGCTCCAGAGCTGTGTACCAGGAGAGTGCTGGGTGACTAAGAGGAGGTCCTCTGAAGATTATCAAATGCAGAGGACCCACGGTGATGCAGACAACTGTTTAGCTTTCTCCACTCCGATAAAGATGCCCTAATCCTGGGCAGCAGCCGTACCGAGGCAGAGATAAAAGCGGGCTTGAGTTTGAACAATGAAATCGAAGAAAGAGAAGGCAGGTTTGCTTTCAAGATAGGGAAGCTGTGATAGGGAGGTCTGCAAGAAATTAAAGATTGTGGTAGTAGAATTAAAATCAACCTCACGGGGCAGCCAAGAGCAAAACAAAGTGATGTCATGGAAGCCAAATTTGCAAATTTCCCAGAAAAGGCATGATCTGGTACCCATCCTCGGTGTTAGCCTTTAGCCTTTCACCTTTGCTCCCTATTCTTCAGTCACTGCTTTTCCTTTCTTTCTGCAAATTTACCAAGCTGCTGTGACTTCTGGCTAGGACACATTCTTCCCTGCTCTTCTCTTGGCTGGGTTGGAAACCCAGCTCGGCTAATTTATGCGACCTCTTGGAGACTTGGTCCCCTTATCCGCATATCTGATTGGTAACAGATCCTTACCCTGTCTCGAAGAATTAAACGAGATGACGAAGGCGAAGAGCTTGCCCCATAGTCAAGGGAGTATAAAGCATGTGAGGTGGTCGCCACGTCTATGCAACCTAGGAGAAATGGATTCCTTCAGGCACTATCTGCTTCACTAGATTAACAGTCAGCTCCAAGGGTAAAACACCTGTATATATGTCATATATGTCATATATAGTCTGCACCTAAATTGCATAGCTAAGATAAAAGTTACACTGAGTCCAAAATAGAACATGCGTGTGTTTGTATGTTTACCTTTTGAGAACATAAGACCTACCTTCTTCCCATATATAATTCTGTATTACTGTTAACTATGAGAGAACATTTTCTGAGCTACCAGAAGACTTTATCCTATAGAAAAGACTCCCTACTTCATGTGATCTGACTCATGGAACAATCTAGAAAACTCTTCGTTGACAAGGATGGAAGCAATTACATTTTTATATAAGGAAGTAGTAAAGAAAATGACTGGGGTCAGGCTTCTTTGGGGTAGTCCCAAAATACCGGAAGGCAGTGTGACTCTCAAAGTAAGGCTGAGAGGCAGAGACTCTGGCAGGGATTTTATGTTTCAGGCTGACTTTTCAATGTGCAGATAGCAGAAATACATCCTCAATAAAAGGCTCAGAAAATATGAGACTCGTGCCCTCCATGAAGAACGTTCCTTGTTAAATACAACAGCCAGCTAAGAAATTCAAATTGTTTGCAACAGAAACTGATCTTGCTTTTGCCAATGTGCATGAAAACAAATTAAAAGTAAGAGAGATCCGACTTGCTGTGCTAGTGTAGGTAGGCGTTCGATCCCAGCACTGGAGAAGCTGAAGCAAGCGAATTGGAAGTTGGAGGATACAGCCAGGGGGATACAGAGTTAGTTTCAGGCTAGGCTAGTGAGACCCTTGGTTAAAACAAAGCAAAGGGCAGCCAAGCAATTATAAACCTGTTCTAAAACTGAACACAAATGACAAAAGTCTTCCACAAAGCAGATAAAGTATATAGCACTCAGGCTACGAAGTCAGAAAAAAAAAAAAAAAAAAAAAAAAAAAAAAAAAAAAAAAAAAAAAAAAACAAGTGTGTTAAATTTTGTGGTAAGGGAGAGATTCAAGCTTTTCTGTCTAATAATGTGTAAACTATAGGTGAGAGCATATTTGAAAATCAGAGAAAGACAACAAAGAAAGCAAAATGTTTTCAAAAATGAGAATAAAGTGGCCTGGGTGTGGTGGTACATGCTTTCAATCCCAGCACTTAGGAGACAGAGGCAGATGGATCTCTGTGGGTTCGAGGCCAGCTTGTTCTACGTAGTTAGTTCCAGGACAGCCAGGGCTATGTAGAGAGACCCTGTCTCAAATAAAAAGAGAGAGAATAGAGGGAAATCTAGAGGAACAAAGGCTGAAAAAAGGAACAAGATGTAGACAAGCTCAGGTGTGACCGTAAGGAAATAAACTAGTTTATTAAGAAAGAGAGTCTCAAACTAAAAAATTAATAAAGCAAAGCCCAATGACTGTCTTTTTACTGAAAACTTAGCTGAACTATTCGAATTTACACTACATAGACCCAAGGAAAGAGGGAAGAGGAGCCATAGTATCACCAGCAGTCTGTGTAGAGCTGAAGACTGAGATCTTTAAGAGAATCCGAGACCAGGGACATTGTTCTCATGTCCCAGAGCACACATGACAATAGAAGATCAACAAAACCCAACCTGTCCAATTAAATGCCTAAGAAATATCTAGGATGCACTCAGCTCTCAGTTGCTGTGGCAAAATACCTGAGACAATCAATGTATCTGGAAGAAAGGTTTCCTTTCTTCTTTCAGAGGTTTTTCACCCGTGGCCACTTAGCCTGGCTGTGTGGTCCCATGGCAGCAGAGAACTGTGTGATAGCAATGAGTATTGGAAGGCACCTCTCACCTTAGGATAGCCTGAGAGTGGTTGTGGTAAGGGCCAGTCTAAGGTTTCATTAACTCCTTCTAGGGACACCTTCAATGACCAAATATCCTGCCACTAGGTCCCATCTTCTAAGGGTTCCACATGCTCCCGTAGGTTGGTGACAAACCTTTGAGGGCCACTGAAGTTGTTAACCATCAGAGAGAGCAAATGGCCTCAAGTCACAAGGAGAGATTCATAGAGACGGGCCTACCTTTTTCAAAGTAAAGAGTAAGCAATCATTTAGAAAAAAAATTATTAATAAAATTAATGAGATGCATTTAAAAGGGAACAGTTTGAACAATGTACCTTTTCCAGAGAATGCTGAACTTAAAAAAAAGTATTATATGTTAAGCCACAAATAAAATCTCAAGTTTCAAAACACAGAAAATAAATACAGAAAAAGGCGATGGCTTTTCCAATTTACAACCAAGAAGCATTTTAGAAAACACAGTGGAAAAAGATCTTAATCACTAAGCAGTCACAGATATAAACTGCCTGGAAATAAGTTTCAAAATCAAAGTACAAATTAGGAAAAACTAGAAACGTTTACTGGGGAGCTTAGGGTAAGATCTGGTTACACAAGGATACCCACGCCCCAGGTGGTAGGACCTCAAGATGAGAGAGACAATAGCCCCCCTCTCAAAGTTATAAATCAGTGAAGCATCTGATAAAGTCTATGAAAACCCTAAATTTGCTCTTTGGGGAGAAAATGTGAAAATAGCCAAGAAGGTGAAGAAGGGGGCCTGAAAAATATGAGAGCGGTGAACATCTGTAAGAGAAGTCAATTGAGAGAGTTTAGATGCCATAGCTGAGTGGAAGTCGGGGCAGAGACATCTAGGGAAAGTAGGCAAAGGACCCCGCAGCCTGCAAGAAACTTCATCCGGGGGACCTTGGTTCTGTAAGGGCAGTCGGGTAGTCCCAGACCCAGATGCAAGGGCCTCATTGTGGAATTTGCCTGAAATGCAAATTCTCAGGTCCTCCCTTAGCCCCACTGAATCATAAGATCAAGAGGGAGCCCAGATGTTGTGTTTAATGCAGTCTATAGACCACGGGATGAACATTGAGGCTTGAGGGTCATTCTTTGGTAGGTTCTATTCTCTTTCCTGCAAATATGTGCATGCATACATGTGTGTCTCAGAACTAGGATTTTGGGGGGGAGTGGTGCATCACAACAAAATGAATATTAAGAGGTTGAAGATTGCTCTTTTTTAAATTTCTTTTTAAATTGTTTTTATTGAGCTATACATTTTTCTCTGCTCCTCTCCCTGCCTCCACTTTCCCCTTCTCCCCTCTCCCGTGACCACCACACTCCCAATTTACTCAGCAGATCTTGTCTTTTTCACCTTCTTATGTAGATTCATGTATGTCTCTCTTAGGGTCTTCTTTGTTGTCTAGTTTCTCTGGGGTTGTGGCCTGTAGGCTGATTTTTCTTTGCTTTATGTCTAAAAACCACTTATGAGTGAATACATATTATATTTGTCTTCCTGGGTCTGAGTTACCTCATGCAATATAGTTTTTTCTAGATCCATCCATTTGCCTGCAAATTTCAAGATGCCATTATTTTTTACCACCATGTAGTACCCCATTGTGAAAATGTACTACATTTTCCTTATCCATTCTTCAGTTGAGGGCCATCTAGGTTGTTTCCACATTCTGGCTATTAAAAATAATGCTTCTATGAACATAGCTGAGCACATGTCCTTGTGGTAAGATTGAGCATCCTTTGGATATATATATATATATATTTGCAGAATTGCTGGGTCTTGAGGTAGGTTGTTTCCTAATTTTCTGAGAAATCACCATGTGATATCCAAAGGGTCTGTACCAGCTTGCACTCCCACCAACAATGGAGGAGTGTTCCCTTTACCCCATATCCTCTCCACCATAAGCTGTCACCAGTGTTTTTGATCTTGGTGATTTTAACAGGTTGTAAGATAGACTCAGAGTTATTTTGATTTGCATTTCTCTGATGCCTAAGGATGCTGAACATTTCCTTAAGTGTCTTTCAGCCATTTTAGATTCCTCTGTTGAGAGTCCTCTGTTTAGGTCTGTACTCCATTTTTTAATGGATTATTTGTTCTTTTGACATCAAATTTCTTGAGTTCTTTGTGTATTTTGGAGATCAGTCTTCTGTCTGATTTGGAGCTGGTGAAGATCTTTCCCAGTCTGTAGGCTGCCATTTTGTCTTGTTGATCATGTCCTTTGTTTTACAGAAGCATCTCAGTTTCTTAATTGTTAATTTATTAATTGTTGATCTCAGGTTATATTTAGAAAGTGGCCGGGCGGTGGTGGCGCACGCCTTTAATCCCAGCACTGGGGAGGCAGAGGCAGGCGGATCTCTGTGAGGTCGAGACCAGCCTGGTCTACAAGAGCTAGTTCCAGGACAGGCTCCAAAACCACAGAGAAACCCTGTCTCGAAAAACCAAAAAAAAAAAAAAACAAAAAAAAACAAAACCAAAAAAAAAAAAAACCCAGAAAGTGGCCTCCTGTGCCAATGTGTTCAAGTATACTTCCCACTTTGTCTTCTGAGAGGTTTAGTGTAGTTGGTTTTTGTTGTTGTTGTTTTTCTTTTGGTTTTTCGAGGCAGTTTTTCTCTGTGTAGCTTTGGAGCCTGTCCTGGGACTAGCTTTCACAGAGAAGACTGACCTTGAACTCACAGTGATCTGCCTGCCTCTGCCTCCTCAGTGCTGAGATTAAAGGTGTGCACCACCACTGCCCGGCTAGTGTGGTTGGTTTTATGTTGAGATCTTTGATCCATTTGGACTTGAGTTTTGTGCATGGCAATAGATATGGATCTATTTTCATTCTTCTACATGTTTGTGTTCAGTTATGCCAGCACCCTTTGTTGATTATGCTTTCTTTTTTCCATTTTATACTGTGAGCTTCTTTGTCAAAAATTAGGTGTTTGTAGGTATATGGACTGATATCTGAGTCTTCAATCTTAATGTCAGAATCAAGAAAACTAAAATAAGTAGGTTCCAGCCGATTGCTAAATTTAAGCCAAGAGTTTGCTTAGTAGACAGTCCAGGTTTGAGTTCAAATCCAGTTAGAATTCATGCTCTGTGGCCTAAGACCAACTGCTTCATCTCAGTGGAGGCTCCCATCCCTTCCATCCCAACTGAGACTGAATGAGAGGACCTGGAAAGTTCCTTTCTATGCTACCATGGTTTTAAATCTAGATTGAAATCCATAGGACTCAGTTGGAAATGTGCCAAATGCCCAGTTTTATTTTTATCTAAAATGTACTTTCTACCTAAATATTCCCTATTTCTTTTTGGCAGCCAAAGCAGTTTAGTTGGCTCTCAGAAAACTCATTTCAACCAGGGAATAACACTTGTTGAAACATGTTCTGTTGGTCAACAGATGTTAATGCCCCAAGTGTATTTGAATGTGCACCCTGCATTTACTAGGTACAGTGTCCTGAGTGCACGTGAGGTCAGGATTGTTTTATGTGGCCTTAACACCTCACCACCTATTCATCCTGGGGTGGTGCTTATGCCCCCACTGAAACTGCATATCTGGATGTTTCTCTTGCTCCCCTTTCCTTTTGTCTTCTTAGCTATCTTATTCAATGCATGCTATTCAGAATAAGATGTTAGTGGTTGGCTGCAACGTCTCCTCTATGGGTAGGCTTCTGCTTCTCTAGGAGTGTATGTGTGCGTATGTCTGTGTGTGTGTGTGTGTGTCTGTCTGAAGTCTGATACTGATGAAACTGATACCATTTCTTTTGCTCAATGTTTGGCATGGTGCATTGGCTTCCATTCACTTCCTTATGGAACCCTTTCCATAGCTTCCTTCTTAGATGCCACACATTCAGGTGTCTTGTCTCCTAAATTTATTCAAATGGCCTTTTACCTAGCATGATCTTTTGATTTTTTTTTAAAGTTGGAACACTGAGTTACCTTAAACAATTATTGACCCACTTAAATTTATTTTTATTATGTGTGTATATGTTTGATGCATGCATGTATTTATTTATTTAGGGACACACGCATCTCAGGCTGGTTGAATTCGATATGTAGCGGAACGTGATTGAAACTTGATCCTCCTGCCTCAAGCTGATGTGTGCTGGACCACAGATTCACGGCACCATGTCCCATTGATGAGGTGCTCGGGGTGGAACACGAGGCTCTGAGCACACTCATCCAGCCCTCTTCCAACTGAGCTGCGTCTCCAGCCACTTGAGTCTAGAATACAGCAGCTTGCTCTGTTGCTGTCTGTTAAGTCCTGTTTATTGCCGTTTAATCCTTGTCTTATCTTAGAGATACATCAGTGGCTACTCCATGGACATATCACACATCCCTGATGAGCTAAGGCTTAGTATTCATCGATGCTTTGGTTTGCTTCCTACTCATGGAGGAAACTCCGGTTCTTTTCTATACCGTAAACTCCCCAAGGCATCGTTAGTATTTCTGCAGTCCATATTCCTGCACATGTATCCCATGTTTATGTCCGTTATCTTGAAGAATGTTCCACAACCACAGGCAAATATCTACAGACCTAAGCTACAAGTTCATTTGGGGCAAATGGATGAGGAAATCTGACTTTAAAAATCCTTAAGAAGGTTTTGCAATCCCTCTCATTCCAGCCTCCTTGGTGAAGCCTGCAGTCTAGCACACGCTGGGCCACCAGAGCAGTTACCAGAATGACTCAGAAAACCAAGCACGTAGTTTGACTTCGTCTGGGACTGCTCGCCTTTGTTTTAACATGATCCCACTCAGTCACTTCATATATCATAATTAAATTCCCAAGTTCAAATTAATTCTCTCTTTGAATCCTGTGGCAGTCCTTCGGAAGGACTAGATTTGTGGGCTAGGGAGAATCCAAGGGTGAGATGGAAATAAACTAGATAAGTTAGTCAGTGTAACTACCTGTGAAGCCAGCATTCTGCAGGGGCTGTGGGAGCTTCCACCTGGGCTCAATTGCAGCAGGGGGGTGGGGTTGTCACAAGAAAAGGCTGTTGGGATGAGGAAAGCTGGTCATCTCTGGGGACAAGGAAGGACTGGAAAATTCCATAAGCTGATACCTTATAGCAATAAAGCTTTTGGTTCTGAGAGCAAAGGCCTTCTGTACCTATCAGTTCTGCTAATGGATTCATCTGGAAACATTATATACAGTAAGGTCGATGAACAGTGTTGAACACTTGAAGACTTCGGCCTTGCCATTGTTTCATAGAAAATACAGTGTAACAACTGTTTCTATGGCACTGACTTTGGCAAAGCCTACAAGTGATGCAGAGATGAAAGAGTCTGAGAAAACCACCTCAGCTGAACGCAGATGTGGCCAAGTTACATGAAGTTCTACGCTGCTGCAGATTTGTCCAATCTGGGGTGTGGTGATCAGTTCCCCACAGCTAGGGAGTGCTGGAAAGGGAAGGAACTCCCTTTTCCCCGGGGACACATGTCCAAAGATCTAACTACAGTCATTGTCCCACTTCTGCTCTGACCTCATAGCTGCCCTCCCTACCTTCCTTGGGGAGGAGACTTGAAGAATCCTGGTGAACGCTGGATCTCAGCGTCCTGCAGAGAGTCCCCTGCTGGCCACACCTGCTGACCACTGCAAGGAGATGGTGGCGCCTTGTCGCATTTGTGAACTCTTTGACTCGTATTCCAGGAGATGTCCCGCGACAGTTTTTCTGTGGCTTTGGTCTACCCAGCTGTACAGTTGCCATTAGAAGAAGCGGATTCCCACAGTAACACGACAGCCCTTACCCAGGACAACCAGTGACCTCCAGAAGAGTGATAACAATATGCCACAGGGCCAGCTGAACTTACCTTCTATCTCTCTAAACCACACAGGCACTGGACGGAACGTGGGTCTTGTCTACAAGTGGAGACCACACCTAAGAAAGATGCCATTGACCAAAGAAAGATGCTCCTAGCAATTACGACATCTTGTGAGGGTCATTAACTGCAGTCAGGCCTTGTGGCTGTAGTGGAGGCTTCTGAGAGAAGGGCTTTCTGTCTTTGCTGTTCTTTAGCCCTTTCCTCCCAGTATGCCAGGGACAGCAAATAAAATTACAGCCTTGCCCAGAGCATGCCTAATAGTAAAGTATTAGTTGTTCACCTGAAGTCCAAATTTACCCCAGCTCCGGTGTATTGTTCCCGTCAAGCCAGTGACTTGTCACTCAGCTTCTGTTGCTCACTGAACAACTGTTCTGTGGCACTTGCTTGGTTTGTCAAGTCAGTGACCACTTTGGGATGACTGTTCGTCTCTCCTAAGTCCTTTTGGACCGAAAGCTGCGCCATGGATGAATTCATGTAACGTTCATTTCAGTCGCCATAGCCTGCTTCCTGGCACTGCGCACAGCAAGCTGAAGCTTGTGAAGAGTGATTGAAGACTCTGTCCCCACTGTTTAGGCATCTGACTCCTGGAATGATGCTCCCCATTCTCGCTCTTCTCCCAAACCCTCAAAGGGACCAGCGCGGCTTAAGCAGCATAGAACAACAGAAGCATAGAAGACCTTCACGTGTAATCTAAAATAGTAATAACCTTTAAAACATAAAAAAGAAGCAGTAACTGATTGGTGGTGTAGTCAATCTATGCATAATATTGTTATTTCAACATGAAATCAAACAGAAGAAATTACTAATGAAATACTTTACATTGCTTTACTACAGAGTCTTCAAAGTGCTAAATTTAATAATAATGTTTAATTTGCATGGATTTCATAAAAGTTCTCCTTGGAGAAAACAGATCCATCCATTCACCCAAATTAAAGGTTTCCAAGCATTGATTGAATCATGTGTTTTGAATTCAAACTAGCATGACATTCCCCTTTCACGTCCCCAAGAGTCACAATATATCTGTCGATAGTCATTGGAATCCCAAACCCTCTCCACTCAGATGAACAGCCCACATGAAACAAGCCAACACCCAGACTTGTCTGTCCAGCCTGGAGGCCTTCTACACATCTACTCTGCTTCATGTATGTTTGCTCTCCCTCTGCCAAAAGTTAACATTCAAGTGACGCATTTCCATTAGGAAGCCTGGCATCATCCGTGTGTGTGACCTGACATCATTCGTGTGTGTGAGCTTCTTCGGGTTTTCAGGTCACTTTGGAGATGTTATTTTGATGAATCAGAGAAGCCCATTCCAGAAACATCCTAGAGACAGCACTACCCCCTTGGCCCATTGCACTGCTCTGAGCCAGTCTGAAAACATGAAGGCCGGAACCTCCCCTGCAGTCCAAACAGTTTGTGGACTCTGTCTAAATAGTCTGGTGTCCTAACCACAACTGAGGAATTTAAGAGAGCATTAAAGTACTCTAATGAAAATGTTGTCATTCAAAGGCTGGGGGGAGGCGTGGACTATTTCTCCAGCCAGACTCAGAGTCCCTGGCAAGACTCCAGGCGAAGTGTCAGGATCCCTGGGATCAAAAGGTGATGGAGAAGCATCTGAGGAGCCGCTCTGATAGCTGCGGTTTTCATCCTGTGGGGAAATTTGTTGCAGCCTTTGAACAGCTCCCTAGCCAGCTCTGGTCCCTGCGGGAAGAGGCCAGTGATTCCTGGAAGTTACAAATAACAGGAGTTGGGCCCTGGTCTGCATTTCTCCAAGTTTAGACTCATTATTTTTAATTTCTTGGGTCCAAACAGGGCATTATGTGTCAGTAGCAGGGCCTCCTCCTGCAATTCTGTGTACACCTTAGGCTTAAGTGAAAAATTAAAAGAGAAACACAAACAAAAGATAGGACTTTTTATTTATGATTTGGGTTCTTATTGCAAAACTAGGCTGGCCTCAGACTCATGGGGATCTACTTGCTTCTGCCTCCCAATTATTTGAATTTGAATTATGTGTGTGTGTTTACCTACATGTATATATGTGCATTAAGTGTATGCCTAGAGCCCAAGATCAGAAGAGGGTGTTGATCCCCTAGAATGGAAATTAAGGACAATTGTGAGCATTTGTGGGCATTGGGACCAAACCTTTGCCCTCTCCAAGAACAGTACATGAGCCATTACTCCAGCCACTCAAAAGATCCTTTTTTTTTTTTTAAAAAAAAGAATACATATGTAAAAGAAACATTTCAAGGTATTTTATGCATACCAACCTATTGTCTTCAAATCATTTTGTATATTATTGATGTCTTAATCCTTTTTCTTGGTGTAACTATGTCTCATTAAGGATTTTACTGGTTAACTTCCCGCAGTGTTAGAATGTGTCCCTCTGCTTTCTGAAACTTTCCTTCATGTCTAGAGGAGCCAGGGAAAATGAAGCAAAGAGAAAAGGCAAAGTTTCTTTTCTTCTTTTGAAGATTTATTTTTTATTCTCACTATATGTATATCTGTGTCTGACTATGTGCATGTGAGTATAGTCGCACACAAAGGCAAGACAATGAAATTGGGTCCTGTAGCCCTGGGCATATTTGAAATTGGGAGCTGCCTGGTGTGAGGGCTGGGAACCACACTCTGGTCCTCTGCAAGAGCACCTACCTGAATTACCTGAATTACCTTAATTGCACCAGCCCAAAACGAAGTTTCTTAATTATCCCCTTCACGCTTGGAAGATTTTGCAGCCTCATGGAAGAAAGTATCTGTTTCCTCTTTAAATCCATAGCTGTGGAATATTTAGTATGTGTGGGATACCAGACTCACACACAGGAAGATGACGGTGGCCGCACCATTTATTCACCCGGTGACCATAAGCCAATTATTTTTATTTTCGCTTAATTTTTTTTAAATTTTATTTTATGTGGACAGGTATTCTGACTGCATTTATGTCTGTGCACCACGTGAGTGCCTGCAGGGGCCAGAAGAGGGTGTCTGTGGTGCTTGGAATCCATCAGGAAGTCTCTGAGAGAGCAAGAGGTGCTCTTAACAGGTAATTCATCTCCCTAGTTTCAGGTTTTCAAAGTCCAAGTGCCTCAATTTAAAATAAAGATAAGAAAATGATAAAAGAGAAAAAAATATATGTTACTAATGAATGATGTCTCTGGATCAATCATTCTTATAGACAGCTTATCATTATCACTACCCCAGTATCAAGTTTTGTTTTGTCAGTGTGAACTGCCAAGAATGTGCTGTTGCACCTGGACAATAGACCATGGTTTTGGCTTTGGAGGCCATTGCTCAATGACTGGTGTGCATTCTTGTCCCCTTTTAAGGTTCAATGTCCTGAATCTCTTGGCCTAAATCGAAACTATTCTTGTATAAAGAAAATTGCCTTTCTACACTCGAGGGATAAAACTAATATGACCCAGGGCAACCCCCTCTGTTATTAAAGTTACCATTTTTATATGAACTATGCAGACATCTGAGCAGAGACATCACAACTTCAGACAAACTTGATGGGAACGGACAGGACTTGGGATGAAGCAGCCGCCTCTAAGCTGTGCAGGGAGTTGAAACGATGGCAGTTTGGGTCACTTCAGGACAGTTTCAATCTGATTCCCGGCTCTCTGTGAAATTCAAACGCGCTTCATTTATATATTTGAAGTGTTCTGCTACAGTGAGACATTGTATCTTTCTCTCAAACTGCTTTCCACTCTAGTCTGGAATTGGGAAGGCGGCGTGGCTCTCTTAACTCAAGGCGGTCTTTCCAACAACCATTCCCGCTCTGACTCAGCTGCCAGATGTCCTGTGGAGGCTTCTGATGGCTTCTGAAATGTCCCACACCACATGCATGGCTTCCTATCAAGCGACAAGAGTCTTACACATGTAGAGTCTATCCCCATTTCTCTTGTTGTCTTGAGACAGGATCTCACTGTATAGCCCAGATTAGCCCCACCACACCCTTGGCTGGCCCCTGCCATTTGCATTTTCAAAACATCCTCTTTCTCGTGGCTTTCATGTCACAACCCACTGAGTAGAAATGCTCAAACCCCCTTTCATTAGTTGCTTCCTATGGTTTTATTGAAAAGTAGCTAAAAGTACATATATAATGATCCTGTGCATCTTGCCGGCTTTGGGAAATCGCCCTTATTAGCTTAAAAAAAATCTTTCATTATTCATTTTCTCTGTAGTTTTACTAGTGATGCTTGCCAGGTATCAGCAACATGACTGATGTTTTCAAACCAGTCTTACTGTATTGATAACTTTCATATATATATATATATATACTCATATATAAAACATGTGTAATATATATTAAAGCATTTATACATATTTAGTTTATAAAATTTTATTCAGAAGTATATATACACACATATAATATATAAACAATAAGACTGGTTATATAATATAATATAATTACATTTATATTTTAACTCTATTACTCAGCTTCTCTATTTCTCCTTAGGGTTATTTTAATCTTTTTTTGTCTGATAAAGACAGATGTGCCTTCCAGCTCACCCAGTTAAACAGACTTCAGTCCTCACAGAATGTGCAACAGCAAAGATTTAAATGTCTTCATGCACCATTTGCCCATAAATACCAAGCTTCTATTGTCTACGACCCAGAAAGAAACACCAATCTAATTTTTGTCTCCACAAATTTGCTTAATTCTGGATATTTTATATAATTGGATTCACTTCTTTTAGGCTGGCCTTTTTTACTTTGGATAATAGCTTCAAGGTTCACTCAGAGCATGGCATGCAGCAATACATCACTACTTTTCATGGACATGTGACATTCCATTGCATGAATATACAACACTCATTTACCCATCCATCAGCTGAGCCTTTACATTGTCACCTCCTTTATGACTATTATAAATATTTATGTATTAACTTTTTATGAACATATGTTGTTAGTTGACTTGGACAAATAAATGGAATATTTATCTGCATCTTAAGTTTAATCTTTTGAGAAATTTCTAGGATGTTTTTCCAAAACAGCCATGTGTTTCTCATTCCCAGGGCAGTATATGTGGTTCGGATTTGTTTTCCTCTACCAACAGCTGCTCCTACGTGACTTTTTAAATTTATTATTTCTTATGCCTATGAATGCCTTGGTTAAGTGTATGTTTTGTACCATGTGCATACGTGGTGTCTATGGAGATCGGAGGAGGGCAACATAGCCCTGGAAACTGGAGCTGCAGATGGTTGTGAGCTACCATGTGGGCACTGAGAATTGAACCCAGATGCTCTATAAGACCAGTAAGTATTCTTAACCAATGAGCCACCTCTGTAGCCCCTGATTTTCTGATTCTAGACATGTTAGTGCAGATGGCGGGTTGTGATTCTAGGTTACATTTTCCTTATGAATAATGATTCTGGGAGTTCTTTTGAGGTTTTGATGGCCACTTGCTTATGTCTGGAGAAAAGTCTTCCATTACCTACTGATTGTCAAATTTAAATTCTTTTTCATTCTTGATAGTTGCATTAGTTTGCTGTTTGTCACGGGTATATGACATGGATCAGATCTGAGATTTTCGTGTCCTTCCATTCTGTAGATTGTCTGTCACTTGCTTAGAAATGTCTTTTGATGAACAAAAGATCTTAAATTTTTTTTCTCTTTTTTTCTCTTTTTTTTATTCTTTTTTAATTAATATTTCCACCTGCTCCCCGTTTCCCATTTCCCTCCCCTCCTCCCAAATATTGCCCCCTCCCCCCACTCCCCTCCCCCTATCCCCACTCCTCTTCTCCACCCCCCACACCATTCCCCCTCCCTTTCGATACTGAAGAGCAGTCCAAATTCTCTGCCCTGCGGGAAGACGAAGGTCTTCTATCCACGTCCAGGAAGGTGAGCGTCTAAACAGGCTAAGCTCCCACAAAGCCAGTTCATGTATTAGGATCGAAACCTAGTGCCATTGTCCTTGGCTTCTCATCAGCCTTCATTGTCCGCCATGCTCAGAGAGTCCAGTTTCAACCCATGCTTATTCAGTCCCAGACGAGCTGGCCTTGGTGGGCTCCCAATAAATCAGATCCACTGTCACAGTGGGTGGGTGCATCCCTCGTGGTCCTGATTTCCTTGCTCATGTTCTCCCTCCTTCTGCTCCTCATTTGGACCTTAAGAGCTCAGACCGTTGCTCCAAAATAAGTCTCTGTCTCTACCTCGATCCATCACCAGATGAAGGTTCTAAGGTGATATGTAAGACGTTCATCAGTATAGGATAGGGTCATTTCAGGTTCCCTCTCCTCAGTTGCCCAAGGTACCAGCTGGGGACATCTCCCTGGACACCTGCGAACCCCTCTAGGGTCAAGTCTCTTGCCAACCCTAAGATGGCTCCCTTAGTTAGGATATATACTTCGCTGCTCCCGTATCCACCCTTCCTATATCCCAACCATCCCAATCCCCCGAGCTCCTCCCATCTTCCCCTTCTCATGTTTCTCATCCCATTTCCCCTTTGCCCCATGCCACCTCACCCGCAAGTTCCCAGTTTTTGCCCTGCAATCTTGTCTACTTCCCCTCTCCAGGCGGATGACTATACGATTTTCTTTGGGTTAAGATCTTAAATTTTTGATGAACTTTGATTTCTGTTCTTTGCTTCTCTCTCTCTCTTTCTTTCTTTTTTGGTATATCTGGGAATTTATTGCCAAAATTATTTAGTTACACCCATGCATTTTCTTCTAGGAGTTTAGTAATCCTCGCTATTACAATCAGGTCATTGATCCACACCGAATAATAATCTTTTTTGTTTTTGTTTTATTTGTTTTGGCATGTGGTCATTCTTGTGTCCCAACCACATTTGTTGAAGTGACTATTCTGTCTCTCTTGAGCGATCTCAGCTGCCTTGGTGAACTCTCCCTGGCACTGGGTGGCTGGAGTTACCTCTATCTCTGAGTGGTTGTTACTGTTCATTATTGTCCAGGACCCGAGTCATGAGCTGCTTTTGTGTATTCAGGAGTGTGGCAGGTGTACTTACCCAACATCCCTGCCTGCCCTTGAGTGGTGCACTGAACTGTGATTTCCAGCTACTAGGGCCCTGTGCAATGGGAACTTCCCAGCTCTGTATCATCGCCTGGGATGCCCATCTTGCATGCAATCATTGCTTAACTAAGATACTATTCTTCCAGGCAGGACAATTGAATGGCTGTGGCTTTTGGAGATCTACATTTTGAAACACATTAAGAGCTTCTTTGAAATCAGCAACACAACCTACCTTACAGGTGTTCATGAGCATGAGAAAACCATGTGTCCTTACTCTCCATTTGCATATAACAAAGTTCTAGTTGCTATCAAGCCATATGACTCTTGTTTTTCAAATTAATGTTTATTTTTCCATCTACCATCAAGTTTTGAAAAAGTAATATGTGCAAATCTCACTATGTATAATCTCAGCATCTTACATTTCCTCACGCAACACATATTTAAGTTATAAGACCTGATTATGTTGTGTGATGCTCTGCTTTATAAATTTTTATTGCTACTTCATGTACTCTTTCTCTCTCCTTGTTCCAGTCCCTCTCCCCACACCTCATTTCTCTCTCTCTCTCTCTCTCTCTCTCTCTCTCTCTCTCTCTCTCTCTCCCTCCCTCCCTCCCTCCCTCCCTCCCTCCCTCCCTCCCTCTCTCTCTCTCTCTCTCTCTCTCTCTCTCTCTCTCTCTCTCTGTGTGTGTATGTGTGTGTGTGTGTGTTTGTAGGACAGAACCTGGGTGTCATTCTTCAGGGGCTTCTTTATCATGTTTTTGAGACAAGGTCTTACACTGAGCCTAGAGCTTACAGATTGGCTAGATTTGCAAATAAGCAAGCTCCAGGAATCCCCCTGTCTCTGTCTCCTCAGGAGTAGATTACACATACATGCTTCTACTCATGGCTTTCTCTTTTGCAAAAAAATGAATGTTAGGGATGTGAACTCAGATCCTTGTGCTTGTAGGACAAGTACCATACCAACTGAGTGAGGCCCCAGCCTCCACATTTCTGACTTTTTGTGTTTGTTTGTTTGTTTGTTTTGTTTTTGTTTTATTTCGGACAAGGTTTTATGTAGCCCAGGGTGGCCCGTGACTCACTGCGGGGCTGAGGATGATTCCCAAATGCTATAATTACAGGTTTGGGTGTAGCTCTGCCAATGACTTCATATATCTTCATAATAATAATAGTTTCTAACTTCTTGCCTGTTGGTAGACATTTGGGTCATTCCCATTTTGCTTATGTATTCTCCTAACACATTCTTGCTCATGTCTCTTGAGGCCCATGCACAAGAATCTCTATAAATAGATAGGAGTGGAAATATTAAGATAATTGCATTTGTGGTCAGAGAATGTGGATTTTATTACCCCAATTCTTTGAAAGTTTTTCAGAATTGCTTTATGCCCTAGTACATGATCAATTTCTGAAAATAAACCATGTGAGCTTGGAATGTACATTCTCTCGTGATGAGAAGCTAAGGGCTATTTCTATCCATTCGTTCAAGCTCCTCATTTCATATCCTCTGAATCTAAGTAGCATTCTCAATTTCTTTCTGGTTTATTAGCGCTTGAGAGACTCGTAGCGTTTTCTCATTCGTTTTATTCTGAATCCCCTTGTATCTTGGTTGTTTCTTCCAATCACGACGGAGTTTGAAAATTCTTCAACTTAACATCTCAAGTCTTATGTTGTAGAAGGTGTGTTTAGGCAGTTCGGTTTGTGTGCTAAATTTTATATCTTTGATCCGGTTTCTGTGAGCTTGCTTCCTTGTTTCTGCTTATCCCAGATTTCTGGACTGGAGCCTTCTTTCTTCTAATTCGCCTTACTATAGTAAACTTATTCTTTGATCCAAATTTGACCAGTTATGTGAAATACTAACACATAAATAATGCATAGCACAAAACAAATGTATAACTCAACGACTTGATCTCACTGTAGACACTCATGAAATGTTTAACAAAAATGAGAAAGAAAATCCAGAAGCCTGTTGTTATTCCTTTGATGAGTTTCTCCCTCCTCACCAAAGCAATCTCTAGTCTCACTTCTTGCATATTGCCTACATTTGCAGAATCACACAGTGTAAAATCTTTCAATAGGTTTCTTTCATTCAAAATTATGCTTATGTAAAATTTATGTTATTGTTTGTTCATTTTTTCACCTGTATAACAGTTTTTTGAAGGGATTCATCTTTCACTCTGCTCTGGGTAGACAGGTGGTGGGGTTCTAATTTGGCTAATTTGGGTCTATTACAAGTGATAATTTAGTGAACACTTTTTGTTCTTCCTTTCTATCTATCTATCATCTATCTATCTATCTATCTATCTATCTATCTATCTATCTATCTATCTACATGTATATCTATCTTTAAGACAGGGTTTCTCTGTATAGCTCTGGCTGTCCTGGAACTCATTTTGTAGACCAGGTTGGATTTGAACTCACAGAATCCTTGAGAGCTGGGATTAAAAACATGCACCACCCCTGCCCAGCTTCTGTGAACATTCTTTATTTGATATTATCGAGCTATACATTTTTCTCTGCTCCCATTCCTGCCACTCCCCTCCCATTCAACCCTATCCCATGGTCCCCATGATCACAATTTACTCAGGAGATCTTGTATTTTTCTACTTCCCATGTAGATTAGATCCATGTATGTCTCTTTTAGGGTCCTCATTGTTGTCTAGGTTCTCTGGGATTGTGAATTGTAGTCTGGTTTTCTTTGCTTTATGTTTTAAAAACACTTATGAGTGAGTATATATGATAATTATCTTTCTGGGTCTGGGGTACCTCACTCAAAATAATGTTTTTGAGCTCCATCCATTTGCCTGCAAAATTCAAGATTTCGTTATTTTTTTCTGCTGTGTAGTACTCCATTGTGTAAATGTACCACATTTTCCTTATCCATTCTTTGGTTGAGAGGCAGTTAGCTTGATTTTAGGTTCTGGCTAAGACAAACAATGCTGCTATGAACATAATTGAGTACATGTCCTTGTGGCATGATTGAGCATCCTTAGGGTATATACCCAAAAGTGGTATTGCTGGGTCTTGAGGAAGGTTTTTCCTAATTTTCTGAGAAATTGTCATACTTATATCCAAAGGGGCTGTACCAGCTTTCACTCCCACACCTCTCCAGCATAAGTTGTCATCAGTGTTTTTGATCTTGGCCATTCTTGAATAAGATGGAATCAGAAAGTGGAAAGATCTCCCATGCTCTTAGGTAGGTAGAATTAACATAGCAAAAATGCAAACTTACCAAAAACAATCTACAGATTCAATGCAATGACCATCAAAATCCCAGCAAAATTCTTCACAGACCTTGAAAGAACGGTACTCAACTTCATATGGAAAAGCAAAAAAAAAAAAAAAAGCCAGGATAGCCAAAACAATCTTGTACAATTAAAGAACTTCTGGAGGCATCACAATCCCTGATTTCAAATTGTATTACAGAGCTACAGTACTGAAAACAGCCTGGTATTGGCATCAAAACAGACAGGAGGACCAATGGAACTGAATCGAAGACCTGGACATTAATCCACACACCTACAAACATCTGATTTTTGACAAAGAAGCAAAAAGTATAAAATGGAAGAAAAGAAAGCATATTTAACAAGTGGTACTGGCGTGACTGGATATCAATATATAGAAGAATGAAGATAGATCTGTATCTATCACCATGCACAAAACTCAAGTCCAAATGGATCAAAGACCTCAACATAAAGTCAGTCACATTGAACTCAGAAGAGAAAGTGGGAAGTACACTTGAATGCATTGGCACAGGAGACTACTTCCTAAATATAATGCCAGTAGCACAGACACTCAGAGAAACAATTAATAAATGGGACCTTCTAAAACTGAAAAGCTTTTGTAAAGCAAAGGACATGGTCAACAAAGCAAACAGCAGCCTACAGAATGGGAAAACATCTTCACCAACCTCACATCAGACAGAGGTCTGATCTCCAAATATACAAAGAACTCAAGAAATTGGTCATCAAAAGAACAAATAATCCAATAAAAAAAATGGAGTACAGACCTAAACAGAGAATTCTCAACAAAAAATCTAAAATGGCTAAAAGACACTTAAGGAAATGTTCAATATCCTTAGTCATCAGAGAAATGAGAAAATCTTATACAGTGTTCACATTCTGGGTTGTGCCAGTGCCTGGGAGAAGAGTGGCCAAGTTGCTGAAATAAACATATATCAATTGATAGCAGAAAAGATCAAGTTATTTCTAAAGGGATGATGTTAAGCAATACTTTTGTTGCGGTCCATGAGGATTTTCTCACTAGCTGACTTTTCAGGGAACATGCTATCACTTTGGGACCTTTATTAGCATGTCTCTGATGACTGACAGATTGAAGATTCTATTTGTGCTTGGCCTACTGGATATATGGTTTTAGAAAAGCATGCTCAAGTCCTTTGCTCTTTTTTTCTACTGAGTTATCTGTTAATTATTGAACAGGATTTATTTTACATTGGTAGAATATCTTTTAAAAAAGAAAAATAAGAAGTCATATTTTTGTTTTTGTCATTGAATATTGCTAAGGTTATTGTATTAACCTTCTAATATGTATTTTATGCAGTACTGATAGATATCATACAGCATGATACAGCACTCACTTACTGTGTCCTAATTCTGAAGGTCATTATTTCTGAGAGGGCTCATTAATTAGGCTGAAATTACGGTTTCAGGAAATACAGGTTCTTATCCAGGACTTGGGTGGAAGAATCTACCTAATAAGATTTGGATAAACATCTCCCAGAGTCCTGTGCACTGAAAGCTTGGTCCTCTCTTCATCCTGCTTTGCTTCCTAGTATGTAGATGAGTCCTTTGGTCTACCATCCACTCCTTGATGTTGCCTTCTGACAGCCCCTCCAAAGCTATGAAAGAGATGCATCTGCCTGGTCATGGACCAGAGTCTCTAAAACTGTGAACTAAAATAAAACCTTCATCTTTATTAACAGCGTTGTCCCAGGTATTTTGTTGCAGTGATGGAAAGGTTGCAAGCGCACTGTCTCCAAGCTCATTTAGGCTGTTGTCTTGGTCTAACTCTTTGCGGTGGTGTATCTGGGGCTCCCTTGCCTTGTTCCATGCCATTTTTCATGTATTTCACTTGATAACTCCACCAAGATCAAAGACAGCCATGATGTATGAACCTTTCTTAGTTCTGCAACTTCTCTGACTTCTGCCACCACCTGGGAATATTTTTCTCCCATTAGGCATATTATACGACATTTGCCTGACAATGTCTAACCATGCCCTGGAGTGTAGTGCATGGTAGAACTGATGGTCACAGGTTTTAGGAATAAGGGCCCCAAACCTTAGCTCTACTGACATTATTTGGGGATAAGGACTCTTATTTTTAAACAGTGGCCACTCTCACGGATTTTCATCCTTCTCAGAGTACTCTTCCACTTTTGTATGAAGAGTTTTGTGCGACATGGTCATGGATGCTTGTCGCATCTAGTTATCTAGAAGCTCAGTTGGCTTTGGGGGTTGAGTTGTTTACACCTATGTCTAAAACTCATGCCAAATTAATGTCCGATTTTCTTTCTCTAGTTTTCCCTCTGTATTATCCTGTAAGGTATGCACTGAAAGTCTGTTCTACCAGTCACATTCCTTAGGCTATAACTTGTGTTTTTATCTCTATATTCTCTCAAGTTGCATCTCTTTTCATCACCTCTTGTTTTAATACAACTCCTTTCTCGTCTAATCCACTTTTGGATTCAAAACAACTCGGCTATGATAGTTTTAACTTCTAGAAATTCTTTTTACCCTTCAAACCTGAACGTTATTTCTCTTTTGCCTATAAACAGGAAGGGCTTTCTCAATGGCCTCTGGCTGCACCCCTGTCTTTGGAATGGCTTCTTTGATTTGCTCATATATCTGAGAGCTTGATCCATTGTGTTTTTCAGCTTTGACATTTGGAGTTTTTGGAGCCCTAGGTTTGCTGTATGTGATTTCACTGCATGTCACTCACTGTGTCTTGGCTTGAGCTGAGCTTGGTGACTTTGATCTCATAGTAGAAATGTAGTCTGCTTAGTCTTAATGTCTGGGAAGAGTTTGGAACTCGACTGAAAAATTTATCCAAAGAAGTTACTTTTGCTTCTGCTGGTAGTCAGAGCTGATTAACCTGATCTTTGTCCCAAATTAAGGACTGTAGAGCTCTCTCCTGAGGGTGGACAACAGTGCTCCACAGTGTGGTTGTGGTCAAGCCACCTCACCCTCCTGGCTGACCACTACCCAGCTTGCTGCTTCTCACCAATTGGAGACTCTCAGGACACAGCCAGTACCATAGAGATAGTTTGTAATTGTGATATTGTTGAAATGGAGCAGGGTGTGTGTGTGTGTGTGTGTGTGTGTAAGTGGGTGTCTCAAAGCAGATGTTCAAGCTGATCATGTGTCCAAAGTTGAAGTGTCTATTATTATCTTTTTTTTTTTTTTTCAGGACAGGGTTTCTCTGTGTAACAGTTCTGGCTATCCTGGAACTTGTTCTGTAGACCAGTCTGACCTCAAACTCACTGACTTCTGCCTGCCTCTGCCTCCTAGATTAAAGGTGTGAGCTACCACTGCCTGATTGTCTTATTATTTTTTTAATTATTACTTTGTTATATATATTTTCTTTTTCTTATTTTAGAATCCTCATGATTTACATATTAAGCATGCCACATCTGTCTTCTAAATGACTTCTCTTTTCATGGTTTCATATTTATTTTTTTAAAATAATAAGCTCCTAATATAATCTCCTATATGACAACCCTGGTTTTCATTTCTGCTGAATTTGAAATTCCTAAATGTTTTTATATCCAGACATTGAATTTTCCCTCTCTTTTCTGAGCATGTAGAGTCTCCATGCCCTCAGTGATGGACATGGTGATGGACTTCCTACCTGACAATGACTACCATTGTCATAGCTGCTTCCCTTTCTACAGTTCATAAAAAGGATGCTAAAGCCATATGAACAAATGCTAATAGTAGACTTCAACCAGTTGACCTCACCTAGCATGGCCAGGGTGTCATTGTTGTTCTTTTGGAGACAAGGCCACGCATGCGCAGAAAATACAGTCTCCAAGTGGACTACAAACCCCGGTGGTACAATGGAAAACCACGCACGCGCAGGACACTTCCTCCCAAAATGCCCAGAGCCCTTTAAAAATGGGCGTTCCAACCCGCCCGCCCCCTCTCTCCTCTCTCTCTCTCCCCTCCCCTTTTCCCTTCCGTCTCTTCACTCCCGCTCCTTGTATGTTACCCTCCCCCATTAAAGTTTACCCACGTGGGACCCCGCGTGTCTCGTCTCTCCTTCCCCAACCCCGCGCGTCTCGTGTCTCCCCCTCCCGAACAACACCCCCGCATAAAAAATAATAACAGTCATGACCAATAGAAAATGGTGTGAAGGTTTGCAAGGGCTCTCTGATCTGCAACAGCCTATGATGAAGAGGCAAGCTAACCAAGAGTCTGTGTGTCACAAGAGATGAAACAACATACATGAAAGGCTTTGTCGTGACCAAAAGAAATGGAAGAAATGTGGCCATCAATCCAGAACTATGACTCTAGGAAAACTGGCAAGTCCAAGGTAGGAGCAAAATGAAGGAAAAGCAAAAAGGAGCAACACCACCAAAATTCAGGCAATTCTTGGTTCCACCTATTTCTTCTCATTATTCTCAGGTGCTTTTATTACTTGGACCTGGGGGAGAAACACAAATTCTTTGCTGTCCAACTGGATCGGTTTGAGGTGGTGAGATTGCTAGGTAGTTTCTTGCTCATTGTAGTCTGTCTGTGTGCAATCTGGAGAGGAGCAGACCTTTCTCATCTTCCCTAAGATAATGATGTCACCCCAGGGGTTAGGCTGGCCTCCATGGCTAAGTGCCAGGATATCATTTCCATAATCGCATGACTTTATGAATGATTTCCTTCTTAGCATACTGACACCAAAACTTCTCCTGCAGATACATGACACAGCCTCCAGATTGGAGGAGTCTGATGGGTCAGAAACTCTGGTTGAGCTATAGAAACTGCCAGTCAGCTTCTAAGACCTAAGCAACCTTCAGTCAACAGCTAGGGAGATACCGTGGACACCGGTCACACAGACACGACAGGCGAATTCTGCCAGCATCTTCAATAAAGGTTTGGAAGCATTTGTTCCTACCTGAGACTCTGAATGAAAGCATAGTCTTAGAGTATAGCCTGTGTAGCCAAATAAAGTCCCCAAGTTTCCTAAAGTAGGTGCTTTCATAAACAACTGCATAAATGATAATTTGGTAGCAACAATAGCAAGCCAACACACTGCTAAAGCTAGGCTAACGATGAGCAAAGGCAGGTAGTGAACTCTGCCCCCTTCTCCCTTTCAATGTCATATAGTCCAAGCAGAGTGATGTCATAGGCTGGTCTCCCCTGGCTGTGTGGGACACATTTCCTTATGGTCTATCCCTGCCTTGGCAGCTGCAGCCCTCTAGTGTGCCACCAGGAAATTTTATCATACTATAATTAAGGGTGTTTATCTAGCAAGGTAAACTGTCCGTGGAATTTGTTGAATTATACTGCAGCAAAACTTTTACCAGCTGAGTGTGTGTTTATCACATTATTTTCCTTGATATTCAGAATAGACCTAGGAGATGCGTAAGCAGGTTTTCTCAGTTGAAACCAGGAGGTTGAATACTTGCCAAAGTTTCCCCCTAGTAACTGGGAAACCTAGGAACATATTCAAATCCTCTAAAACCAAAGCTAGTTTTGTCCTTCATGTGAAAACAACACATTTTAGTAACAAGAACACCTAAATAACACCTAATTGTGTCAATATATTTTAAGTTAAATAGAATAAAATTAGAAAATGAACAACTACATCCTTCTGAAATTAGAGAGGTCGTCTGGGGTGTGGTCAAGCTTCTGGAAAGAGGAAGATAGACCTTATATGTTGGAGTCACTGTCACTACCAAGGAATAGTGACAAGACTTCCCATGCATGCGCCCCCACAGGCTTTCACAGGCTACAGTCTTCCTGACATTATTCTGGGGAAGCTCCAAAAGCAGAAGGAATTCTTATTTAGAGGGTGAAAGTCAAGCTGCCCAAACCACAAAGTTACCACATGCCTGGGATTCTGTAAGGGTGGCTTGTTGCTCCCTGTAGGAAGAGAAGGCTCCTCATTGCCTGGAGTTGGAGAGATGGCTCAGTGGTTAAGAGCACTTGTTGCTCTTGCAGAGGACCTGTGTTCAGTTCCCAACACTCACAGTCATACAGAACTCCAGCCCCAGAAGACCCAATGCCCTCTTTTGACCTTCTGGGTCACCAGGGACATACATGGTACACATACATACATGCATGCAAAACACTCATACATATAAAATGAAATAACTGAAAAAAAAGTGGAAAGAATGAACACTCTCAGGAAAAATGCTCACTAGTTGAAACGTGGTTGTGGTGTGATCCCTGGCACTGGAGTAAAAAAGAATCGTGAAGTTAGGCAAGAAAGTCCTTCAAGGGCTCATTTTCTTCTACAATATCTGGGGGACTCCAGGCTTGTCCATGTTCATTTCAGAGTCCTCACAAATGTCTTAAAGAGATATCCTACTTGGATCTATAGCATATTTTAGGGGGAATTTCCACATTGATTTTGAACCTTCCATTCTGTAAGCACAGCTGTCTGCCTAGTTATTTACTGGTCTTTAATGTCTCGGCAATTAATGCTTTACAGTTTTCCAAGTACGGCATTTAGAGACCTGTCATACTTTCAATTAAACTTGCCTCTAGGTGTTTTATATTTATGTATATTTTAAGTGGTGTTCTGATTAACTGTCTTTATTTAGAACAGTTATAGATCTATAGGAAGTTTACTAAGTCAGTATCTAGCTCCCATATACCCATCACCTGATTGCTTTTCTTTTTTCGTCTATGGTATGTGTTTTGTGTGTGTGTGTGTGTGTGCTATGTGTGTATTGTATGGAATATGTGATGTGTGTGTATGGCATGTATTGTGAAGTGGTGCTGTGTGGTGTGTGTGTGCTATGTGTATATTGTATGGAACGTGTGATGTGTGTGTATGGTGTGTGTGTGTGTTGCCTGGGTATGTTTGTGGAGGTCAGGGAACAGACTTGGTTGTTGGTCCTTGCCTTTCATCCTTGCTTGATGCAGGCAGGGTCTCTCTAGCTCTCTACTTCCATAAATTTCCAGGGACGCCTCTTTCTCCACCCTGCATCTCCTTAGAGGAACCTAGGGATTAAAAACATGTGTACTGCTGAGCTCATCTTTTATGTGGATTCTGGGGATCTGAAGTCACCTTACCCACTGTGCCACCTCCCCGGTCTCCATGCTGATATCTTTATTGTCAAACTTTTACATTAGCATTGATACATTACTCACAACTCAGAAACCAATATGGTCTCATTGCCATGAGCTAAACTTCGAGCTCTAAGTAGATTTCAGTTTGTTCATTCATTTAAAAACAATTTTCCACATGGATGGCCTTTAAGTGTGCCCATGTACTATATGAAATTTAATCATTAAATGTCCTCAGTTTCCTCTTACATACAAATTTGTCATCTTTCATTATTCTTTGATAGGACTTCAACAGTTTGGGTGAATACTAGACAGGTATTTTATAGGGCGATGCCCAGCATCTCCACAGTTAGGCCGGGGTGTGTGCTGTGTGTAGCTATGGCAGAAGTGTCCTTGTCACCACATTACCTGTGCATGCCAATGGGGTGTGCACTGATCACCTGGCCATCTCTGCACTGGCTCCTCTGCAGTTTGGCTTTTCTCTGTGCTGTTCCCAAAGCAGGTCACCCACAGGAGCCAGGAGCTGTGTCGATTTTTTACAGTTCTTGCCCTTTCTCGTTTGTAGGCGGATTTCTAGGTATGTCTATTTCCTACTTTCAGGTCAGCACGGAGCAGTGGGGGTTTATATTATATTTGAGTTTACAAAACTGCTACACTCTTTATTTAGTTGCTGAGCTCTGATCAGCCAGGTCCAGAGGAAGCCTGTTCCCACGTTCCTCCGATAGACCCCTGTGTTTGGTTTCCTGAGCATCCTCTTGATATCTTGTTGTACAAGATGTTTCCAGCTCATTTGTTTATTTATTTCTTGAGGCAGCACTAGGCCCAGTTGTCTCTCCCAGGAAGTCCTTTTCTCTTAGTGGGAGAAAAGCATGAGATCTGGGTGCTTGGTGCATTTCTGGGGGTGTTCCTGTGCTCTTGCTTTGAGACTCAGTGGACAGAGGTGGCCAGAACATCTGTTGTAGCACCCCAGTTCCCCACACGGAGCTGAAAACATTTCCACAACTATCCGTTTTTATCTGTATTCAACTGGACTGGCTCCACGCTGACAGCACCAGTCCTCAGATGGCACAGTGATGCCCTCATCCTCCTCCCTTGCCTTTTTTTAATGTGTCCCCCCAGTAGTAGAACATGACCCTTACCATCCCTAATCCAAGCAGGTTTTCGTCCAATGGGATAAACATGAAAAGCAGCTTCAGAGCTGTGAACCTGCCTCCGTGGGAGACTATGTTACCAGCAAGTGTACATTGTGTCTGCAGAATTCCTCCTGTCCTTACTTGGTCTGTGTCATCAAAACAGTTTGCAGTGTTAGTTAGGTCTGCTCTTTGCTCCCCATTCTGCCGATGCTGTAGCAGAATATATTTGCAGGCGAGCAAGATCCCTCTGCCCGGTGCCAGCCTTCTTCCCTCAGATCTTCCGACTCCCTGTTGTTGCACTTCATTTTACTGTGCACACATAGGCTTTTCCCTTGCTGAGCCATGGACTTTAACAAAGGCAGCAGCAAGCGTCTTGTATCCATCACCTCATTGTCCTGAAAACTGCTTCTAACACACTCAAAGCTCTGCTCTGCCACCTCTGGGTTCCTCGTCTCCTCCCTTTCCTCAGTCCCCGGCCAATTATTCTTACCAGGTTTTCCTAACTTAGTTTTTTCCAGAATGTCACATGAACAAAACTGCAGCAGTACATATTTTCTTGTTACTATTTTGTTTTGGTTTTATTGCTGTTGTTTCAGCGGTATGGTTTCTCAGCACACAGCAGAGGGGTAGGCACCTTTTTATTTATTTACTTTTTGATAGACCTGGCTTTTGTTTGTTTTGTTCTGCTTCTGTGCTGTTTTGAGAGTGCAGCATGGGAGAATCCTACAGGTCCAGGAATGTAGGGAAAAGAACATAACATTACGGCCACCGAGACGTGTTCACCTGCTGAATCTAAAGTTGGTTTGACATTAGGAAAACAACCGTGACCATGGTACATACAAAGGAGGAGATGTGACCATTGACAGGGATTTTAATGCATAGGTGACTCCACAAACTCTTACGAAGAATGGAGAAAGACCTAAAACCCAGCCCATGTTTCTAGGATCTTCACTGCTTTCAAGGTGCTTATTCACGTTGCTATATGTTAGTATTCTCTTATTATTTGAGTTTTCCAAAGATGACTTTGAGGTAATTTTTTCCAAGAAACCCAACTTAGATTTTTAATGCTTAGGTTCTCATTTTTTTCATCCCGTGTACCTCATCTCGGGTATAGTGAGTCTTTTCCAGTGACCACCACTGAGCAAAGTCTGTGTTGTTGTCTACAGATATGCACTTCCTGTATAGGAGTTCCACCCTGGAATCTCAAAGAAGCAAGGTTGGAGAAGCAATGCTGCAGGAAGGGAGGGGACAGGAGGAATCAGCCTGCTCAGAGGAAGACTTCAAGGACAGTGCAATTTTCTAGGGATCCCGATGCCTGTGTGGGCCACAAGGACACAGCTCAGGACTGTAAGCCCAGAACAAACTTGAGAACGACTCAAATCTAAATGTTTTGTCTGTCATGTGCTCCATGTGCAGGTCAATGATGCAAGTGGAAAGAGAAAATGATTGCATCGAATTCACCCACAGGCAAGCCTTGGGGCATTTTCTTCACTAATGACTGATGTGCTACCACCACTGCTCAAGTAGTTCCAGGTTGTATTTTAAAAAGCAGGCTGATCAGGTCCTGGAGAACAAGACACTAAGCATCTTTCTCCACAGGCTCTGCATCAGTTCCTGCCTCCAGGTTCCTGTCTTGATGTCCTTCAGTGACGATCATTACCTGCAAGTATAAGGTGAAATAAACCTTTTAATCCTTAACTTGATTTTGTTGAGTTTTTTTTTCGTTTGTTTGTTTGCTTGTTTTTTTAAATACAGCAACTCACAGAAATCTAGGATGTAGGTTCCATAAAAGCGACAGAAGCCTGTTGGGACCCTGGGAGAAACAGTAGTCCCTTACAAGAGGCACTCTCAGCGTTGCAGGAGTTCCGAGACTGTTTGCAAGGTTCACTGTGTCAAATGGGGTTTCCCTCCACTTGCTGGTTTTATATGTTGTATCTTATTTGAAACATATCTCTGCCACATGCCTCCTAGAAAGAAGTATTCAGTTTGAGGCAACAGCATCTGCAAGCCCAGGAATGCAGAGCAGTGCACAGACACCCACCCAGGGACTTTCAGGAGGTGGTCCTCCCGGTTAAACTCAGCAAGGCCATCATGCCTTTTCCTCAGGGACATCTGCAGCCTTGGGTAATACCAAACCATGTATACATGCAGGCATTATGCTTTTTCCCAGGCACGACTATCTATGAGAAAAATTAATTTACGAATTTTACACAATGATGGATTATCAATAACAAAACAGAGCCTAACAATGTGCTCTAATAAAATGTCTATGAACGTAGCTTGCCTTCCTCTGGCTCTCACAGCATAGACGCTGGGATGTTCCAGCGGTTCATCTGGGAACAGAGTCAGCAGTAGGTGACTAGCAGGTGGGGAGCATATACACTAGGAGCACACTGCACGGGGGATAAGTCATGGCGCAGGCACAGCACCAGGGGAATCCTGCTGCTTAAGAGCTAAGCCTTGTTTCTCTCTGTTATTTTCCATTTCCCATTTCTGACTGAGCTTTACTGTGGGCATCTGAAACAGTGAGAGACTGAGCTGCAGGAATAGATGGGAGACGATTACAACATAGTCTGAGTGGTCTATTTTCATATTTGACAGGTGACCAATGTCATGATTAAAACCAAGGAGCCCTTAGGTTTCCTTATGGCCTGGCAGAAAGAACGATGGGGTAGTCGCATGCAAATTCTGGCTTTGCTGCTAAGTAGCTTACAGCCTTGCTGCTCACTTACATGACCGCACTCCATACATAAAGTAAAGAAAAAATCGAATTACTATGTTTTTAACCTCTCCCACAGATTCTACGAGGCTTAGATAAATTAATATGCGTTGGAATAGTAAGGGTTAAAAAAATCTATCGTACAATTGTTGGCTACAGTGTTCAGGCTGATGGCTGCATACAGCAGGGAAGAACACTTGGATATTGGGCAGCTCTGTGAATTTAGCACAGTGGCTCTGTCATTCTCCCTCTTTTTCTCTAACTAAATAACTACACAATCAGTTGGACTAATCTGAGATCTTCCAGTACTGGGTACTGATGTGCGCTGGTTTCCGGCACATTCAGTCTGGCTTCGTACGTGGTCCCTTCTCACTTCTGGGAGATTTTGGCTACAGAACTCAGTCCTTCTCTCCATCATCCTGGCTTGGACAGTTCACATGGCCCCTGTTCACCATGCAGCTAAGCAGGAGTCTCCAACTAATACCGGATCACGTATCAACTCTCCCCTTTCGCTCATCTCCAAAGCCCTCGTTCAGTGGCCTTTATTGGCCGAGTCTTGCCTCTTGGTGTTGTTGTAGAGAATATGGACTGGGTTTTCTAAGTCAGTGTTTCTCTAGCTGGAGCTGCCAGATTTTCTCAGGATTTCTAGAACCTTCTATTGCCTCCTGAGAGACTATCCGTAGGAGTTACATTCCTTCTAGCAAACACCAGTCCTTCTGCAACTTGTGCCTTCCTTTGTCTCAGCAGCTCTGGGATGGCATCTTCTTCCTCAGTGTTCCTCTCTTGTTCTTCCAACATCTGAACAATCAAGTCCCAGGTCAGATTTTGCCTGTTTGGAATTCTAGTGTGCTGTCCATCTTGCTTATTGTGTGTTAACTGATAGAAACGTTAGTCTCCTGCTCTCAATCATGGGGTACAATGGTCCAACTGAAGATACTTATTTGTCCCTCACGGGATTTCACATGTGAGAGAAACTTCCTGGGGCTATCATAACATTTTATAAAACAACTGATTCTTGCCATTTGGACCACATGGTATGAACACATGTGTCACTTTCAAAGACCAGCATGGGTATGGAAGAGGACATTCAGCTTCACTTAATAAAATGTCTCGGTCACTTCCACAGATAAAACCATGGGCTGTTAGGAGGCATGTTATAAACGTACATTTTTAACAGAAGTACTTAAAGTTCTCCCCAAAATATAAAACAATAGAAATAGATGAACACATACATGTGTGTCGCACACATGCTCCATTAAATTCCTGGCTCAATAAGTTCTTCTCTCCCACAATCCTATATGTTGGCTTTTTTCACATAGTCAAGCCAACAAATAAATAAAAGCAAAAAGAAAACAAGAGTAGTTAGCCAAGCAAGAGTGTTTGTATTTCTAGCAGCTCCATTTTCTTCAGGGTTTGGGCAGCAGGGGCCCAGAACACCACTCTGCTTGGGAAGCTTACAAAATAGGTTCAAGGGACTTGGTGGCCCGCCCGCTTTCCCTGGCTGGCTCGACAGAACCATGGACACATATTCCGTTCCCGGAAACCTAAGGCTCCATCTGCCTGGTAGGCTCCTGCAGGTATGGAGTGGCCCCCTCACAGAGAGACGGAGTTCAGCCTCTGCTTAGGCCTCTGGAGCTTTCCCTCCTTCCTTTGACTATCCCCTCCCCTGGAGAAGAAGGTTATTTTCAAACCTCCATCTGTTTTGTGTTTAACGTGCAGAAAGGTTGCACATTTTCAGGGACCTTGTTCATAAGCAGTAGATTGTACAACAGTTTATTACACAAGTGGAGGTTTTTATGGCTGGCCTTTGTTGAGCTGCCAACTGGGAGAGAGAACATAACGTGCTTAGCCGTCCCTATCAGGAAAAATGAGAAAGCATTACATACCAGTCAAATCGCTGCACATCGAAAAGCTGGTAACCAAACCCAGAACCCCTGCAGCACAGCTGGTGAGGAGGTTTTGCTCATGAATAGTATTTTTATATCCATAATTTTTCTCCAAGTCACTTATGTCACAGGAGGGGTCCTGAATTGCTACACAAGACATGTATTAATGGCAGAATAAAAGTTTCATTAATAAAACATTTTAAATCTGACCTTTGTTAATACAAGCATCAAACTAGACTCTGGAAAAAGCAGACGGCAAAAATGTGTGTGTGTGTGCACACACGCGCGCGCACTTTTGGGTGTATGATATATGCTTGGTGTGTGTATGTGATATGTGCATGGTTGTGTGTATAAGGTATGTGTGCATATGTGGTATGTATGTATGTGTGCTGTGTGCATTTGTGATATGTATGTCTATTCTGTCTTATGTGTTTTGGGTAAAAGTGTCTGTGTGTACCCAGTTTTAATCACATCGAAATGTTGAGGCCATCAGTTATGTCAACATGCTGTGGCTCTATTAAGCCTCTGTCCTCACCCAAGGCAATACACTATGTGGTCCTAGAAGAGACTGATTTTTAGTATCACTTTGCTCTCAGGTAGAAAGTGAGCTGACCCTGCTGGAATGCTTTGTTTTAGAACAATTTTACTGTGGCAGACCAATACCTATGCCAATGAGTTCTTATGCACGCCATATTCCTCATAGCTCAAACTATCCCATAGAAGTTTCTGGTGTGGACCCTAGAAGTGTTTCTGTCTAACCGTGATCCGCAAAGACTGCACCCAATGCCTTCTGGGGACCCCACCCCAGACTCACTGAATAGAATCTCTTAGAGTGGGCATGGTATTGGAAAGTTCTATAGGTGGTTCTGGAGTGGGCACAGGTGTTGGAATGTTCTGCAAGTGATTCTGGAATGGGCACAGTCGTTGGGGTGTTCTGCAGGTGGTTCTGGAGTGAGCACAGGTTTGGGGTGCTCTGCAGGTAGTTCTGGAGTGGGCACAGGTGTTGAGATTTTCTGCAAGTGGTTCTGCAGTGGGCACAGGCATTGGGTTGTTTGGCAGATGGTTTGGGTTCAATCAGGAAGGCCCCCAGAGCCAAGTGCCTCATCTCTCTAATGGAAAACAGTGAGCTTGGAACACCGACTTTCCACAGAAGTGACTCACTGTGAATTCTCCTCTCCAGTGGGGTTTTTCTCACCAGTCCGTGCAGCTATAACTTTGTGTCCCAACTTCTAACCCTTCCCTATGAAAGCAACATTCCTGAACCCAGCCCAGTCCTGTTTCAGTGTATACCCAGACAGACAAACAGCCACTACTGTCAGCAGCAACAGCTCAAGCACCCCCAGGAGTACAGAGGCGATGGTGCAAAACATAGGAGACAATCACAAGTCAAGAGACCCCAAAGACCCACTTCTTGCACCGGATGGTTCACAGAGAGTGGGGGTCAGGAAGTGAACCTTTACCTGAAAAATTCTAGCTTGTTCTCATTAGGGGTCCATCCTGAGAAGCCTTGTTGGTTTAGACCAGCGGTTCTCAACCTTCCTAACACTCTGACTCTTTAATACAGTTTCTCATGTGGTGATGACCCCAATCATACAATTACTTTTGTTGATACTCTATAGCTGTAATTTTACTGTTACGATTAGTAATGTAAATATGTGTCTTTCGATGGCCTTAGGTGATTCCTGTGGAAGGGTCATGCCATCCCAAGGGGTTGAGAGCCACTGATTTAGCCAAAGCAGTCCCAGTGTGTGCCTGTCTCCTGACACACATGAGTGGCTCCTGCATCTCTTCACAGAGGGTTCCAAGTTGGACATTAAATTACATGACTCCCTTCCTCTGTACCAGCTCTCCAGAGGGCGCGGTACACACACTGTCATTGAAAGTTCCTGTCTCAGGCTGACAGTCCCAAGCCTCCTAACTAGGCGGAGGCAGAAGCTGATAAAGTACTCCATCTGATAGACAGCTAATACCCCCCGAGGGGGACACATTGGTTAGTAGCCTCGGGGTGTCTCAGCCTAATCACCCTAGCTTTAATGCCACTTAAATCCGAGTGCAAGCACCGAAGGAATTTGAGGAATTCGATGATATAAATTGTATTTTTAGAGCTGTGAATGACGCGCGCCAGTAAGATGGTGTGGGTACTAAAGATAGCTCTCGCTGGTTTTCCCATGATTTATCACAGGCAAGTTCACAGCAGGTTGGGGCTGGTTGCACGCTGGGGTGACACACGCGCTGGCACGGTCTCGTGAGCAACCATTCATAACATATTTATCACAAAGCATAATTTCCATGATAGCAACCTGATTCACGGGCGCTCGCTACCCAGCGGCTCAGCTGGATGACTCCGTGGTGGAGGCAGGCTACGTTTCGTAAGGTCTGATCCCAAGTTAGAGTTTGGAGGGAAGGAAGGGAACAGGACGTGACTAGTTCACCAAACAAAATGTAAGCACAGCCTCAAAAAAAAAAAAAAAAAAAAAAAAAAAGAACCGCACTTGCAGGCAGATAAAGAAAGCTGTTTTGTACAGGGCTGGCTGAGCCTCAGGGACTGGGCCTTATAGGACACTCCTTAGGGCTTCTTTTCTGTATTTACTCCCCATGTATCTGCTAAAGCTCCTTTGTTCTTAATTGCCAGCTAGGAAAGCAACTTTTTCTCCTCTGTACTCAAATGCTGTAGCACGAGGCTCTTAAATAAATAAATAAATACCCCCATAGCATTGTGGGACAGACCAGAAACTGTGATTGGATACTCAGAGACCCCACACTCAGCTAAAAAAAAAAAAAAAAAAAAAAAAAAATGCAGCTTGTCTTATTCCTCTGTAACTCTCCTTAATTTCTTTGTTGAATTCCAATTTGGCTTAGCTATGAAGATATAATCTCAGTCAAATCGGAGGGGGTCTGTCCTCATCTAAACCCCGGGACAGGGAAGACATAGGATGCTGTCACCTCCCTCCTTGTCTGTTTGCCACCTTGCTGATGCGCAGGGGTGACTGGACTATATGAAGCAGGTGGTGAGAGATGGGGCTACCTCCCCAAGGACGGCACCATCAGGTCAGTGTCCCTGCTTCCCTGGCTCTTCTTCTCCGGTTTGAAGAGTCTGGCTTGGAGCAAAAGGCTTCCAGCTTCTCATCTAATCTTTTACATCTTTGGTTTATGACCACAACCTGGGGTTTGGAACTCAAAAACTAAAAATATGCCTCCTCTGGTAGCTGTGTTTTGCTGGTTTTCCCTTCCATCAAGTTTAACAGGGGCCTAATGGAGAAAAACACAGGAAATACCGGAGAAAGCAGATGGGTATATGTCTCTCTAGAGACAGCTCACCTTACCACACGGGGGAGCTATGGAGCTAGAGCCAGAAGGTGGCCACTACACTACAGGGTGGCCACTGTCTTTACACAAAAATTCAGTCAAACCCCACATTTCCTAGCTCTGTTTCCTATCTGGCACCTCTCTGTGCCTCAGGTTCCTCATGCAGAAAATTGGGAGTTGTAACAGTGTGTGTCTCACAAGGTGATATGAGTATAAGGCCCTTGATGAACTAATTATACAGTTATCATCAGCAGGGTGCCACACTCCCGTCCCTTAACGCCACCAGGGGCCACGGTTTTGTTAGCCTGACGCACAGCGGATCCCTGATAGAGAAGGCGAACTTGTCATGTCCAGCATTCCCAGGGCAGGAAGGAGCAACTGATCTGAAACATGAGGGGAAACAAACAAACAAAACAAAACAAAACAAAAAAAACCAAAAAAACCTGAAATTCCTAGAAATGGTGGCTTCTGGTCAAATCTCAATCAACCTCAATAAAGACGGGTGAAGCCGCGGCACAGAGGCAGACCCTGGAGGGGTTGTAACCAGGAGTGGAAAACACATTAAAGCTTCCAGTCCACACCTGCCGCAGGGAAAGGATGGAGGGGAAGGATGAGAGGCAGGGTTGAGAGTGGTTGGCAGCCAGAGCAGAAATAAGTCTTTGAAACGAAGAATTCCTGTCAAGCCTTCCCTGAGGCAGGGAAGCCGGCTTGAGCCTTTGTTAGGGGAGGAGCCATCTCAGTGAAGAGGGACGGAAAGGGGACACTGAGGGAGGAGATTAATCTCCCCACTCCCCTCGCCACATGCATCTCATCCTGCATCACACCAGCGGATGGACACAAGGGTGGCAATGTGAGGATACAGGACACTGCATCAGCTGTGCCTCCTACTCTAGAGCCAGCCGGCTCCATCCACATCTGTCTCAAGCTACAAACAGCTCAGACGAATGAATGAGTTCAGCAGGGCAGGGAAGGGGACATCGCATCAGAAGACAGGAGTCCAGGACTCCAGAGAAGTCAGTGACCAGCTATCCCTCAGCTCTGCTAGAGGCAGTGGAACTGGACAGAAACAGCTTCACAGGAATCGAGTTAGATTGTGCTGTGGGAGGCAGAGACGCATCACTGGGAGCTGACTTTGCCGTTTACCAGATGTAGATCAGTCTGCTGACTCTCCCTGGGCTCCAATTTCCTTGTGTATACAGATGGAGGTAGTAAGAGTGTGACCCTCATCTGAGGATTTTGAAAATTAGAATCAGTTGTCTGTTCATCATTGAGAAGTGCTGTGAGGTCTCTGTTGTTGCTAGTACCACTGTAATGATTCCCTAGTGGGATCCTGGGGACTTCTTGACCTTAGACCCTTCCTCACTCAGAAGAGCAGTTGTGCTTTTCTTTCTAATGTTTAAGCATTTGTTTTAAACAAAAGGAAATGTTGCATGCTTCCGGACACAGGTGATAGGATGTTCTCAATCACTGGACCTGGGCTCAGGTGTAGTTCAGAGGTGGCGTGTGTTCCACACACTCGTGGCCTTGAGCACAGTGGACCCAGCAGAACATCAGCCAGAGCCACTGTGGAGCTAGATCAAAGGCTGATTGATACACTTCTGTGGTAAAGAACTGGGTGACGGATATGTGAGGCTCTAGAGGGGGGCGGGCACAGTTGATCTCCATCACATATTCTTCCAGAGTCAATAGAATTCGACTTAGTCCTAGGGTTAGAGGGTGGCCATAAGGATGGGGTACTGACAGTGACGGGGAGGGGGTACTGCCTTCTCAGATGTGTGTTCCGAGGATCTCAAAGGTTGAACAGACTTAAGATTTATCTCATAACAGAGTTTGGCAGCTCTAGTTCACACTCTTTGGGGCCCTCGAGATCCATCTGCCCAGGGCCTTCTTCATCTTTTCATGATCTGGAGACCCCCACTAGACAGAAGGGAAATGGAAGGGCTTACACTCCGGAGACCCCTCTAGACAGAAGGAGAGGATGACCTTGCCCTCAAGTATCCTGTAAAGATATAAGAAATACTTATGAAAGCCCCCATTCCAGGGCCAGCCAGCAACAGCCTACCATTTTGGTTGGGTTTGCTGACCACAGTTTGGCCACTGTTGGATCTCTTGGATCTGCTCTGAAGAGGCACCCAATTTTCTGTGATAAATCTCTAACTTTCTCCATCAAAGGAGTCTAGCTCCCTCTCTGCAACATCGCCTATCTTCCATGTGATAATATTTCTCATAGTTATAACAGCTGTCAGGTTAAGTGTTTTTGTTAAATTTTATGTATGATATTACACAGAGTTCCTTTGTGGACAGTTTTCATGAAGGTGGTAGATTCATCTCTGAGGCCCTGATAATCGAGTCTCACAAACTGGGTGGCTTAAAAATCATCAGTAAATTTATTTGCTCACAGTCTGGAGGCCAGAAGTCTGGAGTCAACATTGCCAGTGTTGATTCTTTCTGGAGGGCGGCTCTGATCAGGCCTCTCACGCGTCTGGTAATGACCAGCTGTCCTTGGGGTTCCTTGGCATGGAGACACATTGTCCAATCTCAGCAGCCTTTCCACGTGTGTCTGTGCAGCCCTCTCCGTACTGAATTAGAGTTCTTTCCAACAACTTTGTCCTAATTTGAGTCAACCTCCAAAGATCCAGGTAATGTTATATTTACAGATTCTGGGTTAGAATATCAACATATCTTTTTGAGGAACACAGCTCAGCTTCTATCAGGTGAGCAGCAGTGTACTTAATTGCGGATAAGAGCTGCCTGTGTTCCTTCCCCTTTTGTAATGGTGACAGACAAGACAGATAAGGGCCCACCAACTTGAGCTTTACCCTTCCTTACAAGTTGCAGAGTCTGCCATTATTGCTGCTACCTTAAAGAACGTAGACTTTTCCTTTGTCCAGTGTTTTTTTTTTTTAATGGACATGGAACAATGAACCAGAAACCCTGCACATTCTGTACCCTCGTCTATTTTCAATTTATAAATGCTGTATTCAAAATACCGGAACAGTGTGGCTTGTGGTTACTAACAAAATTAAAAATAAAAGCAAAAAGTCTCATAACATCCATGTCACCCCGAGAAGGAAACGCAGCCTGGTGCCCTGGACAAGAAATGGACACTGTGTTGCATTCTCACCCCTTTCTGTAGGGGTCGGATTGAAAATTACTACCAGCTGGTTATAATTCTGTTCTATTTTGAAACAGATGACTGAGAATCTCGAAGCCATCCCTGGGACTCTGCTCTCTTTCCCCTACTTGGTGTAAGTTGTAGAGATCCAATTTGCTCAGGAAGGGGGCAGAATTTTGGGGGATGATATCACCTCCACCCCACCAGCAGAAAGTCTACCACCCCCTAGAGTTTGAGCAGCTGGGCTCTCCACGTTTCTCTTTGGGTGTCCTTCAGCACTTTGTATCTTGTGCCTTTTTGAGGGTGTTTAGTATAGTCTGCTATGCTTGAGTCTCTTCTACCCCTCTAAGGAATATCCCCTTTCTGCTACTACCTTTAAAGTCTTCCACCTGGAGAGTAGAACCTTGAGACTCTGCAAGTGACAGGGAGCCTACCAACATAAATCCTTTAGAACTAGGAAGGACACAGGCAGCTTGACGCAGTGTGCCACCAACTCCTAGGTGGGACTCTTGACAAGGTAACAAGTCACAGCTGAGGACTCTGTATTATTTGCTAAAAAGCTGAGAACTTCCTAATTTCTGGGAGCTGCGGGGAGCAGTCCAAAGCAACGCTAAAGTGTCAATAAAGAGCAACAGTTTCTATTACACTTTATCAACAGAACCGGCACTAACTGCAGATAATGTCGGGGCGGGCGGGGGGGGGGGGTGCCAGCAATAGTCTTGGCTTCTTCCATGGTGTAAGCGAACCTGGGTGATCGGGCAGTGGTCTGTTCTGAAGTCAGTTTCATTGTTTATGGAAGAGGCAGCCTCAAATCCACTCCTAGCTTGGAGGTCCGGGCAGTTATTTCAATCTTCGTCTCAGGGAACAAGGGAAATCTCAACTTTGAAAAAGAACAAAAGTCTGGCTAAATCTCACCCATGGTTTGTTCCCTTTTTTCCTGCCTTATTGCTTTTCTGTTGCTGTGATAAAGCCAGCGTGGCCTCAGCAACTCATAGAAGAAAGGGTTTATTTGGGCCTTACAGTTCCAGAGGAAGAAGAGCACACCATGTGTGTGTCTGTCTCTGTGTCTGTGTGTGTCTGTGTGTGTGTGTCTGTGTGTGTGTGTCTGTGTCTGTGTGTGTATGTGTGTGTGTCTGTGTGTGTCTGTGTCTCTGTGTGTGTGTGTGTCTGTGTGTGTATGTGTGTATACATGCACACGTGTGTGCAGTGGGATGGTACAGCAGCAGGCAGGAATGGTCACGTGGGTAGGCAGCAGCAGAGAGCTCATATCCTCCACTCCAAGCACGCAGAAGGGAGCGAAACAGAAGTGAATGAGGCCTTTTAACTCTCAATGCTGGTCCCCAAAGACACGCCCAGAAAGGCCCACCCATTGACCTCCTCCCCCCCACAGCACGATCATCTGTGGACAACATATTCAATGTCAGGCTACGGGAGAGTTTCTAAGAATATACATTTTGCCTGAAGGAAAGAGATTTGCATGATCATTGCCTTAAGAGAACAATAGAAATTTCATTCATGTCCGTGGTTTTCCCACAGGGTTTAGCCCCTCAGACCACTCATACTGGACATGGTCTATCCTATGAGGCATCTGGGATCAGCACTTTTATAATCTGTCTGCATGCAAACGTCTTCATGGTTCTCAGACTACGTGTTATCACACTTAACATTCTCAGGGATGTTGGCCGTCCGTGGCCTGTGGTCAGCATCCTAACACAGAAAGGCAAGCACCCTTTGGAGAGGTGGAAGGTGTGGGTTTAAGAGCTGTGGAGGCCCTTTGTAACTTCTGCTTACTGTCCTTACAAATCTGTATTCTCTAAATCTTTTCACATTTTTTTCTTTTGTTGATGTAGTCCCATGAGCAGGAAATATCACCCATTACTTACATACTAACCCAAAATGACTATGGATCTTTTGTTATCTATTAATATGTGTTATGCATGGTGGGTCTGGCTTTGTGTACTGTGGCACATATGTAGAGGTCAGAGGTTAACTCTACAGAGTCTGTTCTGTTTCTGCGTCTTTTATTTTTTGTTTTTATTGTTTTGCTTTTTTGAGACAGGGTTTCTCTGTAGCTTTGGAGCTTGTCCTGGAACTAGCTCTTGTAGACCAGGCTGGCCTCGAACTCACAGAGATCCACCTGTCTCTGCCTCCAGAGTGCTGGGATTAAAGGTGTGCGCCACCACTGCCTGGATTGTTTCCACGTTTTAAGTGGATTTCAGGAATCAAACTCAGGTCCCCTGAGTTGTACCATAAGCCCCGTTACCTGCCGAGCCATCTCACTACAGATTTTCAAAATTTAGTTCTTGATTTTATTTACTAACCTGTCTGTGGGGGGTCATGCCTCATGTCTCTGGTTTAGGTATAGGTGACTGTTAATGACTATTAACATCTGCCCTGTCTATGTGGGACCCGCTAGACCTGTCGTCTTAGCTCTCCCTCGGGCTGCTCAGACAACCTGGGCAACGGGTTCTGATTGGTATTTTCTGCTTTGGAAACTGCGAAGCAGAGAGTTCAAGAAACTGGTCCAAGGTCACACAATCATCAAAGGGGCCAGAATTCCATCCAGAAAAAGAACAAGATCTCAGTCTCCAGCTTTGCCAGCTTCCGTGCCAAAGCCGAGCATCCCCTGAATGCACTCAAACGAGAGCCGCAGATAAGCATGGCTTTGCACTCCGCTATTGTTTTTCCATCAGAAATAGAACTTTTCAGTTTATTTAAACAGCAAAAAGCACAACACTGCTGTTACCATGGTGGTTGCGCTTTCAAAGATTTAGGCAAAGTATAAAAATATAAGCTCCCAGACACATTAAGCACCTTGCCCCTCAATCTTATCCAAGAAATCTTAACCCTTCTCTTCTTCCTTTATGCCATCTAAAAGAGTTCTTAGCGTTTTCTCTGTTGGTGGAATTTGTCATACTTTTGCTCTTTAGATTTTCCTTTATGGCATGACATTTTATTGTATTATATCTCAGAAGCCATTAGAAAAGGACCTGCCTTCTTTCTCAGTTCATCAATGTCCTCCTGCACAAGGACCACCTTGTGAGCTTGCCTTCCACAGGGGAAAACCATTCTGAGCACACGCGAGTGTCTGCATCCCACAGCGTTTGCACATCTTTGGCTGCTTCTATCACACTGGCTGTGGCATGGAGCGTGATATGACAAGAGAGAGCCCACGTTCGCCTTGCAGGGGTCTGTGGGGGAAGCATGGATGTTTCCCACATCCTGATGTCCCTTGAAGGGATGGCTTTGGGTGCTCTCTGTCACATCACACTGAGGCGCCTGTCTTCTATTTCTAGTCTTCTGAGAGTTATGTCTTAGGTGGACGGGGAACTTCATCAAATGGCTTTTCTGCATCAGTTGACATCATCATGTTTTAATCATTGTACTCAATTTATTTTAGGTGTGTGGGGGGTGTTTGCCTGCATGAACACCACATGTATGCTGCTGCCCGTGTCATCCAGAAGAGGCCAGCAAGTCTCCTGGGACTAGAGTCATAGATTGTTGTGAGGTGCCATGAGGACGCTGGACTTGAATCCTGATCCTCTGCAAAGATAGGTCGTGCTCTAAACTATGGAGCCCCTCGCTCAAGACCCCATCGTGTGGTTTTTCTTATAAAGGTTACTGAGGGAGTGGGTTATGCTGATTAAGTTGGGACTACTGAGCTAGCCTTAGACTCTGCGCACTGTGACACATTCTTTACACTTACTGGGTACATCTTACCAGTCTTTTCATGCCCATGCCTTTGAATGGTCTTGGGCTATAGTTTCCACTCTTCCCTCAGCTCTCTCTCCCTCCCTCTGTTCTTTTTACCTGTCTGGTCTAAGCAACAGAGCAGGGATGACCTCATAGGAGGTCAAGGAGGTGAAGGGTGCTTCTTCTTCTTCTTTTGGGGAGAGATATTATAGAGTTGGCCCTCCTTTGAAAATGTATGAGAGAATTTTTTAACAAAAATCTCTGGGCCCAGAGATTTTTTTAAGCAAGTTTTGCTACAATTTAATTCCCTGAACGTTGTAGGACTGTCTAAGTTGTCCATCACACTATTATTACATTGTGAGGGAAGTTTGGCAATCTGTTGTTTTAAGGCATTGGTCCATGTGCCTAACTTGTTAAGATATTCATAGCACTGCTCGTCGTGGGGGAGGAGGGATTGAACCCATAGCCTTGCACACGGCAGTTGACTGCTTCACCATTGAGCTGTACCTTGAGCCTTCTGTAAATGTTGAAACAAGGTCTGTAGGCTAAGTTCTGTAGAACACTGGGAATGTAGGTGTATCCCAGCACACCCCAGCCCCTTACTATTTTGTAATGTTGCTGGGGATTTTAGTGGTATCCTCAATCTAGTCCCTGCTGTCGAATTTTGTTCCCTCCTACTTCCTTTGTCAGTTTTGATAAAATCGTCTCAATTTTTTGGTCTTTCCAAAGAATCAGGTTTAGATTTCTTTACTCTCTATAGAATTTTTTGTTTCCAACTTCTTTTATTTTTGGCATGGCACTTATTTCATTTTTAAGTTAAAAGCTCTGATTTTTTAAACATAATCTCAAAACAAAACAAGAAACAGAAGAAGAAGGATTATCCACTGTATGGGTGGATGGATATCCAGCAGATGGATGGTTTGTTCAGTTTGATATCCCTGATTATTTTCCGTGTCTTACTCAGGAGTATTGAAATACAATTGTGGTGTTTTAAATGTTTTCTGGTCAAGTGTGTGAGACTTGGTAATGAGCCTTTTAAATCCTTGTCAGTGGCTTACACGCTAACACTCACTGTATTCTCCGGGTAAGCTGGGCTTTTACCAGCATGCAATGTCTCTATCCCAGACAACCCACTCCACTCTGCTCATTTGCTGTTTCCTAGGCCAGAGTCTTGCTGTACTGTGCAGGCTGACCTAGAACTCATGATCATCCTCCATTGTCCACTTAGAAGTAGCCTACTCACCTCATTATAGTGTGGAAAAGTTTCTTGTAAACATCACATCATGTAAAACTATACTTTTACAGGCAGAGCACACCTGCTGGGTATTGTCTACTTAGAAGGTGGGTAGGCTGGAATAAAATCCCTTACTATATGGTTCCCGGGCTATGTGACCTTGAGGAATTACCTGGTTTCTCTTCTGTTTCCTTAAATGCAGAATGATAATAGTTTGTTGTCAGTTGGATTGATAATTATGAAACGCTTAAAACACCTTTCTGTGTGCCGAGTACTCAAGATAATACTCTTTCTCTTCTTCCTCCCCGTGCCATCCTCAGGAGGCAGGCAAGCTTGGAATACCAATACGCAGGAGCAAGCTGAGTGCGAAGCCAGAATCACCTACAGACATAAGCCCCCAGATTATCCTTTTCAAAAACAGAGAAAACTACCTCACTTCCTGTGATCTATTACATACTGAAAACCTTCCTACCGGGAAGCGTCCAATTCTTTCCTCTTCTTTGTTCAAAGCCAGCATGAAATTGATTCCATGCGCTTGTTAAGACACAAGGGTTTTTCAGTGCGACTGCTTCCTGCAGTAGAGCTCGCGGGACGAAACTCACCAAGAACACCCAGGAAGTTGGGCCGCAGACTCTCCCTGCCTGCAGCTGCTGAAGGAGGCTCACCCCAGCCTTGCGTTTCTTGTCCATGCCATTAAAATATTTTAGTACACAGGGAATGACAACTTAGTAAAGAAAATGAACAAAATTCAATTGTTTCATTACTTTACTTTTTCTCCATAGATTAAAAGAAAACCCACGTAGGTTTGTGCTCATCTGAGTACGGGTCACTCTTGTGATATGAGTTAGGTACCCAGTTTGGGTGGACTTTACTTTTATCTCAAAGCACTTGGCAGAGAGGGCAACAGACTGAATAATGGCCCCCAAAGGCCCACATCCTCACCTCTGGACCCTGTGAGTGTTAGCTTGAATAGCAAGAAAGAGCTTTGGTGGCATGCTTAAGTATGGATTTTGAGATAAAGAGGCTGCCTTGCGTTTTCTGACTGGAGTCTAAATTCCTGCGTGGGTCTGGTTATAAGAGGTAGACAGAGGGAGCCCATACCATAGGAAAGGGGCTGTCCATATGGAGGCAGAGGTGGAGGCTGCATGGTCGCAAACCGAGTAAAGCTGACAACCACTAAGTACCAAAAAGGTGAGTGTCTCTGGAATGTGGCCACGCTGAGACCTCCATCTCAGGCCAGTGTTGCTGATTTCAGACTTCAGCCTCCAGCCTTGAAGAAAAGTGTTTACATGTCCAAATACTGCATTCTAACTATAGAATATACAGGTATAGTGTATTTATGATTCTCACAGTCCCAGGCATAGTGTGAAATCAATATGGATTTAGCACAAGCTGTACACATTTTGACATTCTCCTCAGCTGGTGCTAGGCGGTGTCCTCCTCGTGCCAAAGCTGGGTGTCAGCACTCTACCACAGTGCCCACTCAGTCCCGTGTCCATGCAATAGGTCACATGCATGCTAACACGTGTTCTGCCAAGATGGTGTGCACAGGTTAGGTGTACGGGATGCATTTTTAAACCTCTGATAATTTGATGTATGGATGACAGGTACATGAGGCCATCACCCAGTTGCAGGGCCGTATATATGTGGAGAGCTTCTACAGGGCACCTGCCAGGGCTCGCCACAGGGGCCTGCACTATCGGCAGCACTGTAATTGTTTGACCACATTATATGAAAGGTAGCAATGGGCCTCCCTGATTGTCTTCAGTATTAAAGCTTAGAAACAAACAAACAAACAAACAAACAGAAAACCCCTTTTTAAAAAAATAATTTGTTGGTTCTTAGAGTTTCCTAAACAGAGAGTGAAGCATTGGCATGATACTATTCCTAAGTGGACACAGCTGTGTGATTATGCTTTGTTTATTTAAGTAATGTATTCCTTTAGTGGAGGGGTATATGTACAGATTCAAAATTTTGTCAATTTTACTTAATATTTATTGATAGGAAAATGTTTTCACAGACCAATAATTTGTTCCTTTTGAACATATTGCAATTCATTGTATTATAGTTAAGCCAACAAGGTAAGTGTGCATACCTATATACACATGTACACACACACACACACACACACAGAGAGAATCAAGAGCAGGTTGGTGGAGCTGTTTTGCAGGGACAACAAAGCTAGCAGCCTCTGAAGGGTGGATCAGTGTCAGCAAGACAAAGCTTGAATTTATGATCCCAGAGTTGTGTGGTGTGGCCACACAAGTGTGACCTCAGTTGCCTGAGCCTGAGGTGGCCTGAGGAGATACCAAGGTCAGCCCATCGTGGGGATATTGAAGCCATCTAGACCTTCTACAGAACTTATGCAACAGGAAAGCTATGAGCCAATGTGTTGAGTCAGTCCATGCGTTCATTGGCTTGGTGGGAGTCGAGGGAGTTAAGCAGAGCAGAGAGGGGTGGGAGCTATGAATGAATTACTCTTTGCGAAGCCACTTGCATCCACAAAGAAGTGGTGCTGTGGAGGTGTGGCCACTGTTCAGAAGCAGCCTGTGGAGCAGTGATGATACACCTCTCACCTTTGGATGCAGAGTTCATGGAGAATGGAAGAGGAGCATCAAGGGACATTGGAGGGAGACCCTGTTCCAACCAAAGATGAAAATATGTGTGCATGTTTAATAAAAAAGGTTGGAAGGAGGGACCTTGTTATGGCGAAGTATTCCTAAGAGACAAAGAACCAGTGGAAAGTTGAATGACAAGAGTAGATGTGAGGATACGCGATGTTCTGACCAGGAAGAAGCAATGGAGCTGCAGAGCGGGAGGCCTTCCTGCTCTTCTGCAGAGCACGGCCCATGGTGGAACTCTGAACCGTGTCCTTGTGGCTCTCCAGGCTTTACCCTTCCTGCGCCTGCAAGGGGCTGGTCCTCCGTGTAGCTGACTAAGGTCCTCTGCTCATCTTGTCACTCAGCTTCTTTGCTTCCCAGCCTGCAGAATCTTCTTCTTTAAAGTCTGTAAACTTAGACCATGCATCTATAATATTAGAATAGGCATGGCTTTAGTCTTCTGACTGATGGCCCCCAAGCAGCCATCAACATGAGGGTGGGCTTTCTCTCTGCCTTGCTAACTGTAAGCACAACCACTACCTGCCAGGGCATTGACCAGAATTGCGTTTTGCTCAAGGGACCTGACTTGGCCTCTCTTGTCTCTACAGTATGGGTAAGTGTGTTTATGTTTTTTTTTCTCTTGGGCAGTAGTGTTCTTTACCCTCACGCCCCAACATTAGCACAGACATTGAGCTTTCTGGTCACTCTTCCCCCTAAATATTACATTATTTTCCTAGTTTCTTGGCTCCTAAATTATCTTTTTCTTCCCCTTTTGAGTTCTCCTATGTATTAAATATATTTTTATTATTTCTGTTAAAGGAAGAGAAGTCATATTTGTTTGCATGCCTAAGCTTTCCCAAGTCCCTTTGTTCCCAGATGTGTTCTCAGAGTTGCCTCCACAACTCTGCCTTCTGTGTCTCTGTTTCTGCTTCCCTTGGTCAATGGCCATGACTTACCTTGTTTCAACTAACACAACCTAAGGAAGATGCCCATAAGTCACTGAGTTAATTAGAGAAACAAGTAAAGCTTGACTGTCCTCTTTTGACATGTAATTATGACTGTCTCATAATTACATGTCCCATTTATCTCATCTGAGATGGGAGCAAACTGTGAGGGACTGTGACCCCCTCCTAGCCCCATGACTTATCAAGTGCCATGGCTTAAAGAACCACACAGTGCCAACCATAACCCCCCAGAGAATGCTGCCCTTTTAAATCTGTTTGCATCTGAAGTCAGCCACATCTCCTTCAGCTGATCTTAAAATAATTCCTCACTCAGAGAATCCCAGCGTCTCAGCCCCGAACAACACCAGAGAGCTGTAGCCTGGAGCAATTGCTTATTTTTGCAGGCCCAGAATCAGCTCTTTTTAATGAACACAAGGCTTGGGGCTTTTATTCAAATGTTTCTCAAATCTCCCGAATCATCTTATAAAATCTGATCAAGAGAAGCCTGACCCTCATCCTGCCCAGGCTGGACATTTCTTTCAAATTGCTATTCACCAACTCTGATTATAGACATACAGACAGATGAACAGGTCATGCTGATTATTGAGCTCCAACTTTCATTTCTTTGCAACAAAGCAAGCCAAGGTTTTGGAGGACCAGAGTATTTTGGTAGAAGCCACACACAACTCCCAAAGGCATAGGCCCGTCCGTTATAAATTCTAAAGGCTATACATTGAGAAAATCTAATCTGAAAAAATTAAATTTAGAATGCTCCAATTCTAACTCTTTTTTTTTTTTTGCAAGCTGACATGAAAACACAGGCAGAAAATTCTACCTTTGGCCTCCTGTGACAGGTCATAGTCAGAATGCAGACAAGTAAGAAATATTGTTTAAAAACAAAGAAAAGGAAAAGAAGAAAAAGAAAGAAAGAGGTGAAAAGGAAACACAAATTAATCTGTGTTTAAACTTGGGTAGCAGTCTCAGGCAACCTCAATATAAGTGTGTTTGTGTGCTAAAATATCCACAACTCTAAACAAAAAGTCTGAAACCTTAAAACACCTATTGCCTTTGTATTTTGGAGAAGTCCCACTTGGCCTGTAACATCACTTAAAGCAGAGAAGGGCCTGTACAACCATGCTCTGTGACAGGTATTCATCTCCCTCCCCTAGCACAGCAGCCAGAACCCAGGGGTGGGGAATACAGAAGGACGGATATCTGCGACCCTAGAGGACCTCCAGCTGGACCTCCTTAACCCCCAGTTCCATTCTCCACAGCTGCTTCTGAGACCCTGTTCCCCTGGAGAAGCCTGGTATTCCAGGGGGCAGACGTAGCAATAGCTGGTCTTGGGCAAAGGACTTGGACAAAGACAACAAAACTCCTTTAACGTCCAGTGGTCACACCCATCTGTGGGGATCCTGCTGAGTTCAGCTTCTCCCTTGGTAAGCCAGAAATGGCAGAGCAAAGGAGAGCCGATTCTCCCCGTGTGATTACAGAATGCAGGACAGTCTAAGATAAATGAACCAGGGGAGATAAATCTATCTTGCCTAAGCATGGAATGTTCTAAGCATAACATAGTAGTTTCAAGAGTAGTTTTCTACATAATTTCCAGATCTTTCTTGAATCCGCAGGACATTGAAAAAGACCGTTGTAGCATCCTACAGGAAGAGGTGACTGGCTGCCGATATGAAAACAACATTTGCTGGTACAATGAAGTCCAGTGGTCCATCTGCATGTTTCCATCAGTGTAGGCTGACTGGAGCAAACAGATACTTCTTAGTCACCTTTGCATCTCTGGAACCTGGTGGAGTGTTGCTATGGGTTGAACAGCCCCTCCAAGACTCACGCTAACCTGTAATCCCTACTGTGAGGTACTGAGAGTGTCAACCTAACCCCACTACGATATTTTCACCTAGGCCCTCGAGTAGAGTTAGGTGAGGCCATGATGGTGGGGTCGCTGTGATGGCATTATTGGCTTTGTAAAAGGAAGAGTGACCTGAACCTGGGGCCTCACTCCATCACTCATTTTCCTGGAGATAACACAGCCCTCACTAGTAAGAAAAGCCTCCGTAGACGCAGCCCCTCAATCATTCCCATCCTAGAGAAATGGAAGAAATCAACCTCTTCTCTTCCTATGTTACCCAGCCTGTGACATTCAGTTACAGCAACAGGAAATAATGAAAACCAGTTTCTATCATTAGTGGTGTATGTTTAACCATTGTGTCAAATTCAGTCCTGCAGGGATGAGCCTGGAACCCAAATAGGTCCCTCAGAAGGTGGAGTCCTGCCACCTGCCACCTGCCACATCGGGCCCCTCCACCAAATGCTCTCCCGTGGAGTAGTAAGATGGTTGCTACTCTCACCATCTGGTCTATCCTCTTGTGGGCGCCATGGAATGCCATGAGGGACAGCTAAAGGCGAACGACGTATTCAGTCAAGTGAAGTCTGCCCCTGGCCAGAGCCCCTGGGGGTGGCTCAGGCAGCCCTGGGCAGCTCTTCTGTGTGTGTGCATCAGAACTGGGCTCTGATAGAGATATTGTGTGAGAACAAACCAGTCCTTCCATGGGATGCACAGCACCGCCACCTATGGCGAGTACTTTGCTCAGCGGAATCAGCAGAAGCAAGACGCACAGCCACAAACAGGTACAGAGTCTGCCACAAGGCTCCTTCTGACCCAGCATCACTTGCTCATGTTCTGCTGGCCTCTGATGGTTAACTAGAGGTGGCAGCATCCTGAAGCAAAGCAAAAGTTCATCTGCCCTGAGCTGCTGAAATATTGAGACACCAGCACAAAAGCCCCCTCGAGGCAGGCTCTGCATTCCTGTAGGCCAGGAGAGAGACTGGGTTCAATACGGAAGCCTCCCTGCTCCCGCCCCAGTTCCCTCATCTGTAGCATGGGTTTAGGGAAAAGTCACGGGGAATAAAAATTATTTGGATAGATCTGCCACATAAATATGAGCTTCCCAGGTAAACCTGAACTTCAGTGCAATTTGAAGAAATTTGAAATATGTTTCACGCGATATTTATCCCGTGCCATGTCTTTACTTGCTCAGTCTGGCAAGTCTGGTGCCTCCAGTCACTCTTTGTCACAAAGTAGACCAGGCCTCCCCTACGTGTTCGCCAGCTCAGAAGCAGGGACTCGGGCTCACCAAGCCGTTACTCCGCAGTTGCCTTATATGGTAAGTGAACAGGATGTTGAATTAGGCGTAGTGATTAAATGCGATTTTGTGTGATTTTTAGTAGATCAGTTAAGGAGGAAGGTGGCTAAGGAGGAGACTGCAGCCTCGGGGAACTGCTCCGGGCTGCTCTCTGCTGACAGCAGGAGCGAATGGCCAGCCTGCTGCACCAGCCAGACTCCAAGGCAAAGATAGAGCTAACAGAGCAGGAGCCAGCGGGAGAGCTGCTTCCAAGAGCGGGGTGACGGCAAATGTGTGTTGGGAACTAGTGGTTTCATGAAAATGTCACAACGTTGTTGTGAGGTGAGACACTTCCTCCAGATGAAGAACGTCATTTGTATGCACTGAATTTGGGGGAAACATACAGAAAACATTAAGAAAATTAAATTCATAACCTCCCATACCAGAAAGAGCCACTACTTAGCTCTCTATCCATAGTGTCTCTAATAGAAATATACATATATCCTTCAATATCTCTCTACCTGACAATCAGATGCACGTCACAGCTCATGTATATTTTGTGTCTCATTTTCTCAAACGTTTTATGGCGAGCTTTAACCCCATGTCCTTAAATATGCTTTGGGGATACGATTCTAGTGTCTTACCATTATCAACTTTTATTTGGATTCTTAATCTATTAAACTAAATCCCAAACACTGGGGATTTGGTGTCTTTGAGTTTCCTGATCTTTTAAATACAGCTGCTATAATCATTTAGTCGCTCAGACTAAATAACTGGGTGACTATAATACTGTGTGTGTGTGTATATATGTATATATGTACACACATATGTATATATGTACACACATATATGTATATATGCACACTCAAATATTACATTAATAAATGTGTATTCTCTGATTATTTCCTTGGGGGTATTGCAGTGCATTATGAGAGCAAAGGTTACACACATGGAAAAAAGTTTTTGAGGGGATGTTTATCGAGCACCGACTACACAACCTGCCCTCTGCATTGTCTCTGCTCACTCATTCTATCTCATTGGTCCTAACGGCCATCGGTATTGTTTTTCTCAGCTCAGAAGTTACATGGAAAGGCTCATGGTAGCTAGAAAAAGAGAGAGTGACTTTGTCACAGCCTGTTTTTTTCCAGCCACACTGGCTAGGTGCCCTTTACTGTAGCATGATGGGCAATGGCTTTCTTCTTGTTCACTGGGAGAAACAGAGATGAATTTCTTCTCCCATGGTGTATAGATTGCTTTATATTTATTTTGTCAACTTTGGAAGTTGAAGGTTCCACACTGATAAACGTTTGCATTTTTCTTTCTTGTAAACTAGCCATTCTGCCCCTGCATCTGCTTCCACCCTGATGTCTCTATGTGTAAACACCACATGTATCTGTGCACACATAAACCCTCTCTATACTGAGGATATTACCCTTTATCATAAATGTACTATTATGAAAACACAGGATTGATGTTGAATTATATAGTTGTTTTGAAGTATTTATTTACCCTAACTATTTTTATTGTTGCTGAAAGATTTTTACTTAAAAATTAATTCTGTCTAATACTCATTTTCTCTTAGCGCTGTCCTGATTTTATTTTTTTCACTCAGATTATTCTTTTCAAACATTTAATCAATTTGGAATTGATTGATTGTGTCAGTTATCTGTCTCATCAGTGTGACAGAAACGTCTTTAAAGAGGACCCACAGTGACAGGGATGGCATGACAGCTGGCCCTGTCTGGCCAAGTGACCACACCTCAGGAAGGTGGATCTACCTTAAGCCATGCTAAAAGAGAAGGTGAATAATTACGCCTTTAATGAGATAATGTACTTTTCCTTCCCAGAATCCTCCCCCACACAAACACAGTGGCTATGAGCTTTCAGGACGCTGTTAGCTCTGGGTCCCTGAGTCCTGACTCGGAAGGATGTAACTTTCCCTTATTCTTTCCTTCTGTTTCGGCGCTGGCCAGAACCTAAGCACACTCTTGTTGTGGCATATTTTACTCTTTTGTTGTTTTTTGGGGGGTGGGGGGGTCTCTGCCACCCAGCTCCCAAATAAATCACACACAGAGGCTTATTCTTAGTTATGAATGCCTGGCCTTAGCTTGGCTTGTTTCTTGCCAGTTTTTCTTAACCTATATTATCCCAACTACTTTTGGCCTCTGGGATCTTATCTTTCTCTATTTCTGTATACATTTCTTTACTTCTGTCTCCATGACTTGCCATGTGTTGGGTGGCTGGCCGCTGGAGTCCTCCTCTCCTTGTTCTCTTGCTCCTCTTTCTCTCTCCGCCCAGATTTCTCCATTTATACTCTCTGCCTGACGGCCTTGCCTATCCTTGCTCCGGGCCGTTCATCTCTTTTTTATTAAAACCATCAAGTGTTTTAGACAGGCACAGTGACACAGTTTCACAGAGTTAAACAAATGCAGTGTAAACAAAAGCCACAGGCCTGAAAATAATATTCCCCGACACACTTTTTCTGGCCTCTTTACCCTGTCTCTGAAACCCTCACACTTGCCACACCTAACCCAAATGCCATGGCTCTCTCCCCTTAAGCTCTCATCTGTGACTCTGTCATAAACCTCTGTCACAAACATAAAATAATTATTACTCAAGATTGCAAGTAATGATTGCGAATGAATGCTTCCCTTTTCCAATTCTTTAGTGTCCACGTTTCTTTCACCAGGTATTTGAAAGGTGACGTCAGCCGTCCGCACTCCAGATGCCTTTTGCCTCCCTCACTGCCTCTCTTGATCCCGAAGCACCCTGTCCCCACAGCAACCTTCAGTGCAGTTGTCTCTTCCCCATTCCTTTGGTTCTGGGTGATCAGACTGTGTTTTCACTTTATGAAATAGTATCAGCAAGGAAGCAGTTGGAAATCATTGAATGCACCCGTAACCTGGAAAATCATTATGTTCGTAACACACTGTTTCGTTCTTCAGAAATAGCATATTCGGCTTGTACCTTTTGGTAGTCTAGCTTGTGGTAGCGGTAGTGTGTTTTACATGGCCACCTACTGCCATCCAGCTTCCTGGTAGCTTAACAAGCCTAACATTTCTGAAAAGCTGTTTTTAAAGTTGCCAGGGGGACTTACAGAGGCTGCTGTGTACTGGGGCAGGGGCATGTTCATTCTGCTTTTTTGCCAGCTTTCCAGATATCGCACCAGGTTAAAGAGAAGCTTACTAGATCATCTTGAATTTTAAGGGAAAACTAATACATTGACTGAAAATTTTTGATGGTGGCTGTGCCTCTGTCGCCAACCATTTTTGTTTTACACATGTCCAAACATGTTGTAGAGGCGTGGAGGGGCAGGTGTGCCCTGACTGGGAGGACTCTGCCTTTGGCACGCCACATTGCTTAGAACTATTCCTGGTTGAAGACCCGCCCTTTTCCTCCTCGTCTAAATGGCCTTGGGTTTTCCAGGGAGCTAGTGTTCACAATTAATTCATCCAGATTTTTATGATGTTTTCCCGCCAACTTTCTTCTCACCTGTGTATGCAGGCTATGATAATTTTTTTAACACTAATACATATTTAATGCGTTAGGGGAAAGAGGAGACTTGGCCCCAGCATGTAGCTTCTGACCTGGTATCAGACTCAGCTGTTCGTCTCCTTCTGACTGTGGAGTGGACTCTCCTCCCTCGTGCTATTGCTGTCAACTGTGAAATCAGGGTCAGGATCATGTCATAAAACCAACCAGGAAGTTCGGGATCTTCCTCTATCCTCCTGGTTTATAGAGCAAAAGAATTATCTGTTCTTCAGACTTGGAGAAAACAGCACTTGTTCATAAACCCAGAGCTGCTCCTGGAGTGGCCTTGGACAGCACTCCCAGTTTCTCCCGAATTCTTTTCTTTCCTGGTCAGCCTTTCTCTTTTGCTCCAACCATAGTCCATTTTGCATTGTGGTCCTTTATATTCCCCTGGAAAGGCATGTATTTCAATGAGATTGTCAAATGTATTAGCATCAGGCAGGACCCAGCACACCCTGACGATGCCTTTAAACAATTCCCAAGTGTCCCTGTCACAGGTTTTCCTTTCTTGCGTTTGTGGTTAGATTTGTAGACCTCACAGGGGTTTTTTGTTTTTTTTGCCTTAGCTTTGTAGACCTCACCCAGGCGATTGGTTCTGATGTGAGTATGATAATCTCCAGAGATCAGATTTTAGGAATAAGTTGCAAGGTCCCTTTCCTCTTAATGAGCACACACATCTCTTTTTTTCTCTATTCTTCTTTCCTAAGGCTGGTTGGCTTTCCCCACACAGGCTGCCAGTGCTTCTTCTGTGCCCATCATTTTTTACTAGTAACGAAATGTTTAAAACCTGTGCGTTTGCCCTGCATGTAACCATGGTAACACCCCACAGTTTTCCACCCCAGCTTCCTCATTGTTTTGAAATTAATTCTGAATTGCATTCCCCCTCATAGGTACAAAAGCTATTTATACGGGATTTTGTTTTAATTTTATGAGATTAGGTTTGTTTTATTTGATTTGGCATTAGCAACTTATATATATTTTAATGAAAGTATGTGTAAATGTTGCTGTTACAAAACTTCCATTTTTGAGAATAGACTAAGATTTATTTTGCAAATAAATATGCAATTTAGTTTATTTTAATGTATTATGGACATTTTAAAGTAGAATGCTTTCCCCTTTTTTGAGAGCTCAAGTGTGGTATGTATCTGTTCTTTTTTTGTCATTATATTTCTTAAATCTATGATTAAATATGTATAAATATCTGCATTTATTAAAAGCCAACACTGACACAATAGAGTGCATCCACTAACGGTTCCCGCTCACGTCTGCCTGTGTGTTTGATTTATCTCGTGTTTTGCTGTGGCTTTGCTTGTTTTGCTTATGGGTTGTCCTTCCACAGCTCAGCACGCCTTTTCCAACACAGTGGAACTTGTTTCTCTATGTAACACTTTGTGCCTACTTTTGTCTTTGGTGTAAACCCTTCACGCTCTCCTTTCTCGGAACGCCGATGAGTAAGACTTTAGCTAGCAGCTCTACTGTTAAGTTGTCTCATGATTTCAGCTGTGTTTTCTTTAAAGAAACAGAGGAGGATTCCCTGCTTCTTACACAGATGCCCCCGCACTTGTGATGGGGTCGCGTGCTCATAAGCTGACCACGAAATGAAAATATCCTACATAGGAAGCACATGGACTCTACCTAGCCCACTGACCCTCTCAGCTCAGCAGCCCAGCAGTGCAGCAGGAAGGAGAGTGTTAAAGGGTTCCCTGCTGCTCAGGGCTGAGGGCGAGCTGTAGTTCAGAACTCCTGCCAACACCTCCAGGGGAAGAACAGACCAGAAGGCAACATCAAACTCTGAGACACAGTTTCTGGTGAAGGCCTCTCACTTCCACATCACCATGTGGTCAAAGGTCGTCACTCAACCCATTGCAAGTTAGGCACTGCCTGCAGTTATTGCAAAGATAAAGAGGGCTAATACATTTAAAATAATTAGTGTTGTATCTGGCCAGTGAACAGGACTCAGTAAATACCAGCTTGCAAAAGCACGAAACAGCACACATCAGTTCTCAAAAATTATAATGAAAGATTTTAGGAGATTTCCTTGATCATTGCATGTTCAACATTAAATATTATTAACATCTTATTTCATTCTCTTAGCTTCTACACTTTGTTTACTTGTGCATCTGTGTATGAGCTCATCTGTGCCATGGTACACACGTACAGAGGTCAGTGTTCTCCCTTACTCGCATGGATCACAAGGATGGAACTCGGTTCTTTGGTGTTAACAGTCAGGGCCTTTACCCCCGAGCCCACTCACCAGCTCCACCGCAGTTCCCATTTTTCATGCGCTTTTCTTCGCTCTTTCTAAGTTTGTTTCTACCCTTGCTCATGTTTGGACATGGCAGAAAACGCAATGGATGCTTCAGAGATGGGTGTGTTCTGACCTAGAGAGCTTGAATCCTAGAACAACAAGGTAACATGCGTGATCATCACTTACACATATGAATTACAAGCATGATAAGACTTTCAATGTGTTGTAAGAATAAAATTGCAACTCTTGCCTTGGATTCACACATTTGTGAGGCGTTCTCTAGGCCTTATAGTTTATGAGGCAACTTAGAGTTGCATAGGAGGTGCTCTCTGACAGCACATGCTTAAAGGAGGCTGGTGAGTTCTTTCCAGCCCCTGGGAACTCTTGCAGGAATCTGCATCCCTCGTACTAGCAAGGCTGTTTACTAACTGTATCCAGCAGGTGGGTGGAGCAAAGCAACAAAGTGTTCCATTCCTGGGTCAAAATACCCAGAATCCAATGGGTGAGAGAGAATCACCTACCCTGGTCAGCATGTGTCCAATAAATTTGTATTTCATGTCTTGTCTTGTCCATAGCATCCTCTTATCTGTGAGGGTGTCACAGACCCTGTGGGTGCCTGGAACCACAGCCAGCCCTGAGTCTATATGCACTGTGTTCCCTAACCATACATGGCACTGTATCTCATCAGTGCATCTGACAGCAGACAGAGCTACTATGTGATTGAAGGGCAGCCAAAGGGAGGCCTTTATCCATCCCTAATATGTTATTTCTTAAAGCAGTTGCCAAGTGTCTTTGAGGGCAGAATTGCCCCTCTCGGAGAGTGGGTGGATTGTCCAGAAGTCTGAGAATTCGTGTTTTTAAAAATCTTTAGGTGAAGTCAGTAAGCTGAGGGCTCTAACCCCAGGCTTTAGGTAGAAAGTTGGAGCTGGATAAGACCTCACTCGCTTAGGCCTATCTGTCAGGATTCTGTCTCCTGCTTAACCCTGCCTGCCTCTCTGAGAAGTCTGGCCCCTCCCACTTTTAAACCTTTGTTCTAGTATTTGTGTGTTTGTGTCTGCATGTGTCTATGTGTATCTGTCTTTCTGTATATATGCATATGTGTGCGTGTCTGCCTGTGTATGCATCTGCATATGTGTGTCTGTCTGCATGTGTGCATGGGGTCTGTGTGTATGCATGAATGTGTGTATGTTTGAGTGTGTGAAGATGTGCATGCTTGTCTGTGCAAGAGTATGTCTGTGTGTGTGCATGTGTACGAGTGCATTGTCTATGTGTGTTTCCATATTTTAATAATCGGTGTTTGTTCACTGAAACACTGAATTTATCACTTCTTAGTCAGGGCACCAAAAGACTATGAAAATGTCACTCATGTCCAGTGCTTTTCAACTCTTCTACCGGTATGAGGCAGTCCATACACATTTATGCTCTTGTAACAGGGGTCAAAGGTCACCTTGCAGTTTAATTTTATCTGTTGCTATGGTGATTTGATTCCTGTCTCTCTCCCAGACTAGACTGCATATTTCACAAGGCCAAAGACCATATCTATTTTTGTTCCTTTCCACATTACGTTGTCTGGCAATAACATTCGAGGAACAAATGAACGAATTCATTCATTCATTAACCTATCCATTAATAACCATTTTATCTTGTCTTTTCAACTTCAGACTTCTGCAGATGACTTCCTTTTTAAGTTTCCTTCCAGACTTATGAATGTAGAGATGTCTAAAGCCTCCATGTCATAGCACTGAGCAAGAACGACTGTGTGTCAGCTCCACGGATGTTATCAGCTGTCCTTTGCAGAAGCTAGCTCCAGAGAGCAGCCCAGCACTCATTTGTTTTAAAAAATGAGCAGACTCTCTTTTGAACAGAAAAACAATTGCATTTCAAAAGAAATATGATGTTCTTTATGGCTATTATGTCATTGCTTATTCAGAAAGGGAAACAGAACATTAGTGTCTAAACCCAAACCCATCCTCCTGTTTGTCAAATGCTACGAAGATCAGACTGATTCCAAGCATCGAAGGGACTCAGCAGAAAGCAGGTCCTGGTGCAACTTAGAGCTTAGGTTCATAGACGGAGGCTCCCCCACAGCCCAAAGAGTGGAAAGCAGTGGTCTTTCGCCCCAGCATCTTCAGCTCATTGTGTTTGCTTTTGTTAGGCTTATGAACATGCACCATCATTCACAGCTTTGTGCCTTACAGAGAAAAAAACCTCTCATGTTCTCAGAATTTCCCCCCCATTTTAAGTGACCATTGTGTTTGCTTAGAAAACTCTGGTTCGGGGCTGGAGAGATGGCTCAGCAGTTAAGAACATTGCCTGCTCTTCCAAAGGTTCTGAGTTCAATTCCCAGCAACCACATGGTGGCTCACAACCATCTGTAATGAGGTCTGGTGCCCTCTTCTGGCCTGCAGGCATACAGACAGACAGAATATTGTATACATAATAAATAAATAAATATAAAAAAAAGAAAAAAAAGAAAACTCTGGTTCACTCCCCAATTTCTGAAAGCTGGCCCACTCTCATCCCGAGAAAGCTGCCCACCCATGGGGCTGGGGGTTCCTGAGGGCTGGAGGATTTGGTAGCCACTCCACTGAGTTCCCAAAGCCCCTCGTTTCTGCTGTCATCTGCCTCCAGTATCTTAACACAGTCAGGATTTCAGAGCTTCCCAGAAAGCAGATTTTGATCTGTCCTAAAGAGTTTGGGCCCTCTGAAATAACTCCAAATTCCACAGAAGCTAGAGGAACACCAAGTGAGCAAAGCCACAGATCCAAAGTCACAGTACTGGGTCACACAGACAGGGACAAAACAACTTCCACAGGCTTTCTGCCTCTGTTTTGCTTTGAGTACTCCTTTGGCTGAATATGTGGGTCAGAACTTCCTCAGGAGACTGGTCAGGCACTGTAAAAAGCTACAAGTATCATTCTATAAAATAAAAGCAAAGAAAAACAATGAAAATATGCTATTTTTAATGGAAGTCAGTAGCCTATTTGGCAAGGTAGCTACACGGCAGTTGCCACCTAGTGGAATGAAATATACACTAAACTGTCTTTCAAAGTAGCAAAGTACACACACACACACACACACACACACACACAGAGAGAGAGAGAGAGAGAGAGAGAGAGAGAGAGAGAGATGCACTCATGCACAATACATCAAAGCCATTCTTCATAGAAGCAGGAAATTGCACTCAAAACTTCACTCCATGTAAAATGTCTTCAAGAATTCCTCTATACTTTTTAAAAGTGAATTTGTGTACAGTAGGATAATTTTTTTCTACTGTGGAGATGTGTCTCTGCTTAAAACACCTTCGCTTGTTTTAATAAAGAGCTGAATGACCAATAGCTAGGCAGAAGAGAATAGGCAGGACTTCTGGGGAAAGAGAGGAACTTGCGAAGAACCTGAGGTGTGCACCAATGAGACACAGAGCAAGTTGCACATACAGTATGAGGAAAGGTAACAAGCCCCGTGTGGCAGAACGTAGATTGATATAAATTGTTTAAGTTATAAGAGCCAGCTGGGAACAAGCCTAAGCTAACGCCAAGCTTTCATAACAAATAAGTCTCTGTGTCATTATTTGAGAGCTAGCAGTCCAAAACAAAACAGATTACATTTGTGACTAAAAAAAAAAATAATAAAAGGGAAAAGAAAAAAAGAAGAGCAAAAGAATGCTCATTTAAAGATAAAGAATGATTTCAATGAAGTCAGTCTGAAAAATATGTTGTAACGAGATAGGAGAAAAAAGAATGGCAAATAAACAGAGGGAGGCTCTGCCTCCAAAGGCTCCCTTTGCAGAACAGTCGGTTCTGCACACAAACAGTATCCCAAGTCAAAGGACTTCTGAGTGATGTTCATGAAACTCAAAGCCTAAGACAGAGATAAGGGTTTCAAGGAACACACAGGAAGCAATCACAAGAAATATGTGTAAGCTGAGAGAGCATGAGAGAAGTGAGTAAGTGGGGAAATTCTTTTCAAATCTAATACTATGCTGAAATTAATAGCATGTATTAGTCTATTATGCTAATAATATATAGTATTATAATGAAAACTGCTGAGAAAGAAAGGAATGGTGGTCAAACCCTGAAAAAACATGAAGAAAAATCAAAGAATTACATGAAAAATGTGACGGTGGGCAAGCACGCATTCAAAGTTCAAACCCTACAAAAGGGTCTCAATGAGTGAAGCAGAAGAAAACACATCCAAGTATTCATGGGCACATGATCTTATATATCTATAATTAAAACAGCAGCCCTGCACTACAGGAATGTAGATATGACATGGTTAGTTTTAAATGCTGGCACACCACAACATAAAACCACACAGGAAGACAGCCTCCATTATAGAACTGCCTAGATCAGGTTGGCCTATGGGGGATTGTCTTGATTGTTGATTGATGCAGGAAGACCCAGTCCAGCATGTGTGACATCACTTACTGTCGTCCTTGGATGTCTAAGGGAATTGGGTGAGAGCGTGAGCAGCCAAGCAAGCAGGCAGCATGATGTGTTTATTTCTCTCTGCTCTAGGTACTTTGAGTGACTGTCTTGACTACCCCTCATTGATGAACTGTAACTTGGAACTGGGAGCCAAATGTAACCTTTCCTCCCCTGTGTTGATTGTGGCCAGGGTATTTCTCACAGAAACAGAAGGAAAGCTAGGACAAGGATCAGCCCATCACATTTTACATGTTTCAACCACGGAGGATGGTTGGTATTCTACATCAGGGGCTCTGGGCCTCTACCCATCCCTTCCCATAAACAGATACATACATGAAGGAATATCTAGTTTATAAAACTATCTTTAGAAAAAATAAAACTGTCTTAAAGAATCTAGGAAGCAACATCTTAAACTCTTCAGATCTACCTCAAAACAGACATGCACAACACGAAAAAGGAAAACAAACACGACATTGTCAAACATTCTAAGTAGGAAAAAGTATTTGGTCACTGAACTAGGGTTCCAAGCGAGAAATGGAGAAGACTCAATAAAAACATCAAAAGTGTCAGTTAAATTGGCCTAAACAACTTTGAAAATTATGACCACAGAAAATATTACAACTTTTTTTTATTAATCTTGAAAAAAGAGGAAAACATCATAAAATGTACTGCTGGGGGCAGAACCTTGTCCTGAAACCTCCTTGTAAAGCAAATTATCAAAACAGAAACAGAACTGCAGCTCATCCAGCTAGAAATAAAACATTTAAGTGACTGAATCTTTAATTTAAAAAGAGAATAGTAGGTCAGAGCCCCACACACGTAATCCTTCAGCTGGGGAGACCAAGACTGAGGAGGAGCGTCAGCCAGATTACATAGTGACACCCTGTCTCAAAATTAGCTAAACAAAAAATTAAATACTGAAAAGTAGCTATAAAAGAAATACTATTGACCAGCAAACCAGGGACAACTCAGGAAGACACAGTGTGACACAGCCTGCCACATCTGAGTGTGTCACAGCCTGCCGCATCTGAGTGTGCTGCAGCCTGCTGCAGAGGAGTGTGGCACAGCCTGCCACATCTGAGTGTTTTGCAGCCTGCTGCAGCAGAATATGGCACAGCCTGCCACAGCGTAGTGTGTCGCAGCCTGCTGTGGTGGAATATGGCGCAGCCTGCCACATCTGAGTGTATCGCAGCCTGCTGCAGCAGAATGAGGCGCAGTCTGCTGCACTGAAGCATGGCACAGTCTGCTGCACTAGAGCATGGCTGTTTGGAGGCACTCAGTGCAATTCAGATGCTAGTGAAGCCTGGTGTCTGAAGGGTGTCACTGTGAGTCTCTAGTACAGCAGAATTCTGGTAATTGGTATGGCACTGTCCTAGGGGAGGTGGTGCATGCAGCTGATTGCTTAGTGGCAGAGACACTTTACTCTGGGATCCTACCAACCTGCTTCACCCTTGTGGTCTAGTGTGCTAGGTTTTATGGAGAGAAATAGCAGGGCGCTAGCAGGCAAGCCTAATGTAACTTGTGGCGAAACACTCCTTCTAGGAGCTGGGTACAGTGGTACACACGTGTAGTTTCAGCTACGTAGGAGTCTGAGGTGAGAGCATCTTCCTAGCCCGTGAGTGTACAACCAGCCTGGCTCACATGACAACACTCTGTCTCAAAACAAATAAATAAAGACCTCCCTCTAGAAATAGCAGTCTTCAAGAGATGAAGGAAAAATGCACATTCGTAATCAGGAAGTTTGTGGCAGTCCTGGGGGGGTAAGGAAGATACTGCAGCCAAATTTATTTTGTTAAAAAAGTATAGCATGTCTGAACCAGGAATCCAAAAGGATAGAATGAAAAAACAAAAGTAAGAAAATGGGGGGTGGGGGAGAGGAAATAGAAGGAGAAGGAAAAAAAGGAGGAAGTAAAGGAGGGAGGGAGAATTCTCAAATATCTGTGGTGTAAAAATCAAAAATGCTTTCTCCACCATGCTGCCTAGACACTTCTGGCCTCTGCTTCTCATTTCCCATTCTGAGATAGAGAACAAAGCGGGGTGATTACTTAGCACGTCTCTATGCAATGGGGTATCCCGGACCGTGCCTGTTGATGGCTGATTTTCTGAGCAGAGAAATCTTATTCTGTGTCTGGAAGAATTTGAGCCATGATGGCCATGATCATTGGGTAGATAAGAACCTGCCACTTAAAACACAGCAGCGTTGTAGGAAAGCAATGAGGAGTGGCAGGTAGGAGGAGAGTTACTGAAACTCAGGGAAGAGAAGAGTCAAGGTCATAAAGACCTCACACCCGTGATGGACACACCTGCTGGTCAAATATCCTGAACTGTGGGTGAAGGAACAAAATCCCAGGAGCTGTGTCTACCGCATGATTAAAGATGGGGTCTGCAGGGCAAGCCGGGATTGGTGAGCAGTGCTCAGCTTTCACAGCTAATGGCATCGGAAGTGGAGGACACACAGACGCTCCGCCTGACCCTTCTTTGGTTGGGAAGTCAGTTTTCATGCTTAAAGTCTCACATTCTCAGAAGCCTCTCAGACCCAGGCAAACTGTGTTAGTCGTCATCCTGGCTGGGGGGTAGTGTGTGCAACGAAGAACCCCAAGACAGGGCCTCTGGCAGGGAACATGCTCTTTGGTATGGATTGATGCTGAGAAGTATGGTCATGAAGACAGCAGGTGAGTTAGAGGTGAATCGGGGGTCTAGTGGGGATCCCAGAAACTGAGGGCAGAGTGAATCCAAATGGTGCAATCAAGTTAGGGACACATGGGGACAGCTCTCACTGCTGAGTGATTGGTACCGAGCTGGAAGAGAACCTCCTGGTGTCCACGCAGCCAGTACTATGGAAAGAGCTTGTTCAAACTAGGTGGCAGACACTCCAGAAAGGCCCTGTGCCTGTCCCCGGTAGAGTGACCTAAAGCAGCAGATAAAAGGCCATGGCAGAGGAGAAAGGATGCAGGGCTTGACCCGCCCCTTAGCACAGACTACGCCGCAGAATGAGAGAATCCAGTCAGTACATGGCAGGCTCAACCATTTCACACACAGAAATAAGTAGAATTACCCCCATTCCCCTGGGGATAAAGAGGCGGAGTGCCAACTTGTGGCTCTGAGGAATCTCTGCCACATGAAAGATGGAGCATAACAGAGAAGTTAGGCTTGCAGACATCTGAAATCCCAGCATGTGGGGGTGGGGTGGGGCAAGAAAATCCTGAGTTCGAAGCCAGCTAACACTACACAGCAGAAGCACAATTTCCTGATTTTTTTCCCCTCAAAATTCAGGGAATTGGGAATTGTTTCTGTTGGTTTTGTTTTGATGCTGAACTGTGGGATTCCTTATTTATACTCCAGGATTATAAGTTGTTGGCTCCTTGTCAGATGTGAGGTCTCTAAGCTGCTCACCATCCCTTCTGTTTCCTTTCCATCTTAGTTGTCTCCTTGGCTGGGCAGAAGCTTTTCAATGGGCGTAACCCTACTTCTGCTCGAGTGCCGCTTGGTCTCTGGGGCACAGCTATGAGCTATGAGAGCGTTGCCTACTTTTCTCCTATTATTTCATCTACTGTGGTTGACTTCTGTGAATGGCCAAGATAGGGTCCAGCCTTATTCTTTTGCAAAGGAACAGCATTTTCCTGAGACCACTTACTGAGCAGAGGTTTCCTTCACTGTGTCTTCAACAGCTTGTTGAAGCACTGTTTTATTCTCTGCATCTGGGTGCCTGCTTAATGCCAGTTCCGTAAGGTTATGGTTGCCATAGCTTGTCATATGTCCCCAAATCACAGGAAGCAATACCTGCCACATCATAGAACTTGCTCAATTTGGACAGGGTCTCCTCACTATTGTGTAAGTCAGACTAGCTAGTCTGTGAGTTTCTGGGGAAAGTCTGCCTGTCGTTTACAATAGTCACACCGAAATTAGAGATGGACGCTCATGTAACCGAGTCCAGTTTCGACATGGGTTTCAGGCATCCCAACTCTGGCACAGAAAGGGTATCACTGTCTTTACCTGTAGTTTGATGATTTTGTACTAACATGCTTTAATATTTTTTCTTTTTTGTGAGGTTACTATGAAGCTTGCAATGACATTAGGTAGTTAGAACCACGTTACTTAAAGTTAATAATGTGTAACTTCAAATACAAATATATATATATATATGTATCTTGTGTTCTGCTTATTGTTATGATTGTTATGATTCTGCATTTTTTTTCTTCCTTCTGGTAGAGTGTTTGGATTTAGAAAAGTCTTTTCAGTTTTTCATGTGCACAGGTGTATATGTTTTGCCTGTGTGTGTGTGTGTGTGTGTGTGTGTGTGTGTAGAGAGAGAGAGAGAGAGAGAATATAAAAGTCTAAGGTAATGTCAGGAATCTTCCTCAGCTAACTCTTCCAGGTAGTTCTTTGAGACGGGGCCTCTCAATCAATCCCAGAGCTTACCAGTACAGCTAGTCTTTAGCTGACTTGTTCCAGGCATACACTGGTGCTGCTGTCTGAGCCTGGCATCACAGGAGGGCTGTTAGGTACCCAATATTTATGTGAGTTCTGGGAGTTAAAAGCACTCCCTGCTCTTGCAGGGCACCTGAGTTCAATTCCCTGCAACCACGTGGGGGTTCAAAACTGTCTGTCACTCCAGTTCCAGGGGATCCAACAGCCTCTGGACTCTGTGAACACCTATGCACGTGTGGTGCACACACATACACGCAAGCAGAATACTTCTACCCATAAAATAAAAATAAACAAATCTTTTTACAACAGAGTACTCAAAATGCTCATAATCCATCCCTTTCGCTGCTTAGTGATGTCGTTTGAGACGAGGCTCTCCCTCGCACTTTCCTCTCTGCCGTTCTCAGAACTGGGGTTTCCATCTTGCTGTGTTTCCTCACCACCATGCATGGTGACTGTACCTGTTGACTCACACCCGTGCTCCACACTTGAAAGAGCAGGAGAGCTCCCTTCTCAGAAGTTCACTTCTGCAGGCTTGCCTGCAGTTCACTCAGACATCGAGAGCGACCAGGGAAGCTGAGAAACGAGTACTCCATGCTCTGGGCTCTCAAAGCAGAAGAAGGCCAGAAGGAGAGTGTAGGAATGGATGCGAGTGAGCCAACAGCAGCTTTTACGTAGTATTTTTATGTAGAAAATTAAAAACATATTTTGCTGAGTGCATGGGTTGGTTGTAGTGACAACCAAAATATGCAAGAATTGTGCAGTGCTGGTCCTGTAAAAAGCACTTGTGACGTGTGACCATTAAAAGGAGTTAGGAGATGTCCTTACAAACTATTCAGGCTCTGATCGCTGCATGGTGGGGGTGCCATGCTATAAACTAGATGTCTTTACACTGAGAGAAGATGAGCCGGTTGGTGTCAAGTGCGCATGTCCCCGTCATAAACTCCTTCCCAGGCACTTTACTCCGTAGGATGGGGAAAAGCACTCTCAAGCTGTGCTTGACTGCGTGAAACCCAAGCCAGCCATACGGTAACCAGAGGGGGGAAAACATCAAAAAGTAAGATTTGTTACACAACTGGAGATAGCAAGCCGTTAAACCAAAGCCAAGGTGGAGGTCAGGAGAGCTGAGATTTCTGTTAGCCTCAGCCACTGAACAGCTAGGATCTTTGACACATAATCAGCATCAAAGAAACTCATTTTCCTAATCTGAAGGCCCGGGGGGGGGGTATGCAGAAGATGTGGACAGTGTGATGAGAACATGAGGTACTTGTGTCCTATGGAAACTGATACCTCTGAAAGTCAGGGACTGCAAAAATCACAAATCACGCTAAACCTGTCACCAGGGGCTGGCAGAGAGAGACAGAACTGTGGGCAGCCCTGGCCTCTATTCACTACCATCCTTCATGGGAGATGATCCAGAGCCAATAAGTCTTCAGAATCCAATAAAGCTCTATCAACATTGTCTTTGCACACTTGGAGAAATAGCTTAGCCATGCAGTTTATGGAGCCCATCCTAACTCAAAGGCTGGGGTCCTTGCTGATCTCCTTTTACAAAATAAAAGGGACAGGCCTGAAGATGAATCACAGTAGTGAGAAGGCTGTAACCATAGGCAGTAAAATCTATCAGCCCAGAAATCACACACCATACAAAGAACCCCCACAGGGGCACCGCTGCAATCCCCAGCCTTCATGCAAGTTAGGGCTTTTGTTACAGGCTCTGAATGATACCGAATTTTTGATCTATCAATTACAGCCATAAGACAATCAGTGAGTGGCTTAACCTCCTCTCTGTGCCTTGGTTTCCCATAAAATGAAAAACCATGATTACAAGCACTCCCTAGAATACAATACCACTCTCAGCGCAGTGTCTAGACTCTAGATAATTACAGTCAGAAAGTAAAATGGGGGACAGTGATTCCATCTGCTCCTTAGAGTGTGGTGAAATCGAAGGACTTTGTTCAATGTCTAGGCTGTAGATAATTACTGTCAGAGAGGGAAGTTTTCATTCTTTTGGTAATTGAACGAATTGATTTAATCAAGTAAATTTATAAACTGTTAGGTACTTAGAGACTTTGGAGTTTCTTTTTATTGCATTTGTTTTACTTTGAGAATTCCATACATGAGTACCGTACTCACATCCTTCCCGCCCCACCCTCTCTTTCTTTCAACTCCTCTCCCTGATTCCCTTTCTAACTCATGACCTCTTCTTGTTAATTATTACTGTTACAAGTGTGTGTGTGTGCACGCGCACGCGTGTGTGCATGCACACACACACATGTGCACACACATGCACATATGAATATACTCTGCTGAGCCCATTTACTGTTGTTTGTATGTATATAACTTTAGTTAGGACTTACCATTTGGAATTTGATGCCCTACAGGGAGCTCACCCCTGGGGAAGACCTGTTTTCCTTCGTGTAGCAGCCATTAATTGCCTGCAGCTCCTCTTCTATAGGTAGAACCTTGGAGATTTCCCCCATCCGTGTTAGCTTATCAGTGGGTGGAGTCATGGTGCAAGTCTTGCTTGGGTGACCATGTTGTTAAGATTTCATAAGTGCAGCTTCCTATCATCTATAGAAGACATAATCTCATGGCAGAGGTACTGGTCCTCTGGTTCTTATAATCCCTCCATCCCGTCTTCCTGATGTTTCATAAACCTTAGGTGTAGGGATTGTCTTATAGATGTATCGGTTGGTCCTGAGCATCCTGCAGTCAGTTGTTCTCTCTGTTTTGACCAATTGTGGTTTTCAGTGATGGCCTCTGTCTGTTGTGCAAAGAAGCTTCTTTGATGGGGGATGAGAGCTGCACTTATCTGTGGATATAAGGAAAGTATTTAGAATGCAGCTGGGAATAATACCAGCTTAGGAAAGTAACAGAAGTAGGCACCAAATTTGGTGACTACAGTTTCTCTGTGTAGAAATGTATAGAAATGACCAAAGTAGGAAATTTACCACAAAGCTTAGGGAGGTCTCTAACAGAAAGACACACATTTTTCAGAAGACACACATCATTTTGCAGTGGACATTGCCCGAAGCCCTGATCTGCTCCTGGGATGTCCCCTACATGGGACAGGAGGACTGGGCTAGCCCAAAAGACACAAGTCACTATACTTAGCTTGGACTGTGTGCTTCAGCTGGAGGTGGAGCCGAAGTCACCCTGAGACAGAACTTGGAGGGTTTTTAAAACTCTCTTCGACTCCTCTCGCCCTTGCTAGAACCCCACCCCCCACTCGAGGCCTTTAGCCGACAGTGTGTTTCCAGTCCCTAAGCACGGGCATCAACATGGATGGTGAAACAGTAGGAAAAAGATTGGGTTGTTCATCAAATGGTGTTGAGACAGCTGTCTAACCATTTGGAAAAACAAAGTTAGGGCCCTTTCTGAAAACAAAACAAACCACAAATGGTTTCAATACTTAAGGTCAAAGGGGGCATGAAAATATCACAAGAATCCAAGCATGGTAACTCAGGCATGTACTCCTACCACTTCGGAGAACCAAGAGTCTGAGGCTAGCCTAGGCTACACCATGAGTGCCAGGTCAACTTGGGCCACCCAGTGAGACTGTCTCAAAATACCAGAAAAGAAAAAGGGATTTTTCAATAGAATAGAGGCGTTAACAGCCACAGAGTGTGTTAGAGGAAAAGGCTTACTGGCCCCAACATTAAGAACAGAAAGATGACACAAGAAAATTCAAAACTTCTCCTCCTGTAAACATCAGGTGAAAGACAGAAGTATTTACACCTCTTCTATCTCAATGCGGTAAAATGACCACAAACAAGATTTTTCACATAGGAAAAATAAATACAGCCAGCAAATACCACGTCCACCATCTGACATCCATCAAATGGTAACAACTGTCAAGCAATGATGCTTCGTGGTACGGAGATCAGGGCTCAGACAATGAGCAGGCACACATAATAAATGCTGGCCTTTTAAAACATGTGAGTAGGCTTTGAAGATCTCTTGGAGCCATGAAGGTAACTTTTTAAGTAAACAGTCCTTGGCAATTTCTGGTCTTACATCCTTCCAGCTTTTAATATTTTGTTCTTGGGAAATTATCAGTGGTGTGCCTGGAGATTTAAAGAACTGCCATCATTTGAGATTTCAATATAGACACTGATGGAGGTCGTTGTCACCAAAGGCTGGTGTGGGTTTAGTTTATGTAATGGATTACTATAAAAAATGCCATGCTCATAATTGTTGATATATATGATACAAATAAAAATCACATAACAAGAAAGAATATAGTGTGAAATGGATTTGTATCTAAGTTCGGTGCCTTCGTGTGTTTAGTACTTTTAACACAAACTCTTAACAAGGTGCCAATATACATTAAAAATAAGTATCCCTCAGGCCTGGACTCATCAAAACTGTCAAGGTCATAAAAACTTGGCGTGAGTGAGGAGCCGACACAGACCAGAGGAGCCTAGGGAGATCCGAAGCCAAGTTCAATATGACATGGTAGGTTAATCCTGGAATAGGAAAACATGCTGGAAAGCCTGGTGGATCCAAAGAGTGTTTGGAGTTTGGCTAGTCGTAGTGTTCCAAAGTGGGGTTGGGTTTTGACAAAGGTACTACAGTAACGTAGGGTGAGGGCAATGAAACAAGGGGCAAGCAGGGACACTAGAAACCTTTTGTGATATTTATATGAATGCCAAATTTTACTAAAATGTTTATTAAAATAAGGCATTAAGACTTTTAAAAATTTGTCTCTTTGAGGCGTGAGACTAAAAGACAAAAGGGCTTTCATGTGTGGAATGTGTTGTCATTGCCATGCAGATTCTATCACAGCGGAGGAACGGAGTCAAAAACAAAATTGTATCAGAGACGCATCTTTCTAAATATGGAATAACGAAAAGCGAATTACAACACAGCAGGGTCTTATTTAAATGTGTTTTAAAGTTGAGTGTTTTGCTGGTTTTTATGTTTCAGTTTTTAAAATAAACATGAATTACCTATAGAATAAAAATTACTTCAAGTTTAGAAACCCCTTAAGGTAAGGAAGGAGCAGGTTGTCCTTAGGAGCTGGTCTTAAGTTTCTGGTGTTAGGAATTGGAATAGGGTTTCCACTGATAGCCGTAATCTACTGTAGGAACCTTCTGTGCTACGTTGCCAGAGCAATGATACATCCAGTTGCTTAGCTTTCTTTAGGATCTTGCCCTTGAACACCAAAGCACCAATGAACATTAAAAACTACACACTGATGAATCTTTATGTGTGGAAGGGGCACATTCAGTTAGTACAGTGCTTTCTGGGCATGTACATGTCCCTGGGTTCAATGCTCAGAGCCACGTAAGCCGAATATGGTAGCAAACACCAGTAGCCCCAAAACAGGGGAGCCAATGGTAGGAAGTCAGGAGTTCAAGGTCACCCTTGGTTACAGGGTGAATTCAAGGCTAGCCTGGGATGCTTGAGACCCTGTCTCAAGAGAAAAAAAAATGGAGAGGTGGGTGACTGGGAAAGATCATCCAGTTGTTAAGAACACTGCCTGCTATATTGGAGGACTGGAGTTTGGTTGCAAGCCCTCACTTGGTGGCTTTCAACTAAGTGTAACTCTGTCTCCCGGGAACATGATGCCCTCTTCAGACCTCCATGATTATATACCTACCTGAACACACACACACATATACACATAAACAAAATATTTTTTAATTGAGGACAACTTAAATAGCTCTGTCCAAGACAGTGAAGATGAAAGTCTTGATAAAATTAGAAAGAAGATAGAACGAGAGAACAATACCAGTTTAATATCATGAAACTTTATTTCTGTTGGGTCTGTTATTTATAATATGATTTTCAGAGAGGGGAACAGACAGCTGAATGGGAGAAAAAAATAAAATCACTAAATTTAAACACTGCTGTTGCAAAATTGAAGACAAAATGTAAACAACCACTTTGCCTACTTCATGTTTATCACAGGATCTTGGTGCTACCATATTTGGGATAAATACCCTAATATTTTAATGCAAATGTGGTAGGTTTTATTGTAACATTTTAGACATGTCTCCTCATAATGCAAGACTTTCATCTGCCTGTCTTATCCAGAAATGAATTTTCTGGATGGTTTCCAGGCTGTAATTTGGGCTTATAAGAATGTAAATACCACATTATAATTGAGTTCCCAGTAGCTTTTGAGCTCATAGAGATTAGGCAAGGCCAATGCCAGGCGACTTCAGACACCCCAGAGACACAACTACTCACTCCACATTCCCACAGGCTCCCTACTCCCATGGGCCACATTTCAAGATCGGCTTCTGTGAGTCTCCGAGACTTTCTGCGAAGTTCAAGGGCCCTCTTTACAGACACAATGGCATATGCCCAGGAAATATTACTGGGTCCTCTGGTCGTTACAAAGAGGAACACAAAGCGATGGGGTAAGTGAGAACACAGTCTTTCACGAAAGCTTCAAAGAGGTGTATCTTACAGCCTATGTACACGGCACACGTGCCCCAGCAAGGTAAGTAGTCCACAGAACAGGAAGTATGAAAGTTGAACGCATGTTCAGGTGAACAGGAAATGTGGGTGAAGGGGCAGTGGGAAGTAGGGGCATCTGCTCTCGTAAAGGGCAGACACGAGGTGGGAGAGAGGGTGTGGTTGACAGAGAACCCACCAGAACATAAAGCCGGACAGAAAGGATAAGGGTGAGATCGTGAAAGGCCTGGGAAGGCAGTGCTTTATTACATGAGTATTAGGGGTGAAATTGTACACCCTACAAATACACACATTGTACACCCTGCAAATACACACATTGTACACCCTACAAATACACACATTGTACACCCTGCAAATACACACATTGAAGCTTTAATACTTCCACTTCCCAATGTGGCTGTATTTCGAGGTAGAAGCTATAGAATAAGACCATAAGGGTGAATCGAATCCCATATGGCTGATGTGTTTATAAAGAGACGCGCCACCCCCAGCTCCTGACACTATGCCTCCCCCACTGGGATGAGCACCATTCCATAAATGGCTTCCATCAGGCATTCTTGCTGCAGTAGTGATGCAAGAAACTAATACAGTTGTCACGAACAGGTAGAAATAATGATCAAGTCAACTAAGAAAACAGCCCACGGGCCAGGTATGGTGGGTGTGCCTATAACACCACTTAAAAGGTTGAGACAAGGTCATCATAAGTTCAAAGCCAACCTCATTTACACTGTTTTAGACAAAGGAAAACAAAGAGAAAACCTAAGGGGGCAGGGGAGAGAATCCTTTGGACAACAAGACTCTTCTTTTTGCCCTCATGGTGAGAATGAGACTGGCCACGCAGGCAAAATGGCTCTGCTCTTCCCTTCAGCTCTTCTATCCCCTCCCAGCCACTGATCCCAGGTAGGCTCAGCTCCTTGCCCAGGTGAGGTCTAGAGGGCCCTGGGATGTAAAGGTCATCCCTAAGTAGCATGATGTCCCAACGTGTGCTAGCCGCTCCAAAGACTGGATGCTATACTGTCGTAAGAACTGTCCTGGCCGTGTCCTGTTATCAGAATAGTTCAGATACTTATCCTTTCCCAGGGCCCGTGGCACTGGAGTTCCCAGAAGCACAAGGGAGAAGGAGACTGGGCATTTCCCAGAAACTTGGGGGTTGTTAAGAGGCATCCCATCCTCCCAGTGCTTTCCCATGTGTGCTGGTAAAGGATCTTAAGTGTGCTGGAGACAGGGAAGCTGAGTCCTAAAAACGGCAGTGTTTATACGCCTCTCATTCCTGGCCCCACCTTTCCAGAGTGCTTGTTTCTTTGTTTCTTTGTTTCTTTGCCTAGCAGGCACAGGTAGCCCTCTCAGTATTCTGAGGTGTGAAAAGATTTCTCTCTCAGTTTGGAGGGATAATGTCTAACACTTCCCAACTCCATAAACAGTTCAACCATGAGCCAGTTTCATGGTAACATCACTGTCACCCATTCAGTTAAGACCTGGGGAGTCACGTGATAAGGTCTCTGGCCGGAGCTCTACGTAGTCAGGATCAACATAACCTTGGTTTGTCCTTTCCTTTCCTGAGACTGAGCATTTTGGTATTGCTCAATGGTCTCGTGCAAAAGCTGAAAAATGAGATTTATAAGCTTGGGCGTTTCTGGATTGTCTGTAGCACAAGTGAAATGAAAGAAAATGAACTCTTCATCAGGGGCTTTGAAATCTGGGGTGTGTGTACAGAAGGAACTATCCGGATCTGCAGAGGCACTCTTATTAATTCTTTCTCTTCCTCTGGAATGTATAGTTGACTTTGCCTCCCATACACATGAAGAACTGGAAAAGCAAACACAAAACCACTGCCCCCATTCTCACACGTAGTTGAACGCGACCCAGGTGGAAGAAAATGCTGATTATCACCCTCTCCCTGCGTATCTTTTTAATTCATGACAATGCCTGTTGAGTGTGTTCTATAAAAGGAAGAAAAAGTCAGCAACCACAGCCGAGAGTCTGGTGTGTGCTTACCTGGGAGAAACGGTTGTGATTGACCTGTGAACAGAGAAAGCAGGAAGCTGTGTAGTTGCCTCCTCTCTAAGTATTCCTTAGTATTCTAGTTCTGCTAAGGATGGGGCTGTCATCACGCTGGAAGCCCCAGCCTGCAGATATGGGTAACACAAAAGGAAGGAGATATTAAAATCCTGCGGGGATTTGAAACCTGGCTTAAGATTGCCTTGCTTTTTAGAAAGAAAAGACTTATAACATGAAAATGCTTGTTTTTGTTGATATTTGGCTTAGGATGGCTGCTTTGCCAGCTTACTGAATCCATCAAGAGCAAAAAGCTCATATGTAGGAGATTACAGAAAGGCAGGAGCCTTTAGCCTTTGGGCAGAAAAGAAACAGAAAAGAGCCAGGCACAATGAAGAGATCGACAATCCTTAAGGCAGTTATGAAATCCAGTTTGGAAGCAATGGGGAAACCCACAGCCAGTCATGAAGCAGTGTCCCGGTGAAGCAGGGCGGAAGGGGGTGTTGAAAAAGGACCTGGACCTGAACTGCCAGAGGGCGGGGGATAAGGTGTCTCTCCAAGTCTGGGTCCATTTGATTCTGGAGCATCCTAAGTGACTGCTTCAAGTCCTTTTGTTGTCTCATTCTTGTTCACTATAGCTCCAGTCCGAGGGAGAAAGCAGCTGGAGAGACCTGTGAGATGCTGACAGAATTTGACCCCATTTACAAGAACAGAAATCAAAGAACTGAAATTCCAGAGTGTACTCTGCAATGGCAGATGCAGCACCGCCCCGTGTCCACCTACCTTCATCTTCCCGCCACCTTTACCATGGATTATCTGATTTAGGAACATCTTAGTGATCTGATTGAGAGTGTTGGGCTTCCTGTCCATCCTCACCAATCTGCTACCGAGGGCAGGAAGGCAGGCTACTGTCAACAGTCTGTGAAGAGCAGACAAATCCAGCCGCACTCCAGGCACCGATTCTGAGCTCCTCTGGGCTCACTGGTCTCCCAGGGGTATTGTGAAAATGAAGGTTCTGATTCAGATGGTCTAGGGTGGGGCCTGAGACTTCACTTTCCCAGGTGATGCTTATGCTGTTGATCCAAAGACCCTCTGTGGCAAGTCAACTCTGTAGAATACCTCATTGATACAGAACACCATGTCTTGCTGTACTCTAACGCCATGTGAAGAAAGCATCAATGGTAGAAGCAATGGCTTATCACACAGAAGACATGGCTTTAACTCTAGGCTGCCTGTGTTTGCAGCACGAGCCTTACAAAGGATCAACAAATTAGAATGGAGAAAGAAGACACCTGCTTATATCATCCCTGTTACCTGTCACAGTGGGACAATATCACGTTGCAAAAATGTTAACTTTGCACTGGAGCCCACATTTTCCCATAAGCTGGCCAGGTTCAACTTTCTAATTTCAAATACGCTTTGTTGGAAATGCTTTTGTGGGAAAGAAAGCATATGGCTTTTTGAATAAAGTCTATGTTCTGTCTTTCATTGACTGTGTGTCTTTGATGAACATACTCTACCCTTCTGACTATCGGATGAGAAATGGCTAGGACTGAATAGATTCCCCCCGGGAGTCCTTTCAGCTCTGCCCACAGCACGTATGGACACATAATCCCACGGGCGGCTAGGAAGAAGAAGACGCCTCATTCCTGGATGGCATTGGTCATCAGTATTAATGCCTGTGATATCGCATCAGTGAGGATGGAGAGGTGAGGATGCCATGGCTGAAGACAGACGTTGGACAGAGGAGAGGGTCAAATCCTGCCTCCTTTTCTTGCAGGAGTCATCTGGAATTAGGAAGTGACAATGTGCCTGAGTATCAATTCGAACATCCATCAGATCTGATCTGTGCAATGGGTATGAAAATGGACCACTCTTGTCGAGATATCTCCAGCAGGGCAGCCATGGACTATGTTTTTATGGGACAAGCTCATCTCCCTGGAGGTGGGAGTTCAGATGTTGAGAACAGGACAGACCCAGCTGAGCTCAGATGGTCAGCCATATTAACATCACAAATGGCACCAGGGATCATCAAGCATGCATGCAATCTCAACCGATGTCAGTCCTGGTTGTTTATTAATAGAAGGTTTTCACGCTGGGTTAAACCAGCACCTGGGCCCAAATTGTTTTTTCAGTTCCTAGTATCAGCTCCCTTGAGGCATATGGTTTCCGTTCCTGAAAGAGGAGCAAGCCATGCGTGGGTGACATGCCAGGCAATAACACCCACCTCTCTGGAAGTAAAGCTTTGTATCAAAGGATGGCGACACTGTCAGCATCAGGCCTGGATCAGGGGCAGCTGAGCTGTGGGCATACAGTGGCAAGGTTCAACCGTCCTGTTGGATGCAGCTCCAGCTGGGAATGTGAACAGCTGCCCTTCTGAACCCCCGACGTTATGTGCCAGTGTCCTTCTCTTTCGTCCTAACATTCCAGAGCTCAATTGTTATGTCACATACACACACCTCCTAGGATTATCAAAGGGCCTGTCTCTCACCATTGTCTTAGGAATGGGGGGTGAGCCTGTTAGAATGTCTCACAGACATTCCTTTGCATGGCACCTCGGAGATCTCAGAAACTAGAGCCCCTTCATGGACCCTGTCTCTCTGACCAGCTCTGCTTGGAGGTCTTCTGCTCTTCTCATCCTTCCCACTCTCGGCTCACTTGAGTTATCAATGGCTATGAGCTCTGGATACCAACCAACCCTTCACAATGCTCTTCATTTTGGTTGTGAATCCGCCAGTCACCCCTTCTCACACTCTCCACTGTCAATTCACTTAACGGCTGCATAATTGTGCCTCTGGTGCGAGCGCTATGACGTACCCTTTCATTAACTTCCCCTCAGACCTAGGGTGGTTCAGAGCCTTCTTCATGCATACCTCTTGCCCTAGTCCAATACTTTCTAGAACATCCTTTAAGAAGACAGTCCCAGCTTGGAGGAGAAACTGTAACCATGCTCTCCAGAGCCAACCTCAAACAAGACAGAATGCCAGTCTTGACAGACAGAGTGATATATTCATAAACTGGCCAACTATAGCTATGATTTCAGGAGGAAAATCCCCCTCAATAAAGCAGGAGGAAGTTTAACATCACGATGAAGAATAGGCGCTTTTGAACCAGATTTTATTATTTGGAGTACTAGATACCCAAACACAAACTTAGGATACAGGAGCCGAATTGTAACCTGTACTGAAGGGAAATAAATAGAAAACCATGCAAGTAGGCTGTGGCGGTTAATTTCAGTTGTCACCTTTATGAAATCCAGGATCACCTGGGACAATGGCCTTTAAGCATATTGTGGGAGAGTACTATGATTATGCTAATTGAAATGGGAAAAATTTGCCCACTGTGGGTGCTTCCTTTTCCTAGGTTGGGCTCATGACGGTATATAAAAGAGAAAGTGGGCTCGGCACAGACATTCATTGCTTTCTTTTTTGTGGCCGTTGATTCAATGTGACCAGTTATCTCCCACTCTTGCCTGTCATTTTTTTTTTCAGATGGCAAGACAAAGCGAATCCATCCTCCCGGAAACTGCTTCCATCGAGTGTTTATCGCTGTAACAGGAGGAGTGAGTAAGACAAAAAAGCTGATCACCAATGTATGAGGTCTTCAGACCAAAAGCCCACTGCTTCACACCAGCAGGACCCTGTAGAGACCTACCAGGGAAGAAGAGGGTTCTGTAGAGGGACTTATGGCTTGATATAAAACCAAATGACGCCAATTTATTTTCTAATGGTGTTACCTTGAGCAATGGCTCACATGTCTGAACTTTAATCTCACTTCCTTGATAGGAAGATGTTCAATGATCCATTGGTTTTAAATTTTTGTGACTTCTTAATTTATTTATTGGGAGCAAGGGTAGACACATATGGACATCAAATGACACCTCCTTTCACCATGTGGGTCCCAGGGATTGAACTTAAGTCTTCATGCCTGGTGACAAGTGTGTTAATCCACTGAGCCATCTCTTTTCAGGCCCTGCTTGTTTTTAAATCATGTTGTGTGGAGCCTAAAGGCTTTTCCAGGGTGTTCTGTGAACCCCGGAAGCTCCACTTTTCTCTACTTTCTATAAAGCAATGGACTGATCCGTACAATTTAAATCTTTGAGTTTAAGACTTGGTTGGGTTTAAAGAAAAGATTTTGGTGCTAAAGTCTAATGTGAAGACTCACAAGTGTGTCCCTAAGCCCCTCCCCCAGTCTGATACATATGATTCCAAGACCTCTCTTAACACCAACCGACAGAAGTGCAAAGATTCCTCTGTTGTCTATAAAACACTGCTACAAATGGCTGCTGAGGACAGGCTAAGTGGGTTTTGGGGTGCATGCACTGGATCATTAGGGGGTTGCTCAAGTCCAAGGGGTGCCTGAGGGAAGTGCCTGAAGAAGTGTAAATGGAAGATGCACCCGGATGTGGCTGTGAGGGAGTAATATCCTAGGCCTCTGAAGATGTCATCAGGGCATGATGCTCTCGATCACTCCCAAAGATCCATCCACTCATCCGGGGATGATTCTAGATGTCAGTAGACAGCCTCCCGTCTGAATGGCATTACCAGTATGTCTGAAATCATGAAAATACTGTGAACTCTAGGGTGCTCCCGCCCTTTGGGGTGGGGTGGTATGTAGAGTTAAATAGACCCTTGTCCCTATGGAATGAAAAGTAAAAATTTAAAAATAGAGAGAACATACCTGAACAAGGACACCGGTAACTGGGAACCATGATACCTCCTGTATTTGAGGAGAGAGATCAGTAGAGAGAAACACATCACTGTGGAAAGCCTTGATGGGAACCCTGGCTGCCATCGAGCTGGAGGAAAACCCAAACGTCCACTAAGCAGGGGCAGTATAGCAGTGCCCTGGCTACTTATGTGACTGGGAACACCCTCTGCCATCAAACTATGAATCTGAGAAGCTATTTCTTTCCTTCGATAAAAGGGCTGGTTAAGAAGCGGGAGCCTACGGATTGAACTTCAATAAAAACTATTTGTGCTTTCTTCTTTATCTTAACAATCAAAGGGGGGATTTCCTACATTTCATATACTGTTCCTCGCATATCTGGAACACATATAAATTTTGTTAGATTTCGAGTTAGTTGGGATCTAGTTGTTTCTGTCATCTTGTTTTAATCTTTGAAGAATGATTCATTCGGGTTGCTGTTTTTTATTTCATCGAACTTTTAATCATCCCACACTAATGTTTTTAAGAAGACCCATGGATTTCTACTGCCTGAGACGTGAAGTCCCCGGTCTGCACATTAAAGGCCTTCATAATCTCACCCAAGCTTACTTCTCAGCCTCACTTCTTTGCTGTCCAGAAGTCCCGGATGACCTCTTAGCTGCCAAGTACAGGCTGTGAATTCTTTGCACTGAACACTGGTC